>NC_060194.1:11372676-11688676 GCF_021184085.1 Oncorhynchus gorbuscha | reverse complement strand
TAAGCACCAACTGTCAGCGCATCTCACAGATTACTGCACCTGTACATTGCCCGTCTATAATTTAGCCCAAACAACTACCTCTTTCCCTACTGTATTTATTTACCTCCTTTGCACACCATTATTTCTCTCTCTACTTTGCACATTCTTCCAATGTTTTACTTGCTGTGTTGTATTTACTTCGCCACCATGGCCTTTTTTTTGCCTTTACCTCCCTTATCTCACCTCATTTGATTCACATTGTATATAGACTATTTTTTTCTACTGTATTATTGACTGTATGTTTGTTTTACTCCATGTGTAACTCTGTGTTGTTGTATGTGTCGAACTGCTTTGCTTTATCTTGACCAGGTCGCAATTGTAAATGACTATTGTTCTCAACTTGCCTACCTGGTTAAATAAAGGTGAAAAAAAAAAAAAAAAAAAACAGCTCTGGTGGACAATCCTGCAGTCAGCATGCCAATGGCACGCTCCCTCAAAAATTGAGACGTCTGAGGCATTGTGTTGTGTGACAAAACTGCCTATTTTAGAGTGTGCTTTTATTATCCTGAGCACAAGATGCACCTGTGTAACGATCATGCTGTTTAATCAGCGTCTAGATATGCCACATCTGTCAGGTGGTTGGATGATCTTGGCAGAAGAAGAAATGTTCACGAACAGGGATGTAGACAAATTTGTGCACACAATTTGAGAGAAATTAGCTTTTTGTGGGTGTTGTTAGCAGTTGATGTTATTCTTCAATAACACAGACACCAAAGCAAATCAAGGGGAGGAAAATAGGTTTATTCAAAGAGAACAAATCATGCAGGGCAGTAGCTGTTCATGCTCCCCTGTCCTCAGTGACTCTCTCCACAGAACAAAGGAACCGGATGTAGTTTTATAACCCAGCCATAGCCTGTGGTTGACCAATTACAATTCCTTGCAATAAAACTGGGCCAGTGGCCAAATAACAAGTATCCTATTTCAGGTTCAATGTATAAACAATTTGGACCAATGAGAACTTGCCATGTAGCTATGAGTCCCGGTCTGAAATTACTCACATGTCTCTGACCCATTGATATTACAGAAAAAACACTATTTCCATTGATTAGTACTCTATTGACCTCACGTCCTCTGCGTTGTGTATTTATCCTCAAAATATTCTTACAGTGTGGACAAATTCTGATTTCAAATTCTGATTCTGATATTTGATTTCAGCTCCTGAGACAAGGGACCAACACTTTATATTGTTGTTCAGTATATTTGCACATTCTGATCACTGTTGGTTTGGGGATCATTAACCTACCTTTACATCCCCCCCTATACAAGAATAAAGACAGTACTGAAATCTGATATTAAAATGTAATTGTCAATGCATTGCTCAAAAGAACAGCAAACCTGGTTTCAAAAAACAGATTAAGCAACACCTCAAGGCATAACACCTCTCCCCTATTTGACCTAGATAGTTTGTGTGTATGTATTGGTATTGATATGTAGGCTACGTGTGCCTTGTTTTTTAGTTGATGTAGTTCTGTCCTTGAGTTGTTCTTGTCTAATAATGTTCTTTATTATGTAATGTTTTATGTGTCCCCGGAAAGAGTAGCTTCTGCTTTTGCAACAGCTAATGGGATCCTAATAAAATGCCAAATACCATCCAAGTCAAGTGCATTAGGTTTGCTTTTACTACATCAAAGTCGAAATAGTTGAAGAACTAGGATTGTGAACTTGGTCAAGGAAATAGGAATTATACATAAACACAAGGACCGAAACTGCACGAGCAAAGGCAGTATTGTAAATGCTACTGTACAATGATCGAAGTGGGAAGAACTATATTGCCGCACAGTGGGCGGCGGAAAGATATACCAAATAAACATTGCAAGTTTGAAATGCGGTCTTCCTGTGTGGGCGGGGTTAAGATTTGTATACGTAGACATTTGCGCTGCTGTTATTCTTCCTTTTTAAAAAGTGGGCACTCTAGACTAGAGCCAGCAGTACATAACTGAGCCATAATAACCATATCACTCACATTCCAAACTTATTGTAAAAATAATTAATAACCTACTTATTTGGAAGATGGTCGCCAAACAGAGGATTCGTATGGCCAACGAAAAACACAGCAAGAATATCACGCAAAGAGGCAACGTATCCAAATCCACGGTAACATTTTTTTTAACTATTTAAAAAAAATGTATTTCGGTTTGCGAACGAGTTAAGGAATATGTTAACGCTGCGTAAATTAGTCAAAGGCAAACGCTTAATTGTTTGATTGTTTGCTAGCGTTTTATTTTTATATTCACATATATCAATGTTTCTAACCCAGGTATCAACAGCTCATGCTGTCAATCTTTGGTCAGCTGTAACGTTAATAGTATCCATGAAAGTACATTTTTACATCATGCCAAATTGAGTTACATTTTTATTTAAACCGCTGTATGTTTCTGATTACGGTTTTTAGAGGTATGCATGTTTGACCAATATGATACAGTAGAGTGACTGCAGCCAAAGTGCAGTTTAACAGCAGTATGCTGCAAATATATATTTTTAATACTGTCATTTTGTAGTGTTACAGTTACAGTGTAGTACAACTGCAGTTACTACGTCCAAAATACCACAGTCGACTGCAGTTACTGCACTTTTACTGCAGTTTCAAAACGTTTTTGTAATGATTACTTTTGACACGATAGCATGACGTGTACTGTATTTGGTTCCACAGAGAAACCCTCAGGATGATAAGGTAGCGGTGGGACCCTGGCTGTTGGCGCTCTTCATCTTTGTTGTGTGTGGATCAGGTGAGTTGTGTTGACTTTTACTAATTTGCCAGTGAAAATGAATAGCTCTGAAATTGATCCCCATATTTTCCCCCTGTCCCACATTGCAAACAAAACATTTGAATGGCTCCCCTCTCTTGACAGCGGAGAGGAATTTGGGGTGTAGAGAAGATTGAAGTTTTAAATAATCTATGCTGCAATTCTACACATTTTGCCATAGGGTGGAGAGCTGTTTTTAATATGATATCTGAGTGAGACTGACTAACAAAATCAATGAGGACCTGCCACGATAACAAGTATAGATAGCTGGTTCAAAACTAACTTGGCAATCTAAAAAAAAAGTGTAGCTGACATGGGCTAATTGACTGACTTATCAGTGACTGATTTAACAAGAGAGAAACTGCTGATACACAACCAAATTTGAAATTGCACCGTGGGCCGCCATTTGCCCATCCCATGTCCTAGACACATTTGTTGATCTAAAAGGATTGGATGGGTGTATCCAACATTTTACTGAGCTTGTCATAAGGCCAGATGAAACCCTATTGCTTACCTATCTGATCCTTGTAGTCCCCAAATCTTTCTGAGATTAGATGACTTTCTGAGTCAAAATGAAGGCAGAGATCTACCGCTCAGATCTTTTTATTTATTTATTTATTTATTTTTTACACATGACTTAAACACAAGCCTATGTAACAGTAACCTATTAAAAACAGTTATGTAGCAATGAGGTTGTTTGCGGCTATATGCCCAATACATTATTGGCTATGCTTGAATTCTTCTTCTCAAATAATTTAAAAAAATTGTATTTCAACTTGAGGTATAGGATCATTTGTTGTATTACTTGTGAGGCACAGCTGAGAGTGCATAAATTAAATTAATGTGTTTTCTTTATTTTACTGGACTGACTGTGCCAGCATCTGATGATCAGTCTCAGCGGAGGGAGAGCATCGGAGGGCCCGCTTCTCACTGTCGGACCATCCCTCAGCTCTGCCCCCTCCGCTAAGAGTAAAACTGACCAAAAAGGTGACACCATCTTCGAGCTGATGGCGAGTCTAAAAAAAGATTTAATAACTTTACTGTACAAAGTTTTTGCAGTATTTAAACCAAGAAGTGGTCCCTTGAGGGGTTTGTTAGTCTCTTGTAACAGCCCTAGGGTTTTGTCAGCCTTTTTACACATCATTTTGTCAATGTTTGCCTTTAAAAGGCAATATCAACGTGCTTGTTGCCCACCTCTGCTAATAATGGGAAAGGACACAAGTTTTGATAAGTGTTCTAGGACCTCTGCCAGCTCACTGTTGAAGACTGTTTCTCTTTTATCCTGGGTCAGATAATCTGTTTGTTCTGTTTCTGTGTGGTCCGGTTTGACATTTTGCTTTACTACCTCCCACTGTTTGTCCAATCCAAGCTTTTAGTAGTCAGTGGGTTTGGCAACCCTTTCAGAGATTCCATCAGAACATAATTGAGCAATTGCATTAGTCACCTTGGAAATCTAAATTAATACGTTGCAGGAAAGGAGAGATATAGTCACACTGGCGAGTTAGAAGAAAATGGGTGAAGTAGACAATTCTGGTGGAACATTCTGGTCACTTCCCAACTGTGTTCTGAGCTACAATAACGACTGCTGTCATCAGTGAATTAAAACCCATTAAAACACTTTTTTTCCAGGTCAGGGTTTTCCAGTGTCATTCAAGAGATTCTTTGACTCGCCAAGTTTCTTTGACCATGAACTCCAGTGATTTTATTTTCTTAACATTTCAATTTCTCTCCACAGCTATCTTCCAGATCATTCAGAGCATTCGGATGGGCATGTAGAATGACATGTCCAACCCATCCATTCCACTCAGTATCTGGCCAACCAAGAAACACCTCTTGTCTCTGCTCTGTGACATCCCATTATCCTTCACTCAACATTCTCAGTCTTCTTAAGCTGCACAAAGCTAGGCCAAGGAGGATGAGCCACTATCTTGCACTTTTTGTGACTTTTTGTTCTTAATTTCTCTTATTTTATTTGGCCTTTTCTATATTATTTGTCTCGCTGGTTACTTTTGGCAAGCTCTATCAAGTCATTCCTTCCTTGTGCCTTAAATGATAAAGGTGAAAACTTTACAGCACACAAAAGCCATAAGCTGCATTCCAGTAGTGGGTTTTCTGAAATAATAAGGTAATGTGTTCTGTCAATCTCAGACAAGTTGACCATCTTGTGGAATCATGAGCTTTGTTTCTGTTTTCGGTTGTCCTTTTTGGAAGTCTTATTTGCCTCCACTTTATTATAATTTTTGTGTAATATGAACTATACAATTTCCACTTTAATTTAGTATGTTGAAAGAAATGTTGTGTTTGCTTTGAAAATGTTCCGTTTTGGTAGTACGACCAAATGCCTTGGTTGGACTGGGAAGACGTTCAACACAAGTCTAGGCAACAGATATGAAACCGGATATAATTCTCATGGCAAAAGAATAACTCAATAGTAGAAACTAGTGGTACATAATGATAATAAGCAGTCCTATTTTTTGCATCTTCAGTTTGCTGTCTAGTCCTCATCTACTTTATCTCAATTGTGTGTCTATTGATTTGCCCTGCCTTTTCTTGAGGCTTTGGTGTCATCTGGTCCACAGTTTAATATGGATCAGAAAAAGTTAGATGAGGTCATCTTCATACTTAGATAGTTGATCTGACATTGTCCTGTCCTCAAGTTGACAGAAATTAATAAGGCTCACGCTTACTGGATAAAATGTAATTATCTTTGCTAAACCAGTGTTTTAGAAGTAAAGATTAAGGGATGGATGTAAATGACCACCTGGTTGCTTGACTGCATAAAATATGCTGGCAATGTATGAGAGAAATTAATAAAAGATAATTGGTACATTATTTTGTGTTCATTTCTTATGCATGATACATATCACCCAGAATAAATGCACATCTTTGCATGTGTGTAGTATACTAGCTAGTGTAGTGTCCTGAAAATGTATTTGCCTGAGTAGAGAATAAACTCTTTAGCCTCATCCACTCCCAGTTCGTTGCCACCAGTAATGTGTATAAACCCTGGATTGTATCCATGTATTGGCCATATTGGCATGAATGGAATTCTTGCATCAATTAAATGTTTAAAAGACCAAATTAAATATAAATTATTTATTTGTTGTAGTGGGGACCGTAACATTAGTAATCTATACAAACTGTAAATGTTTTATATTTTTTGTTTAGCTGACATAATATAGTTTAAAAGTATGCATTAAGGTGTCTGTACATTAATAAATGCATTTCTAATAAATGCATTTCTATAGCTTTCAAAATATTGTTTTAAACACATCACAACTCGGGTCTAGTGTGTACAAATCATTGGTTGCTACACGGTGGTCCGTTCTCTACACCGCAGAGGGAGAGTTCGTTTTTCATGGCCTGTTGTCCCGGGTGAGTGGAGTTGAATTATTTTAGACCATTATGTTGTTCATTAAGCGAAATCTTCACTCAACCGGGGCATCGGGCCATGCAAAAAAATAAACAGAAATCTGTATATAATGACGAGATGCTGATGTCTCCGCCCCAACATTGGGAGTCGTCCCAAAGGCAGAAAGATAAGGGAGTAAGTGCGTCCCAATCTATACCTCAGTGGTCCCCATTTGGCGACCGGAGTATGGGCACAGATAGAACAATGAGAAATATTTCACCGGATGTATAAATGTGAAGCATCCGCTTGGCGTTTCCATTCACTATCCAAATGTGGTAGTGAGAGGAAGGCCGGTTGCCGGCAGTGGGAGAATTCTACTAAATTGTCTCATCGATAAAACATTTAATCTCAATAAAGTTATCTGTTCCCCAAACTAGTATCTGTTACGAACAGAGTGACTGAGGTTTTGTATAATTTCCCTTATGCCAAGGTGTTAAAAAAGTGCGTTGTTTAGAAAGAGTGTAAAGGCAAATTGAGTTTATTGCACACGCGCACTTCACAGAGTAGGCGTTAACTGACGGAAACATGTAAATGCAGCTAGAACGCGCCAGTAGGATCTCGCTAATTCGTATTTAACTCTGCCCACTAGGACTAATTTGTTCTCATTTGAAATGACAGGCTGTGGTCTAGCAAATTCAATTGTATTTGTCACATGCGACGAATACCACAGGTGTAGACCTTAACAGTGAAACACTTATTCACAAGCTGTTAATTAACCAACAATGCAGTTTTAAGGAAAGAAAAGTGTTAAAGTATTTACTCAAATAAACGGAAGTAAATAAATATATGAGTTTAGTTGTAAATGGGTGTATGGAAATGGGAATGGTTGTATGGAAAGGAGTTGGCGTTTCGAAATCAAGCAGCACCCCCTTTGACACACTCACTAATCTGAGACCAGTCTGGTCTGGGACGCTTTTACCTATATTTGGGCGGGAAGGCAGGCGACAAGTTTAGGTTAATAAAAAAAAGCCCATGTAGGCATTGGGCTTATTTTTGCCAGGTTTTGGCGAGAGTAACATCTCGCTTCGCATCTTCCTCTCTGACTGAAGAGATTTTACCGGAAATGTCAGGCACCCTTTAAAATTTACGTCATTTCCTGGAAACGTGTCCCGGTTGTTGTAGTTCCTGTGGAGTAAACTGTCATTCCGAGGACTGCATTAGTTAGCTAGAAATACTCTGTTGATAATCCATCTGTTAGTCTACTCCCTAACCAATGCGCGTCCTCTTCCTATCGAGCTGGTGGCACAGTTCGAGACATTGGACTAACATTACCTGAGTGTTAGGTGCACTGTTCTAGCTAGCTAGTTCATGAATTTAGCGTTATTAACCAACAGTTAGCAAGCAACAGAGAACAAACCAACTTGGCAGTAACGTTAGGTAGCTATAAAATATTTCCTTAGCACATTGTCTATGAGCTAGATAGCTTTCAGCAGTAACGTTAGCTACTTCTACACTGCAAATCCCAAGCACAGAAGGGTAAGTACGTGAATGATGTCTTTTTTAGTTATCTGAGTATAATGCCGCGTTCAAAATAACTGGGAACTTGGAAATCTCTGATTTCAGTGCGTTCACGACAACCGGGAACTCGGGAAAAAAACGAACTCCGAATGGGAAGAATAGTTTAAACTGTCACCCAACGCGTAATTCCTAGTCGGGAACCCGGGCCTACTTTTTAGGACAGATTTTCCGTCCTGAAGATCACTGACGTCATGATTGGTATTTTTTTCTCCCGGTTGTCTTGAAAGCACCATGACTGTTGGGCCCGCACGCCCTCTTTTGCTCGTTCACGTTACGGGCAATGGAGCAGTGCCCCGCTCCTCAGCATAATCGAATCCGCCCACTGATTTAGTTTCCAGAGGGTTGTACTTGTCAAGTACAGCTGGTTACTTATCTGCATACTTTGTTGGCTTGTCAAATCTGAGTCAGAGAAGGAATCTGTCTGCATGGTGAATCATGGCAACCTAAGAGATGAACGTCTGTTTGCTAAGACTACAGCTGCCCTATGAGGTCACTATCAGCTAAACTAAAGCTTCGTGTGAAAACCCCTAGCCACCTTTCTCTCTTGTATCACTGACAATCAATTGGTGTAGATCAGTGAGCCTTCCATGGGATCAGTTAGTAGCTAGTGGTTAGTGACTTAACAAACATTATTTCCCAGTCTACAGACCAGAGACCATCTTCTACCAAAGTGTGTGAAACAGATGAAGGTAACTGCCAAAATAAAGGGAACACTAACAGTGCCTTAATAGGGTGTTAAGCCACCAGAACGGGCGGTCTTTCTATAAAAAACCCAATGAAGCCTTGCGGTTCTATTTTTTTTTTATTAGTCTCGGGCTGTTGGTGGTAGGTGTAGCCAATTCAGCTGCCCTGGATGCCGGGTAGGCAAGCTGTTGCCATTTCATGTGTCTGAAGGTACAAACTCTGCCTTCCCAGTGGGCCTGGAGAGGATATCAAGTGCACTATGCTACCGCTGGCCAATTGGATTGTTCAGATGACTGAGTCTGCAGTAATGTAGCAGGCATAAAAGAAAGCTATGGCAAAATGGATACTGGGAGATTTCAAAACGTTTAAACCATGACTAGAGAGCGACTGTCAATGAATACAGCAAAGAGCTGTTGCTTTTATGAGGTGAGGGAGGGAGTTTGTGAGAGTTCTTACTCAGCACTGTCAACACTTTGTATTCAAGCCATAAAATGCAAGTTCTTCCTATTTCCACTCAGCGCTACAACAAGCACAGTAAACAGTAACGAATGAGTAGGAAAGTGTATCGATAGGCTTGCGTTGTTATTATTAGCAGCTTGGGTCTTTAAAAAAAATATTGAACAATATTTCACTTTCTCTGTTCATAGGAGTAAAAACATGAATTTGTGCATGAGGCAGAAATAATGCAGTGCGACTAGAGTTTCGCCATCAGCTGGAAGACCGTGTCCCTTTTTGGTCAGTGTCAGTGGAGGAAAGGGAGAGTGTAGGGATGTTGAGACGGACACTCAGTCTGCTGTTCTCTCCCTCCGCTAAGACTGACCATCAGATGCAGGCACCATCAGCCCAGTAAAATAAAAAGCAAATAATTTAAATGTATGCTCACTCAGCTGTGCCTAACAAGTAATACAACAATGGATCTATTACCGGTGTGATCATATAGCCTACCTCAAATTTTGGAATATATATATTTTAAATGTCCCCGAACAACAATGCATTGGCAGGTAAATTCAAGCAAAGCCAGTATGCAGTAATAATGTATTGGGCATATAGCTTACTGCACAAACCTCATTGCTACAGTACTGTTTTTAATTGGTTAATGTTGCATAGGCTTACATTTTAAGTCATTTTAATAAAATAAATCAGAGCGGCAGATCTCGGCATGCATTTTGACTCAAAAGGTTGGTGACCACTGATATAGAGTCTACAAGTGCCTGTAACTCCATTGGAGGGATGCAACACCATTCTTCCATGAGAAATGACACAATTTGGTGTTTTGTTGATGGTGGTGCGACACGTTGTCTCAGGCACTGCTCCAGAATCTCCCATGAGTGTTCAATTGAGATCTGGTGACTGACACACGTTTAACACCCCCCTCTTCCCCTGAGATCTCTTCTTCTAGCCAAAAACAATGGGCAACTGGGCATTTTTAGACATGATCCTAAGCATGAAGGGATGTGAATTGTTTAATTAACTCTAGGACTACACCTGTGTGTGTACACATACAGCGTGACACACACACACACTTTGCTAGAAGATAATGTCTGTAGACTGGAATAGAATAATACTAGTACTCCAAAGTAACTGAATCCGTGGAAGACACACACGGGTAAAGAGTTATGGGAACATTGTGTTTAAGCCATTGCAGCTTGGCACCAGCTAACATTACAAATAGCCTATGACTTTTGCAAACTGCATGTGGGGATTTCAATCTGAAAGGATCCATGAGCACCAACATGTGAACTTCATAAAAGCATGTCAAATTGGGTGTCAAATGAAAGATGAGTCTCTTTAATTAAGGCATATTATATACATTTTTCAATAAGCAATGGCTTTGATTTCTGGTATAACAGATTGAAAATGGGTCTTAGAAAACATCTACCAGAAAAAGTCTTACACGGTATTAGAAATGCATCATAACACAATCATGTTGAAGTAAAGACCCCTGCCCACTAATATTGTCACATTTTGTTTGAGAAATGATTTGCTTTCTGTAAGTTTAAGAAACTTTTCCTTGTAATTTTGTTACCAAAAAAACCCACATACTGTATCTTTAAGATATTTTATAATTTCTGAAATGAAAGTTTATAAAGTAACAAGTAAAGGTAGCTCTACCAATTAGTTTGTGTTTTTACTGATTTCAAGTTTGTTTATTAATTAGTAACATAATTACTGCAATTTAATTGGCAACAATGATTTCCCATAGTTCACCTTCTTTACTGTCCTCCCTTCCACTGGCATACTGTTATGTTCAGCTCAGAACTGTTTTTGTTCTTTTCTTCTTCTGACTGTTGTCTGGTGGTCAAAGCATAACTGAACAGTCTGGACAACCCCTCCCTCTCCTTCTTCCCCTCTCTCTCTCCAGTTCAGTTAATGTCACCTCTCCCGGCTCTTACTGACATTTACCATGACACCTACCCTCTTTCCATTTACTGTAACCAGCATCCTCACCCACTGAGCACCGAGCGACACCGAACCTCCATGGAAGTTGAAAAGTAGCTGAAATTTGGTCAGTCCGCCCTGACCGGGCCAAATCGTAACCAATCATAGATGTCTGTTTCACAAGTTTGGACAGTACAGTAAAAAAAAGGTAGAGTACAGTATACTGTACTGAACATACAATATCTACTATGCTGAACATATTTACTGTACTCCTACTCTACTGAGCTGTATACTGAGCTATGCTGTGATGTCCAAACTTGTGAAACATAGACATCTATGATTGTTTCAGATTTGGTCTGGTCGGTACCAACCAAATGTGATCTTGTTTGGAGGCGGAACTCATTACAATGATAGCAAGTGTGTAGAATAATACTCAAATATGCAAAATAAGGATATTGCATATTTTTATGTTCTGTGTAGCTATGTAGAATAGTGAAATTCATATCCATAATAACTCATTTTTGTATAGTACAGATTAGGGACAAATGATGGAATTCCGTTACCAGATGTAAATCAATTTCAATTGACAAAATATTTGTCATGTCATAGCTGACACCCCATTCTTTCTGCAGACAACTTTAAATCATCATTTGGAGCAGATATTTGGAAAACGTGGTTCCAGATTTTTTCCGCGGGATATTTTACCTTAATTGTTTTACCAAATGTTGCATCTGCACAGTTCTTCCAGTAAATATGTTTTTGTGAACTATTATGTTTAAATCGTTCGAAGTAGTCCTTGTTAATAGTTTTATGATTAAAAAAAAACAACAACTTTGAAATCAATGTTTTTTTGTTTGGCATACATCTCAAAGTGAAACGTCGGAGTGAAAGCGTACTTCCGGTACCATGGAATTGCCAGAGTATCGCCCTTGATCAAATAGCTACTAATTTCAGACATGACATGCAAATGTAAATCTCTGAAACACTGTGCCAGCTATCCAGTAAAGGTTGAGCCGCAAAGGTATGCAACCACACTGTTGATTGTGAAACTATAGCCTAATACATGCACACCAGCTACCTAATCCAGCAGTACTTTTTGACTAAAGATTATTAAAGCCGACGGTCAAACTTTTTTTTTAACCCTCAAATGTTATTGCGAAGGAATTTCCGGAATGAGGAGGGGCTAAGCTATTTCCTTTAAAAAAAGTCATTTCTTATTTCAACATAAATCCGAGCATTAAACCTGAACAGAGGCAAGTGTCGATTTGAAAGTGTGGTGATTTTAAATCCAAGTGAATGTGTTCACCGACAACATGCACAGGTTATTAGGTAACGGTACCATTCGATGCGGCAAACGCAGAAACACACCACCTGACCTGCCTGCCCCCGGGTCGTGGATTAACGCCGCCCTGTGGCCAATAATTTAATGGAATTCACCAAAGTAATTCGATGAAGACTCGCTGCAGAAAGAATAGTCTATTTTATAATTTGTACGAAATAAGCCTATGTGACCTTCAGTAGAGTCAAGATGACTTATTTGCACATCCTGGTACTGGTTGATGTTGTTCTTCCACGTAGACAACTCATTCTGTTTGAGAGTATCAAAACGGCAAGTGATTACTTTTGCTCTCTAAGCAAGATGATGGTTGGTGTGTGACCGTGACTTTTGCCCTTTCAGCCCTTGGATGGAGGCCCACAGCTCAAGCCGGTCAAGCCTGTCCAGGAAGAGGAGGAGAGATGGATCCAAGGGAGAATCCGAGGAGGTAGAGCGGCCAGGGAAAGTCCCAAAATCCACCGTGGTGAGTGAGGAAGAGGCTTTGGGTCTGTGTGTGTGCGCACAGACTTTGTTTATGGGGAGTTGCTATGTGTTGGGTAAGAGAGGCAAGTGAGTCAAATGATTCGTATGAAGGAAAACCTCATTGTAGTAATGTGTGTTCCTATACTAGGGTTTAAAAGATCCCGCCTCCTTTGCTGATGAGCTGGAGTCGGCTGAGGACACTCCATACCTGCGAGTCAGCATGGAGGAGGCCAAGAGGGGAACTCCATGTGAGTCGTGCGCACACTCACGGTCTTATACTCACTCAAAAACAACCTCTCACCCCAAATGTACCGTTCCGAAAATGTAGGGGTATTCAACTCTTACAGGAGTATTCAACTCTTACCCCACGGGGTCGGGAGCCTGCTGCTTTTCTGTTCCCAGTGGTGTAAAGTATTCAAGTAGTACTTTTAATTTTGGGGGAATCTGTACTTTACTATTTATTTTTGACTACTTTTACTTCACTACATTCCTAAAGAAAATGATGTACTTTTTACTCCATACATTTTCCCTGACACCCAAAAGTACTTGTTATATTTTGAATGCTTAGCAGGAAAATATTCAAATTAACACACTTATCAAGAGAACATCCCTAGTCATCCCTACTTCCTCTGATCTGGCGGACTCGTTTGTAAATCACGTGTTGAGTTTTGGAGCGTGCTTCAGGCTATCCGTAAATACATTTGAAAAAAGAAAGAAAATGGTGCCATCTGGTTTGCTTATGTAAGGAATTAGAAAAAGTGTACTTTTACTTTTAATACTTAATTACATTTAATTTTGATACAAGTATATTTAAAATCAAATACTTTGACTTTTACTCAAGTAGGATTACACTGGGTGACTTTCACCTCTACTTGAGTCATTTTCTATTAAGCTACTTTTTCCTCCACTGTCTGTTCTGCTGGATAATTAATTGCATACACCTGGTCTCCCAGGTCTAAATCAGTCCCTGATTAGAAGGGAACAATGAAAAAAATGTAGTGGAACTGGCTTCAAGGTCCAGACTCAAGTTGAGTTTGAGGGGTATAGAATGTTGCGCTAATGAAGTGACTTGTGATTGACTGTCATCACCAGCACATCCCTCCTTTCTCCCACAGTTCATAGGCCAGTGCGGGTCTATGCAGATGGCATCTTTGATGTGTTCCACTCAGGCCACGCCCGGGCACTCATGCAGGCCAAGGGCCTCTTCCCCAACACGTACCTCATTGTGGGCGGTGAGTGTCTCACTCTGGCTGTGTGCGTGTCAACCTTTCCTTTTAACATGTCACTGTCTGTCCATTTGGTTCTTCAGCATAATTTCTTTTTCAGATAATTAACTTTACATAGATGGTGCTTAATTAAGTACTAGGACTAATTGTGTATTTGATTTCCCTGAACCTCTGTGCTTCTCTTCAACCCGTCTCAGTGTGTAGTGACGACCTGACGCACAAGTTCAAGGGGTTCACAGTGATGAACGAGGATGAGCGCTACGATGCAGTCAGCCACTGCCGCTACGTGGACGAAGTCGTCAGGAACGCGCCCTGGACGCTAACGCCCGAATTCCTCGCCAAGCACCGAGTGAGTGAGCACGAGAGAGGGAAAAAAAGTTAGAGGGATGGAGGGGAGAATGGAAAGCATTGACATGCTGATTGGTCTGAGAGTATGTACACTGACCAAAAATATATTATGCAACAATTTCAATGATTTTACTGAGTTACAGTTCATAAATTCAAATGAAATAAATTCATTAGGCCCTAATCTATGGATTTCACATGACTGGAAATACAGATTATGTATCTGTTTGTCACAGATACATAAACGGTAGGGGCGTGGATCAGAGAACCAGTCAGTATCTGGTGTGACCACCATTTGCCTCATGCAGCATCTCCTTCACATAGAGTTGATCAGGCTGCTGATTGTGGCCTGTGGAATGTTGTCTCACTCCTCCTCTGGCTGTGCGAAGTTGCTGGATATTGGTGGTAACTGGAACATGCTGTCGTACACGTTGACCCAGAGCATCCCAAACAGGCTCAATGGGTTACATGTCTGGTGAGTATGCAGGCAGAGGATGAACCGGGACATTTTCAGCTTCCAGGAATTGCGTACAGCTCCTTAGGACATGGGGCCATGCATTATCATGCTGAAAAATGAGGTGATGGCGGCAGATGAATGGCACGACACTGCCCCTCAGGAATTTGTCACAGTATCTCTGTGCATTAAAATTGCCATCGATAAAATGCAATTGTGTTCGTTGTCCGCAGCTTATACCTGCACATACCATAACCCCACCACCACGATGGACAAACAACTCGCCCACGCGACACCATACATACTGTCTGCCAGGTACAATTGAAACCGGGATTCATCCGTGAAGAGCACACTTCTCCAATGTGCCAGTGGCCATTGAAGGTGAGCATGTGCCCACTGAAGTCGGCTTTGACACCAAACTGCAGTCAGGTCAAGACCCTGGTGAGTACAACGAGCACGCAGATGAGCTTCTCTGAGACGGTTTCTGACAGTTTGTACAGAAATTATTTGGTTGTGCAAACCCATCAGCTGTCCGGGTGGCTTCTTCTGAGACTATCCTGCAGGTGAAGAAGCTGGATGTGGAGGTCCTGGGCTGGTGTGGTTGCACGTGGTCGGTCTGCAGTTGAGGCCGGTTGGACATACTGACAAATTCTCTAAAACAACTTTTGGAGGTGGGTTATGGTAGAGAAACTAACATTCAACTCTGGCCACAGCTCTGGTGTTCCTGCGGTTAGCATGCCAGATGCACGCTCCCTCAACTGGAGACGTATGTGGTATTGTGATGCACATTTTAGTGGACTTTTTCCCCCAGCACAAGATGCACCTGTGTAATGATCATGTTTAATCAGCTTCTTCATATGCCACACCAGTCAGGGTGGATGGATTATCTTGGCAAAGGCTCACTAACAGGAATGTAAACATTTGTGCACAAAATTTGAGAAGCTTTTTGTGCGTATGGAACATTTTGGAGATCTTTTTATTTTAGCTCATGAAACATGGGACCAACATGTTAACTGTGGTTTATATTTTTTCTGTGTATATTTGTGTGTGTGATGTCATCCGTCTCTCATTCATCCCGATAACCCACCAGATCGACTTTGTTGCCCATGACGACATCCCATATACATCAGCAGGCCAGGATGACGTTTACAAGCACATCAAGGAGGCGGGTGGGTACCATAACAACCAGCAGGAATGACAAACATGAACGTCCTGGTACCCTGTGTCTGTCACGATGACCCTTTTGACCCCTTGTGCCTACAGGCATGTTTGCGCCCACCCAGCGGACGGAGGGCATCTCCACCTCGGACATCATCACACGCATCGTCCGCGACTACGACGTGTACGTGAGACGCAACCTGCAACGCGGCTACACTGCAAAAGAGCTCAACGTCAGCTTCATAAATGTGCGTTAACACTTCATGTTGCTATCATTCTTATTAGTTGTGATCATGTGATAACTATTGCTAGTTATGACTCAAGTTGAGGTAGACATCGGTCTATTTGTCAGAGGACAGTAGAAGCAGAATTAATGTAAGTAGTTGAATGAAAGCTGCTAAGACATTTTTACTAGTCTAGTGCAGCCTTGCTCGCCAAGGTCTGGATTTGACACTGTGCCCCTGTTTTTCAGGAGAAGAAGTACCACCTGCAGGAGCGTGTGGACAAGGTGAAGAGGAAGGTGCGTGACGTGGAGGAGAAGAGTAAAGAGTTTGTGCAGAAGGTGGAGAACAAGAGCATCGACCTCATCCAGAGGTGGGAGGAGAAGTCCCGGGAGTTTATCGGCAACTTCCTGCAGATGTTCGGCCCCGAGGGAGCACTGGTGAGAGAGCTTCTGTTCTCTCTCTGTGTGGTGTAAAGTAGACTGGTGTATTTTGTGGCAATCCTAATTTCCTGCTCTGGGCAATAATATAGTGATGAGTGTGGTTTTCCATGGAAGATTTTGTATCGTGCTATAGATCAGTGTGCACGGCCTAATTTGTTCTATAGCCTAAGAACAACCAATGAACTTGTAATGTTGACTGACATGCCACCTTCTCTTTCTCTGTAGAAGCACATGTTGAAGGAGGGCAGGGGCCGGATGCTGCAGGCCATCAGCCCAAGACAGAGTCCCAGCAGCAGTCCCACCCGTGAGCGCTCTCCCTCCCCCGTCTTCCGCATGCCCTTCTTAAACAAGGCCTTGGCCTCACCCCACCACAGTGCTGCACGGGGATATACCGTCAGTGAGGATGATGACGAGTCCTACGAAGGTTAGGGCTCCCATTTCTCACGTTTGTTAATCCTGCTCTTCGGTCCACCGACAGTATCAGCGTTCAAGCCCCTCCAACCAATCATCAGTATAGCGTTGTCCCTCACTTCATTTTTTCACTCCTTTTAAATTGCTGGTGTCCATTTAATTTGTACTGTACCACATCAGTCAGAGGGGGGTTAATGCAGAATTATTTTTTGACAGCCGATGTTGCATTTCTCACCGATAGGAACATTTTATAGATATTATTTTGATGCACGCTTCCTACTCAGGATGTTATAACCTTAGTGGGTAGATTTTTAGTTACCCATGAGTTTAGTGGGATATTCAGTGTTGTCTTCGGTGCACTGTTGCATTCCTCCACAGATTATCTGAATATAGTAACCATCAGTCCCTTGAGGATTCCCCCTCTGAGTGTTTGTTTGCTTCTGTGAGTGTGTAAACTGCAGGTATGTGTAGGCATTTCAATGTCCTCCATCCATGGACTCAGCTTGACCTTTTTGCACATTATAATAATACTAATAGTTGGTCTCACTCGAGGTCAGTCGTTGGACAGAGGTTTTCAAAGCATAGTGTCCAGCATTTAACTAAAGAACTGGATCTTGTTCAGTAGGGCTCAAGATAACTTGTTTTCAGGAGGTTCTAGCTGAACCCAAACACTTGTGTGCAATAACGAGACCTCGTTTTAAAAATGACTACATACGTAATACAATTTTATCCGTTACATATCTCCCTCCTGTAGTTGGGATCCCTTGATTTTGGCTGTTGACCCAACCCTTGCTAGTCTTTGTGGCAGCAAAGCAGGTAGTTTTATTTCCTATATAATTATTTTAAGCATATTATTGTAACCATGTTGGATTGTCTATACAGTATAAGGGATTATATAATCCATTAAAATACTGCTTCTCATTAGGGCATGTCTATATATATATCTCTCTTGGTAGCAAGAGTTTTCTGAAGCCAGTACTAACCTTTAACATCTGTCAGATACAAAATGTACCTGGCTTTAAGTACATTGTTTTAAACATTTGATTGTTTGGGTTGAGTTTGTTTAGCTCCTGAATGTGCAGGCATGAGATCCCAGGGAACATGTCAATGGAATAAAAAAATAAAAAACTTTCAACCATAACCTTGTGGAATTTGTCAAATCCATGGATGATATTAATCTTAAATTCTGTTTCTTCTCAAATCGAACAGTAATCGCCGTCGCCAGGTTGTTAACAAGGCGGCATGGTGCCTTTTCCATAATGTATACAAACATTTCCTAGGGAAGGCAGATGCAGCACTTGGTGGGTCAAAAAAGTATTTAGTCAGCCACCAATTGTGCAAGTTCTCCCACTTAAAGAGGCCTGTAATTTATCATAGGTACACTTCAACTATGACAGACACGAGGGAAAAAAATCCAGAAAATCACATTGTAGGATTTTTAATGAATTTATTTGCAAATTATGGTGGAAAATAAGTATTTGGTCACCTACAAGCAAGATTTCTGGCTCTCACAGACCTGTAACTTCTTTAAGATGCTCCTCTGTCCTCCACTTGTTAATGGCACCTGTTTGAACTTATCAGTATAAAAGACACCTGTCCACAACCTCAAACAGTCACACTCCAAACTCCACTATGGCCAAGACCAAAGAGCTGTCAAACGACACCAGAAACAAAATTGTAGACCTACACCAGGCTGGGAAGACTGAATCTGCAATAGATAAGCAGCTTGGTTTGAAGAAATCAACTGTGGGAGCAATTATTAGGAAATGGAAGACATACAAGACCACTGATAATCTCCCTCGATCTGGGGCTCCACGCAAAATCTCACCCCGTGGGGTCAAAATGATCACAAGAACTGTGAGTAAAAATCCCAGAACCACACGGGGGGACCTAGTGAATGACCTGCAAAGAGCTGGGCAACGAAGGAGTGGCTTCATAAGAAGCATTTCAAGGTCCTGGAGTGGCCTAGCCAGTCTCCAGATCTCAACCCCATAGAAAATCTTTGGAGGGAGTTGAAAGTAGTCAGTGTTGCCCAGCAACAGCCCCAAAACGTCACTGCTCTAGAGGAGATCTGCATGGAGGAATGGGCCAAAATACCAGCGGTGTGTGAAAACCTTAAGACATACAGAAAACGTTTGACCTCTGTCATTGCCAACAAAGGGTATATAGTTAGTTTCAACTGACCTGAGCCCTAGGACCATGCCCCAGGACTACCTGACATGACTCCTTGCTGTCCCCAGTCCACGTGACTGTGCTGCTGCTCCAGTTTAAACTGTTCTGCCTTATATGACCATCTTGGCCATGTTCTGTTATCTCCACCTGGCACAGCCAGAAGAGGACTGGCCACCCCACAGCCTGGTTCCTTTCTAGGTTTGTTCCTAGGATTTTGCCTTTCTAGGGAGTTTCCTAGCCACCGTGCTTCTACACCTGCATTGCTTGCTGTTTGGGGTTTTAGGCTGGGTTTCTGTACAGCACTTTGAGATATCAGCTGATGTACAAAGGGCTATACTTGTATATCAAATCAAATTTGAGAAACTTGACCAAATACTTATTTTCCATCAATTTGCAAATAAATTCATTAAATCCTACAATATGATTTTCATTGTCTGTCATAGTTGAAGTGTACCTATGATGAAAATTACAGGCCTCATCTTTAAGTGGGAGAACTTGCACAATTGGTGGCTGACTAAATACTTTTGCCCCACTGTATATCAAGGTTTCTCATAAGTCATTACTCAAAGTGCTTGACATACGTCGCTTTGAACGGGGCACCCGGTGCCAGCTTAATCAGATCCCCTCATGGCTTGATTTCACATGCCTAGATAGGTGTTTATCACCTCCGGTAACCACATATAGCAATCTGATCCGACTGCGCATGACATGGCATAACCTTTGGTTGATGCAATGCAACGACAACAATGCAGTCGGCCTGGAACACAACCAATCCTTCACTAGCACGTGTTCATGTACATTGCAACCCAACAGAGAAAGTGCGTGTACAAATCCCAAGTAGTCAAGTGAAAACAAAGATGAGAGGTGGTGCTCGTTACATGATCGGATTTGACAAACAAGGAGCCAGTTAAGGCAAGGTGACCTTACCACAAGGGCAGGTCAGAGCTAAGCCACTTGTGGTCAGGATGAGTCCCACTCACCGAAACAGTGAATTCTCAATAAGCTCACATGCGATCAGACAGAGCAGTTCAAAGGAGAGAAAGGAACTAGTTAGCTAAAAGAAGATGGACCCGAAAAACAACAGGTCACTTCAAAGACCTTGACCCTATAACTGCAGACTGGACCTTAACACGGACCTGGCGAAGATCTGTTTCAGAGCAATACGCTGTCATTAAAGCAGTGAAATGGGAGCATAGACAGTGTGCAGGTCTTTCTGTATTATGTGTGTATGACCACAAACTGACAGGACCACTTAGTTTTAAAAAAACAACGTTTCACATCTGTGCGTTATAAAAACATTTTTATTCATCCCCAACATTGAGTGGAGGACAGAGGAACAGAGGGAGATTGTTTGGTATACCGCTTGCTAACATTAGCAGCGAGTCTCGTAGATGCCACTTCGGCCAATGTAGCGCACCCATTTGATAACATCATGGTCACTGTAGTTCAGCTTGGACTCAAACACCTTCAAGTAGCGCACCTTCAGCCCAGAGGGGGCAAAAGGAACCTGAGGGGGACAAAGATATCCAGGTTAGGAGTTGTATGCAACTGCAATTTTAATACGGTAAGCTGAAATGCTCAAAAGTATCATTGCGTGTGCCTGCAGCCATACCTCAAAGTTCATGGAGATGGGAGGACGAGCCCACTTCTTCTTATCGTTGGTGGGCAGCAGCTCGATTTCAGCACTGATCTGAGACTCCTTCATCCCAGCCATGTGCTTAATCCTCCATGTAGGAAACAGACATTCAACATCGGAAGGGGCCATTCAAAATTGAAAAGGGTGTACTGTGATGGAGATGATTGACATAACTCACTTCCATACGATGGCGTTCTCGCTGGCCTTGTACTTGGCCTTACCCTTCATGCAGATCACCTGGACACCGCTGGTGTTGAGCGGCGTGGGAATGCGCACCTGGAGCAACGGTAAACAAGTCATAACATGATAAAGTCTCATGCAGCAGACTAAACGTGAACTTGTAAGAACAACTACAATTAACAGACCGAACATAAACAAAGGGTTGATACAAAACATACTAACTTAAAAAAAAAAATTAAAAAAAAGAGTACAATTTACCCCAAGATCGCATGAAAGACCAGTTTCAAACAAAGTGACAGAACACCACAATCAAAAAATAATAATTGAAGAGGCCGAATAACTACCTCAATTTTCTGGGCCAGTAGCGAGGGTTTGAAGTTGGACTTGATGACCACTTTGACCTCCAGCTTGGTGCGGCCCACCTCCCGGACCAGCGGAATGACTCGGAAAGGTAGGATGATGTCTTTAGTGGTTCGGTATCTAGACACAGGGGTAAAACCACACAAATTGTGTCAAACAGACACACGCAGGGGGGAATGGCTCAATCATTGGACACAATGCATACAGACAAATACAAAACATGTGAGCACATGCACAGGGTCAATATAGTTTTGAAGCTTAGCCTGTGACACACTTACCTCATGAGCTCATACTCTCCATCCGGAGGGATGAAGCTGATGCTGCGCTCAGAGTCAAACTTACTGAGACGCACACACTGGTTGAACGTACAGTCGTCGATGGCTATAGATTGCTTTCCACTGGTACTACAGGGGCAGAGGGAGAAGAGAGTTGAACGTCTATCCACGCATACCCACCCGGTCATACTGACACACTCAAACGAACACACAAACCAAACATAAATGCACTGCTCTACATGCCCCACATCCTAATACAACACCACAGAAACACACACATAAAAAGGGACACCGTGGCTACCACAACACAGCAACCCTGTGGATGCTAACCATTTCCATCACTGTCAAAGACGGGTTAAGGGTCAAGCGGGTAAACAAACAACACTCTCAGTAATGACTAAGAAATAAACAACCAATTGAGCAGTCCACTAAAGATTTGAAGAGGCGAGTCAGATTTGTATCAATTAGCAGTCACACGAGTTGACTGCCGAAGCACAAATGAATATAGTAATACCAGTAAATATTGGAGCCTCCTCAAATGCTTAATAAAGCAGTCACCATAAATGACACGATAGCCAAGACAGCGGAACATATGGAGGTAAGGCTAGACATCAATACAGTACCTTCCTCCTCCCTCTAAATCACTGAGGTACAGCACAGAAAGAGAAAGAAAGGAGACACACTGAAAGGAAAACTAATTGTAAGCCTCAAGCAAAGCTGTAAATAGAAGTCTTAGTCCAGGGACTGACAGTTTGGGCAGTAAACTGTCTGAAACAACATTCTACTGTACACAGAAGGTTAAGTCAGAATCAACACAATTGCCCATCAGTCTGAGTTGAAAAAGTTGAAACTCAATACAAGACATTCTTTATCCAATTCTGCAGCACAAGTCTTATATTTAGCCCCAGCCCTTTAATGTCAAGCTCTGTCCAGGGTTGGAGTGAATTGCTTTTCAACTCAGAAACTAAAGCAAATTTCTAATTCTCCTCATGAAATGTGCAATTTCAGTATACTTCCTGAAACTAAATGGAATCTACCCCCAACCCTGGCTGTCCAAACAGCCACTCTTACCTCTTTCCCGCCTCATTAGTGACCCCGCCTTTACCCGCCTTATCAATTATAATTTTGTCGTTCATGCCAAATTTGCACTCTGGCATTCCGCTCAGGTAGCTCTTCATTACCACACGGCCGGACACGTGGGCGCTCAGGACCTGACCTGGATGGGGTACAATTGAAAGGGTCAATCACGAGGAAACAACATTACTCCTACAACTAGATACTTTTCCTCTTAGCATATTCAACAGGACAACTGTGTAGGCCGTTTACGTTCAAGCGTTATGACCATCATTCACCTTGAGGCGACATGAGCAGGTTGACACTTTCCAGCACATCCAAGAAGAGCTCATTGCGTCGATACTTGATGCCTTCGCGACGCCAGCCAATCTGCCCGGTCACCTGACTAGTGATCTGAGACTGCTCTTCCTTTGTCTGGAAAAGGAGAGAGAAAGATCAACAGGATATCAAGTGAAAGAAAACAGTGTATGGTTGCAACCAGGCCTAATGTCCCAAATAGAACAGCCCAAACCAAATGAGGCTCATCATTACCTGATGCTGCATCCAGCCCGTGTCCACAATCCCAGAGAAAGAAAAAGAAGAGAGTCAAAAAACAGATGGCCCACAGTTCTGCTAAAGAGCCCATCGCAGAGCGTTACGGCAGTGACACGGAGATACTCGTCATCCTCACCTGGCCTTTGATGCCCTGCTGAGTGATGAAGGTCTTCAGTGATCCCGTCTCAGAGTTCTGGGGATACCCGAAATCCAGGATCTCTGCACAAAACAAAGAAACCAAATGATGAAGAGGGTAAGAGAGGAACCGAACAGGAAAAATAGATATCAAATGGCATAAGAGTAAGAAATTTGGTCAGCCACAGTTACCGTCGAGCAGCTCGTAGATCAGCACAAAGTTGTTCTTGATGTTCTCCTCGCTGATCTTGCCAAAGTAGGAAGCCATGACATCGCACATCTTGTAGAGGAACTCAAACACCATGGCGGCGTTGACGTTCTGCTTGGTAACCGCTGCCAGCCAGATGTTGGAACGCTTGACATGGAAGAAGCTGGTACGTGCAATGTTGGTCACTGGAGAGCGCACCTGCTGCCGGGCATGGATCACATTCACACGGAACGCGTCCACCGCGTTGCGCCTGAGAAAAGAATGTAGAGCAAGTTGTGATGCCAATTTAGCAATTTTGTTGATAGATTTTGCAACTTTTGAAAAGTGACTCAAATGCTAAAATGCACGCATTCTCCGTCTAAATGACACAAAAACGTTTCTCTGTCACAACACACGTGCCTGGCTGCAAAAATGTGTTGCGAGTGACGTCAGCAGCAGGCGCTCAGCTCGTGCACAGGCAGCAGCAGGCCAGCAGCAATTTCAGCAAATTGCAAATCATTGTTGGCTGACTGCAGCAGTAGTACGGGTTCGACGAGCCAAACCTAATGAATATAGATGGTCACGAATGTTTGATCTTAAACAGAACTTACAACATCAATCAACATGTCTCAATCAATATTGTACAGCCAGAAGTACAGAAAAGAGTGGGAGTCTGTACCTGAACAAATGTCAAATCATATTTTTTGCAGAGATGGCCAGTCAATTTGCGTAACGTTATTGTGTATTCTACGTAATGACGCAGTTTTACGTTATCACGTAATGACATCACAAAGTAATTTAGCAACAAATCAACCTGCCTCTAGCAACTTACCCTGAAAATTTGTTGGCAACGCAGAGCAAGGAAGAGAAGCAGTGCTTTCATGTTATGAGTAAATGTGGAAGAGGATGTACCTCCATCTGCAGTTGATCACAACAAAAGCAAACTCAATACGCTCTTGGTTAATAGTACACACACACACACCAGTAGTGTGTATAAAGTACAACTGTCTCCCTGGGACTTTCAGAGGAATAGTCAACTGTCAAACATTTGTCAACTACACTACCTAACATATTCTTTATTCCAGACCTTCTACTTGACATTCAAGTTCCTGGTAGAATATTAAAGACTATTGCCCCCCCACCCTCCCAAAAAAACTAGTAACCCTCCGAACATCCTAATATTACGCTTTGCTGAGGCCAGCACATATGAACTTGTCTGTGGCGCGATGGGTAACGATGCTTCGTGGGTGACTGTTGTCTGTGTGCAGAGGTTCCCTGGTTCAAGCCCGGGTAGCTATGCTGTTACAGTTAGAGTGCTTTAGAGATCTGGTGTGGATGTATAAATAACTGAAGGGTTTACTACAGATGAGGCAGCATGTCCAGACAAGACTGCGGAGTCCCAATCAGTGATGTTCAAGATTCAGGAATACACTCCCAGGTGCAGGGTCCACAACTTCTGTGAGCTTGACAGTGAAACTGACATTGATCATAAAGCTACTGCCTCGTAGTTTATCATACCTTTATTCATTTGAAACCAGTACAGATTCTGAGAACTAGTTCCCAGAAATACAAATCTCTAGAAACAATTTTAGATGAGGGACTCTGCAGCCAGACTCAGCACTAGCCAGCCTCTCCCCGTGAGAGTGGACAAAGAGAGATAGAGATAGGGACGGAAGGGTCACTGGTACCATACATGATCATTTAACAGGATCTGTTTTTTAGAAAGCAATGTCGAGTAAGGAGGGAAGAGATACTAGTGGGTATGGGGAGGACAGTAGATGCACATCAGAGGCATTAGTTGGTTGCAGTAATTGAGTTTGTGTTCTTTGGTCACTGATATGTCAAGTGACATGATGAAAGGGTCATCAGGTAGTTGCTGTGGGTCAGAGGACATGCATTGGGAGTCACTGATTGGTTGCCTTGGGTCAGGGGACATGCTTGATAGGCTGGTGCATCGCTTACCTATTTCTACAGTGGCCAAGATGGAGGAAAATGACAGAAGGATAAAGAGGTAGAGGGATGATATAAAGGAGAGGAAAGAGACAAAAATGTACAAAGACATTTGTGCATGTACACAGATAGAGTAACATGGTGTTTAAAAGGCCATACCACTGTAGTAAACCGACAAATGCAGTCTAAATGAGTTAAATTAATTACTTTTCCCACCAATAGTGGTTGAATTTAAGAGAGTGTGGAGTCTAATCTAAGGCAATTTGAATGCGTCAACAAATCTTGTGTCTGGAAAATCTTGGCATTATTTTTGTAGTGCCAAGCAAGATCATCAACCCGAGATGTATTGGTGGGGTTAGATAGCTGGGTGAGAAAATCTAATCAAATGTTCAAATATGCTTCCTAAACTGACAGTGAAATGCTTACTTACTGGCCCTTCCCAACAACAGAGGGGGAAAAAGGGGAAATGATTATAACGAGATGAATAAATACACAACGACTAACCATAACTTGTCTAAATACACAGGGTACCAGTACCAAGTTGATGTGCAGGGGTACGAGGTAATTGAGATATATGTACATACTGTATCTAGGTAGGGATATAAAGTGACTAGGCAACAGTATAGACAAACAGTAACAGCAGCGTATATGATGAGTCAAAAGAGTTCATGCAAAAAAGGGTTCACTCATTGGCTACTGCAGAAATATTGCATTGTCTAAGACCTGATACAACAGCCATTATCTCCAAGATGATTATAGCCTAGCTATTAGCTCAGTAATTTTGTTTGGTGCACTGTGCTAATGACCTAAGGAGTAAGTTCAATACCTACGTAGTTTTTTATTTTAATTTTACCTTTATTTTACTAGGCAAGTCAGTTAAGAACAAATTCTTATTTTCAATGACGGCTTGGGTTAACTGCCTGTTCAGGGGCAGAACGACAGATATGTACCTTGTTAGCTCGGGGATTACATTGAACCCCTAACAGAATCATCTCCAACTTACTTCAGGCCAACCAGGTGGACACCACCTCCCATCTCAGTCTTCCCTTATGAACCTCCTTAAAAACTCCCCAAACCAGTTACCACCTCACTTACCCTATATCATCGCGGTAGACACGGGAGATAAGGACCTCCCCTTTGTGGTTGTAAATGAACAGTCCTCCGATCATCGTGGCTGTTCCTTAGTCCAAACTGGCCATGGTGAAAACGAACTCCGTCTGATTGAGAGGGTCCTATTACATTCCACCGGGTCAAATTCCCAGTACATGCAAATGTAGAATAAAGAGGATTCTGAATTACCCAGATATCAAGGATCCCACAGTAGTGAATAAGTTAGTCACAGCAGTGATGTACACACACAAATCCTAAAGTAGTCATGCTGGGTAGGTTAGATGTATAATTGTAACTATTAAAGCTAGTAAATGTTACAAAACTCCAGTAGTAGCTAGCTATGACTATGGGTGTGGTTTCAGGTTCATTGTGGAGGGTTTCTGGTATTGGGAAAATGAATAGACAATGTCCTGATTATGCCAAATAATGTATTATTCATTTGTTATAGTTTATAATATGATGAGGCGTATTAACACTATGAAATGAAAGACATGCCTGGAATTCTATCTGTGTGTGACTTCCTGGTATAGAACAGTAGAACAGAAAGCAAGAGTTTCCCTATTCCAGCACAACATGGCTTTACTTATTAACTGGACACACACATAGCTGGATTAGCAAATTCATTTCCCATCCACGAGAGTGGAATGTTGTTGGTGTTCCCTGACATAGTCTGTCACTTAACAGGTTTAATTGCTATTTTATTGCCCCAAGATGTCTGCCTGCCTGACCGGAAAAGATAGCTAACCATCTTGACAAGTTCATACATTGTTGCTATTCTCCTTAACGTTAGTTATGGTTTCAGAAGTAACTTTGATGGGTGGTTGACTTTCGCCCTGGGGCAAAAAATACGATGGGGAGCTAACCAACTATTGAGCTGCAGAACTAGGAGAACTAGTTAGCAAGGTAATTAACTAGCAAAATAGACAGAACCTAGTCAGCCTAATTGGCTAACTATTGCCTAGCTTGTATAAACACTCAACTAGTTATACCGTTTTTACTGTTAAATATGCTGAGAATTGTCTTCAATATAATTATC
This sequence comes from Oncorhynchus gorbuscha, assembly GCF_021184085.1. Taxonomy (NCBI): domain Eukaryota; kingdom Metazoa; phylum Chordata; class Actinopteri; order Salmoniformes; family Salmonidae; genus Oncorhynchus; species Oncorhynchus gorbuscha. The sequence continues at coordinate 11,661,195 of NC_060194.1, read as the reverse complement.
ATCTTACCGGAGTCTTCTCTCACACCTAGGTTCACGGCCCTTTATTCTCGGAGATATTTCTGGGTCACACACACCAGGTAATTCTGCTGTTCACACTCATCTACATCAGCTGACCACCGTCTAGGAACATACAGAAAAGGATCTGATAATAGCCCGGAAGTAAATCCGCACTTAACAGCCACATTTCAAAATGTTGCACATTGAATACATGGAGCAGGGAGGGAAAACGCATTAAAAAACTATTTAAATCACCTTTCGTTATGGCTGTGGTCGCAACCATTCAATAAATGTGTCTCATTAAAGTGGGTACCTAATTGTTTTATCACAGGTCCAATTCCCCCCCATTTATGTCACTCTTACAGCAACCATATTATTGGCAGCCCTGGTGTGAAGGGGAGGAATGACCGTAATATGACGCTAACTATTTTGATGTGTAACTTGGCATCCCATGTTAAATAAACGGAAATAAAAGATCGCAGAAATGTTCCATATGCACAAAAAACGTATTTCGCTCACATTTGCTTACTTCCCAGTTAGTGAGCATGTCTCATTTGCCACGATAATCCATCCACTTGACAGGTGTGGCATATTAAGAAACTGATGAAAGAGCATAATCATACACAGGTGCACCTTGTGCTGGGGACACAAAAACGCTACTAGCATGTGCAGTTGTAACAAAATATCCCAAGTTTTGAGGGGGCATGCTGACTGCAGGAATGTCAACCAAACTGTTGCAAGAAAAATTCATGTTTATCACTCTACCATAAGCAGCATCCAATGTCGTTTTAGAGAATTCGGAAGTATGCCTAACCGGCCTCAACCGCAGATCACGTGTAACCACACCAGCTCATGACCTCAACATCTGGCTTCTTCACCTGCGGGATCGTCTGAGACCAGCTGATGAAACTGGGTTTGCATAACCGAAGTGTTTCTGCACAAACTGTCAGAAACCGTCTCAGGGAAACTCATCTTTATGCTTGTCTTCCTCACAAGGGTCTCGACCTGCGGTTCAGGGTCGTAACCGACTTCAGTGGGCCAATGTTCACCTTCGATGGCCACTGGCATGCTGGAGAAGTGTGGTCTTCATGTGTGAATCCTGGTTTCAACTGTACGGTGCAGATGGCAGACAGTGTGTATGGCGTAGTGTGGGCGAGCGGTTTGCTGATGTCAATGTTGTGAACAGAGTGCCCAATGGTGGGGTTATGGTATGGGCAGACTTAAGCTACGACAACGAACAATTGAATTTTAGCAATGACAATTTGAATGCACAGAGATACCGTGGCGAGATATAGTGAGACCCACTGTCGTGCCATTCATCCGCCGCCACCACCTCCACATAATGCAAGGATCTGTACACAATTCCTGGAAGCAGTCCCAGTTCTTCCATGGCCTGCATACTCACCAAACATGTCACCCATTGAGCATGTTTGGAATACTCTGAGACAGCGTGTTCCAGTTCCCACCAATATCCAGCAACTTTGCACAGTGGGACAACATTTACACAGGCCACGATCAACACTTTTTATCAACTATGTGAAGGTGATGTGTCGTGCTGCATGAGGCAAATTGAGGTCACACCAGATACTGACTAGTTCTTATACACACCCCTACTTTTTTCTTTCTATTTTCCCTAAAGTATCTGTGACCAACAAATATTCCCAGTCATGTGAAATCCATAGATTAGGGCCTAATGAATTTAATTGACTAATTTTCATTATACAATCTAAGTAAAATGTGAAATTGTTGCATGTTACGTTTGTTTTTGTTCAGTGTACAATTTAAGAGTATACTTCGATTGGATCCCCCTCATCTACTGTACGAACGTTCTACACAGCGATAAAAAACGCAACAATCTCCAACCCCAGACCCCCCACCACTGCTTTGATCTCCCATCAGGTCAGAGAAAGCAGACAATGAAATGCCTCGCACTTCGGGAGGAGTTTATTTATTATTATGGACAACTCCTTCTTTATATGTTCCTAGACCACTGTCACGACTGACAAAAGTCAGGGTCGAAACAAGGAAAAAGGCTAGTTTATGTAGGATTCCTGGCAATGTAAAAAGTTTGTATGTACGCATTCCTCTGTTTGTTAATAAAATAAAAGATATGGTGGGTGGGTTTAAACTGAACTGGGAATGGGCAGACCGCACCCTGAAGATAAGCACATTGGTCATTTATTTTTGCCTACTGCAGCAGGATATCAACAAATATTTCATTTCCTGCACATTCAATTGTATCTCTACATAATATAGGAATTCCACATCAGATTCATGTATGATGCACACCTACCAAATTAATCTCAAAATACTTCAAGTTATGCTCCCATATCATATTCCCCTCATTAAAAAAAATGTCCTCAAATCTAGAGCTCTACATTTGGGAACTTTTTGATGATGCAGCAGGTCACCCAGTTCAAAGGAAGCTTGAACATACAAAAAAATAATAGACATGGTCAGGTCAAGCCTACGCACACATCTGCAAGCTATATTGCCTTCACATTCCTTCTCAGACTGAAATTCCTTGCTTGTGCAAATAATGTCCCTACGCCCACCTGGAAAACTCCAGGTTTCTTACGCGTACACACACACAAAAACACAACAACCAACTTAAAGTCATAAAACTATATTTATAAATAAAAATACATTTTCTCATAGTAGTGCAGTGTTTCCCAAACTCAATCCTGGGGACCCCCAAGTGGTGCAGTGTTTTTGCCGTAGCACTACACTGCTGATTCAAATGATCAAAGCTCGATGATACATTGATTATTTGAATCAGCTGTGTACTGCTAGGGCAAAAAGCTAATTGTGCACCCTTTAGGGCCCTCAGGACCGAGTTTGGGAAACACTGGAGTAGTGTGAAAGAGTTGGTAAGAAAACTTAAGACGAAAATGTACTTTTAAAATCAGTCTAAGCTGGAAGCTCATGTTAAGTGTTGAAAAAGAAACTACATGTATCGGCGACCAGCTATGATAAAAACATAAGAACAGAAAGGGCCTCAATTCTTTTGCACTACATTATTTAACTTTTCATTCTTTTTCATAGTCATACAAACAAACAAACAAAAGTACACGTAAGGTTCAAAGGTTAGTGTTCATTTTCAAATTTTAGGTGAAAGGATGTATGGAGAGGAGTTTTTTTAATACATTTTTTTACTTTGTCTCTGGCGGACTAAGGTTGGGGAGGACAGGACGTGGAGCTAGAGAAAAGAACAAATGAAAAACATCCACGTAGAAAAGCGCCAAGTCATCCCCAGCTGTTCCCCAGGCCTCCCTCCCTGTCACGACCCAAGCACAACTCGTCTCACAGGGAGGAAACTGAGAAAAGGCGCTTTGATTCCATCTGTGAGGGTGGGGGTTCTTCACTGAAGAAAGTATAGCGAATCAGATACACCCTCAGGAGCACAAGAGCAAGAGGACATTTCTAGCAGGGTTGGGCTCAATTCCATTTCAATTCTGGCAATTCAAAAGGAAATGACATTGACCCCAACTGTGATTTTCTAGAGACTTCCTCCTCCTGTCTGTCCCCCTCAGCACTAAACAAAAAAAATCCCTAACCACCATTATGTGGTGCGCCTATGACATAACCTGCGTCACATGACGTCGACAAAGAACTCGCCGCGGTTGCCTACGGCCATGCGCAGGGACTGGCGGGAGCCGGTGAGCTCTGGGGGAGCGTTGGCCAGCTGTCGGCCTGGTGGGGCTCCTGGAGCAGCTGTGGCCAGGTGGGGGGGGTTAGGAGGCAGGCCTGGGGGGGCCGTAGACCAAGCCAGGGCTGTAGGCCAGTGAGTGGGACGAGTGTGCGCTTCGATGACTGTAGGAACTGCGGATGCTGCGCTCGCTAGGGGCCGCAGAGCGCTCGCTGGGGACCCGATGGCTCCTGATCTCTGATTCGCTGCCACTCCCACCAGACTTGTTGGAGCCCCCGGCACCGCCTCGGCCCTCAGTCTTACTGCAGTTGGAGCCGCTGCTCCCTGGAGACGGGAGCAAAACAAAGAAAGTGTGTTAGTATCCAACTACACTGCATAACCAAAAGTAGCTCGTCAGACATCTCATTCCAAAATCAAGGGCATTATGCTATAACAGCCTTTACTCTTCTGGTTTACTTTTATGGTAAGGCTTTCCACTAGATGGTGGAACATTGCTGCAAGACTTGCTTTCATTCAGCCACAAGAGCATTAGTGAGGAGATGTTGGGTGATTAGGCCTAGCTTGCAGTCTGCGTTCCAATTCATCCCAAAGGATTTCGATGGGGTCGAGGTCAGGGCTCTGTGCAAGTTCTTCCACACCGATCTCAATAAACCATTTCTGTATGGACCTCATTTGTGCACAGGGGCATTGTCATGCTGAAACAGGAAATGCTTTCCCCAAACTGTTGCCACAAAGTTGGAAGCACAGAATCGTCTAGAATGTCATTGTATGCTGTATCATTAGATTTCCCTTCACTGGAACTAAGAGGCCTAGCCCAAACCATGAAAAAACAGCCCCAGACCATTATTCCTCCTCCACTAAACTTTACAGTTGGGACTATGCATTGGGGCAGGTAGTGTTCTCTTGGCATCCGCCACACCCAGATTCGTCTGTCGGACTGCCAAATGGTGAAGCGTGATTCATCACTCCAGAGAACGCGTTTCCACTGCTCCAATGGCGGCGAGCTTTACACCACTCCAGCCGAAGCTTGGCATGGCGCATGGTAATCTTAGGCTTGTGTGAGGCTGCTCGGCCATGGAAACACATTTCATGAAGCTCCTGTCAAAATGTATTGTGCTGACGTGGCTTCCAGAGGCAGTTTGGAATGCTGTAGTGAGTGTTGCAACTGAGGACAGATGATTTTTACGAGCTACGCCCTTCAGCACTCGGCAGTCCCGTTCTGTGAGCTTGTGTGGCCTACCACTTCGCGCCTGAGCCATTGTTATGCCTAGACGTTTTCACTTCACTATAACAGCACTTACAGTTGACTGGGGAAGCTCTAGCAGGGCAGAAATTTGAAGAACTGACTTGTTGGAAAGGTAGCATACTATGACGGTGCCACATTGAAAGTCAGAGCTCTTCAGTAAGGCCATTCCACTGCCAATGTTTGTCTATGGAGATTGCATGGCGGCGTGCTAGATTTTATACACCCGTCAGCAACGGGTGTTGGCTGAAATAGCTGGATACACTAATTTGAAGGGGTGTCCACATATATATATATACACATACATACACACACACACACACACACACACACACACACACACACACACACACACACACACACACACACACACACACACACACTAAAGTATTTATCCTTCATACATAACTGCAAGTGTTTTATGAATGACTGGGTGTATGTTCTGGCTTTGCTGTGTGCATTACTGTACATGTTGAGTGAAGACAAACATTAAAATTACATAATCTATTACTGCAATTCTCCTGTCATTAATCTTATCTTTTTCTATATCATCATTTTACACTGTGAGCTCTGTCAGGCATGCTAGTGCAGTGATGTAAGAAGCAGTGACTCCGTTTTGGGGTAGGCTCATGGGAGAGATTTATGATTTATGCCTGGGCCAACAGATTCATTGATATTTACTGGCCAACAAATTAGAAAATATTGTTACAATAGTATTATGATAGATTTTTTTTGTTAAAAAAAAAATCATTTTATACTTTCTTTTTACAAAGTGGCAGTGGTGTTGGTTAATTCAAACTAGTTCCCCCTCTCTTAATGTCTGGGTATGATTGAATACCGCTGGTGAGTCCCAGCTCTCCTCACCTTCGCTGTGTTGGCTGCCAGCACTGCCCGCCCCTACTCCTGGGAAGCCCTGGGGCAGGTCGTGTTGGGGCTGGGGGTTGTAGGGCTGGGCGAGGGAAAACTGGTAGGGCAGGGACATGGGCCAGGGGGCAGCACCAGGGTGGGGCAGAGGGGGCAGGGTGTCCTGGTCCGACGCCCCGCCGCTGGAGCCATCATGGTCGTGCAGAGAGAGGTGGGTCATGTCTGAGAGAGAGAGAGAGAGAGAGAGAGATCGAGTTATCATGAATATCAATGTTGCCGTTTTGTCTGCAAACACAGAAGGGCTAGGGACTGGGCTTTTGTTTTCAAACCATGAAATACAATGAGGATCTAGTGAAAACGCTCACTGCCACAGAGGTCTCCGAAGGTGTAGTAGCATTGCTCAGAGAAGGTGATCTTGTTGACGGTGTGGCGGATGTAGCCGGCCTTGAGCAGGTTACTGGCGTACTTCCTTGCCTCCCGTCGGTCCGAGAATCCCTCCATGTGATGAAAGAGCCAGTCCACCACATCTGAGCCTTTGGATACAGAAACACAAAACATACGAGTCTAGACACAAAATACACATTCCATGGCAATTAACTCACAAACTAGGTAGAAAAGGCAAAGACAGGCATAAAATGGGGGCATTATAGAAAGACAACTAGACAAAAAGGAGAAAGTGAAAAACCAGAGGACAGGAAGACAGACGTGAGAGAGAGGTAGAGCGAGACCGAGAGGAAAAGGAGAGTGAGCATACCTATGAAGGCGTTGGCGATGGTGATCTTCAGCCACATCCTGTCTCGCACCTCCAGGCCTGACTCAGGGGAAGCCATGGCCTTGGCAACAGTTGACATGTCACTGTGGATGGACAGGTGGAAATCGTCGAAGCCTGCGAGGAGCAAAATCGGGAGGTGGGTTACTGGGCTTAGCGAAGGTAGGTATCGTGGTTTACAACGGGACAGTGCGGCAGTTTTGATAGGATGGAGGTCTTCCAGTGTATGACAGTTTTGTGGGACTTTCAAATATTAGCTGAACTTGTGACAGACATTATATCATGTGCTCCGTCGCATACTAGCCTGTCCTCAACTGTAGATTTCATGGCACAATAAAGCAAGATTGAGTGTTTTAAATACAGTTTAACTGGGTCAGTTTTGACAGGACCCAGGTGTGGGACTCACGTTCAGTCTCGGGGACGGAGCTGCCGATGGAGGAGCTGGTGGAGGTGACCGTGCTCATCGATGGGCTCATGCCATAAGCAGGGTACACCCCTGTCATTGCCGCAGTGTGGGACACCCAGGCAGCAGGGTCAATGGGCCGGATCGGCTCACCTGTAGGGGGAGAAAAAAAACGGGGGGTTTGACATAGTACATCGACTTCACAAAACACACACATAAAAATAAAATAAAAAGTCTTACATTTGTGGGTGTGTTGTGAAGAAGCACGGCAGGTGAATACTCACTTCTTGGCAGAGCAAAGCAGCTCCGAGGGTTAGGGTCCCAGCACTTAGCCACAGTCAGAGTGATGGGGCTGTAAACAGAGTTTACACACACAGTTAACACAGAGCTGGCAATGCTCACAATGCCATGTTTATACAGCTTAGGCAAAGTGGCAAAACTTGCACCTGTCTTTTTACAGATGAAATACAACACCAAAAGATAGTGAAAGCTAAAAAGGTTTAATAAGTCCTAAGACTTGTGGCAACTTGAGTGTGTTTGCTGGTGTGTGACTCACCCTGGCTTGTGTACGATGTCTCTCAGCACTCGAACCGCGTCGTCGTTGTTCATGTTCTCAAAGTTGATGTCGTTCACCTGTTAGGAGGGCGGAGAGAGTCTCTCAGTCAATCTATGGCATTGTTCTGGGTAATTGTGGGCTGTTCTGGGTGCTGAAATCAGTCGTTTTTGATAATAACGTCATTTTATGTGACGTCAGCGCTCCAGTCCGCCCACAGTAGTTGCCCGCTCAACTCCATCGTAAATTGTGGGGTCGAGTTTAGCCGGGCTAAAGTGGGTCGTATTCACTAGGGTTCACCATAGAAAAATGCTTTGAAACTGGAAACAAAAACAAGCATTTTCTTATTGGACATATTTAGGTAGATTCCTTCGTTTCAGTCGATTTTCTTCCATTTGGTACTTCGTGAACACAACCCTGCTGTTATGTCCAATGAGGGCCACTTAATTCACTCTGGTTTCAAGGCTGCGACAAAGAGTCCCAAACCCTCAAACATACGAGCACGCACCTGCAGTAGCATGTCTCCAGGCTCAATGCGGCCATCTGCGGCCACCGCCCCTCCCTTCATGATGGAGCCGATGTAGATGCCCCCGTCGCCCCTCTCATTGCTCTGCCCCACGATGCTGATGCCCAGGAAGTTATACTTCTCTACAGAGGGGGGAGAGAGATACAGAGAGAGGAAGAGGAAGAGAGAGAGGGGCAGAGCGAGAGCGAAAGACAATGAAAAAGAATGCGTGGTCAGGAGGTCTATGTAAAGCTTTATTGCAAGTTACCAGGAAACAGAGACCGCAGAATCGAGGGAGCGAGAAAGACAGCCACAGAGAAATACTTACCCATGTTCAGAGTGACAGTGATGATGTTCAGAGACATGGTGGAGTCTGTGACGCTGCTGAATGATGACGACTAGAAAGAGGGAAAGGGGGGCGAGACAGGTAAGAAAGTGTGTGTGGCACCGGACAACGTGACCGGGGAGACCTTAATTTACAGGCCATTTGAGAAATAGATACCCATAGACTTCCAGTCATTACGCTAACTTCATAGTGGACACAGAGCAAGGGACGCACTGATAGCCTGCCTACAGTTGTTTTGTTCTCCCGGTCAATTTGGCAGGCAACAATTATATCTATTGCAGTTTCATTTTATTTGGCCACGGAAACCCTGGCGCGTGTCTGCCCATCTCACCCTTTCCATGTTGGACGTCTTGGGTTTCCGGCGGCGCCGGCGGTGTCGCCTCATCAGGCGAGAGGAGCTCTGTTCCGTGGAACTGCTGAACCTGGGGGACAAAGTTCAATAGGGTTACGGTTTGGAGAACCTGCGAGAACTAAAGGTATTAAATATACAGGAGGCAAGAAAGTGAAGGTTGGCGGAACGTTGCGTAATGGTTATCTGGGAAGTTCTCACCGGCTGGTGGCGTCGTCATCCTCAGAGTCGAAGCAGCTGGTAGACTCCAGCTCGCTGCTCATGAAGGACGAGCAGCTGTCGTATTGGCCCAGCTCCGCCCCTCGGCCCACCCGCGAGTAGCCATTCCTCCCACCTGCAGAGGGTGAGAGAGGAGGTGACAAGAGTTAAACAGGGGAGGGGCTCACAGTGCTATATGCCCAGTTCCTAATTAGCCTCTGGGAACTTCATGTAGTTTGGATAGGTATAAAGTGATGGTAATAGCTCCACATTGCCCCTTGTTAGTCTGGGTGGAATATGGCTGTACAGCTCATACACCTATCCAACAACTAGGCTAGATCCCGTGTCAGGCGGGGAACTGGACAGTATAGTTGAGAAATTCTGAGTGAGAGGAAATGGAGGGCGCCAACTGCTCTCTGACCATGCTCGCGAGTGTGTTTCCGGCGCGGTCGCTCCCTCGCTCTTCTCTGGGACACCATCGAGCCCGTCTCCGTCTCGTTGTCCAACGAGTCTCGTCCACCTGTGGCCTTCCCGCTGCAGTGAGAAATGGAGAGGGGGAGGTCACAGAGATCATTATTTCCACATTGAGAAAATGTTGTCGTGCTCAGTGTTGTCATGGTTATTCAGCATATTAGAAACACAATGGAGATTATTCATCAAGACTAAGCCTATAAAGACACTCGGAGACAAACCCACTTACTCACACGCACAACATCTCTCACACACAGCCAAACAGAAATGCAAACTAATTCAAAATGTGTGCGCACAGCTAAACACACACAATCTAGAGAGAACTGACTGATAAGAGGGGGGTCTGGACTCCCCGATGCCCCCAGTCCTCTCCAAGGGGGGTGGCGGCAACTCGGACAAACTCTCGACCACAGAGCCACCATCTGAATGAGCACCATCCCCCGACACCAGCTGAGGACACAGAGGTGGACAGACCAACTTTGAGACCCTAAGAATCACATCCTCAATCTAAGAATCATTCAAATTTGATTCACATGCACTATGCAGCTTTTTTCTTTTTTTTCTTTTCTTTTTTTCCAAATACATTTTACAGCAAGCCAGGTCTGTAACCTAGGTCACAGACAGACGCACTGGATACCAAACATTTCACTAGAACTTCACTAGCTTAATCAGATAGGCAGAGACAGAGGCAAGGCCAATCACACATCCAGACAGATTTTTGTTCTACCTAATGTTCTTTTCAGCACTACATTGATGTCGATTACTGAACTGTTGGATATAGAGCTTGCCAGAAAGGCATTTCACTGCACTTGTGCACGTGGCATTAAAACTGAGATAAACGTACAGAGACGACTGTCCTTTCCTGACCACGCACTGTACGGAATAAAGCCAATAACTAGGGCCCAGAGATTTCCATAGTTATAGTAACAAGGTTGGCCTCCTCCCCCCACACAAACCATTTCCTTCTTAAACAAACCCCTCCTTCATTTCCCCGCTCTGTGACTTGTGATTCAATCTCCTCATTAGGCGCAGTGAAGCCCTTTATTTTAGAGTGATGTCTACGATCCTGTGATTTCAGTTTCTCTTAATCAGATCTCAAAACAGAGAAACCGAGTATAAAGAGGCAGAGCAAAGAACCAGATGGCTCAGTCATGGAGAGATTGGAATCATTGGTCCGTGTGTGAGATGAGAAATGTAGGAGTTTTACAAAGACATAAATAACTAGTGTATTTGGAAGGGAGTTAGAAAGATTGACGAGATACAGAATGCGTAAGAGAAAGTGTGTGTGTGTGTGTGTGTGTGTGTGTGTGTGTGTGTGTGTGTGTGTGTCACTGTTATTCCTAACATCATTATGTAGTAATGATATTATCAGACAGATGGGCGGGGCTTCTCTCTAGGGACAGAATGCTGTTTGGGGTCAAAGGATCCCCAACAGATGGTTGTCATTGACAAACACTTAAGACAAAGATGAAGTGTGTGTGCGCGCGCGCTTACCCAAGATACCACACGGCCATTAAAACAAGGTAGTTTGGCATTGTCATCAGATATCTCTTCTTTCACTACCCTGCAAGGGAAAGAGAGAACAACATTGACTCACCATGTGTACACAAATGCTGGTAAGGAATGCAAAAACACAGAAATACTCCCGGTCCCAACAATAGGAAAACAGTCTAAAATCCCTGCTTTGTTACATTACTGTGCTAGCTAGTTAAGTTACCACATTGAACAAAAAATATAAAACGCAAAGTGAAGTGTTGGTCCCATGTTTCATGAGCTGAAATAAAAGATCCCAGAAGTGTTCCATACGTACAAACTGTGCACAAATTTGTTTACATCCCTCCATTGTGAAGACATGCCACACCTGTCACCTATCAAGAAGCTGATTAAACAGCAGGATAATTACACAAGTGGACCTTGTGCTGGGTACAATAAAAAGCAACTAAAAACGTGCAATGCCACAGATGTCTCAAGTTTTGATGGAGCATGCAATTGGCATGCAGACCACAGGAATGTCGACCAGAGCAGTTGCCAGAAAATGGAATGTTCACTTCTCTACCATAAGCCGCCACGCCAAAGTCTTTTGAGAATTTGGAAGTACGTCCAACCGGCCTCACGACTGCAGACCACGTGTAACCACACCAGCCCAGGACCTCCACATCCGGTTTCTTCACCTGCGGGATGGTCTGAGATCAGTCACCCAGACAGCTGATGATACTATGGGTTTGCACATCCAAAGAATTGACCTGACTTCAGTGGGCAAATGTTCACATTCGATGGCCAATGGCACTCTGGAGAAGTGCACTTCACGGATTCATTTGGGATTCAATTGTACTGGGCAATTGGCAGACAGTGTACGGCGTTGTTTAGGCGAGCGGCTTGCTGATGTCAAAGTTGTGAACAGAGTGCCCCATGGTGGTGGTGGGGTTGTGTTATGGGCAGCCATAAGCTACGAACACAATTGCATTTTATTGATGTCAATATGAAAGCACAGAGATACAGCGACGAGATCCTGAGGACCATCGTCGTGCCATTCATCCACCACCATCACCTCATGTTTCAGCATAATGCAAGACCGCATGTCACAAGGTTCTGTACACAATTCCCAGAAGCTGAAAATGTCCCAGTTCTTCCATGGTTTTCATACTTACCAGACATGTCACCCATTGGGCATATTTGGTATCCTATGGATCGACGTGTACGACAGCGTGTTACAGATTCCACCAATATCAAGCAAGTTCGCACAGCCATTGAAGAGGAGTGGGACTACATTCCTTGATCAACTCTATGCTAAGGAGATATGTCATGCTGCATGAGAAAAATGGTGGTCACAGGTACTGACTGGCTTTCTGGTTCTGATCCACGCCCCTATATTTAAAAAATGTTTTTAAAAAAGGCATATGTGACCAACAGATACATATCTGTATTCCCAGTCTCATGAAATCCATAGATTTGGGCCTAATTTATTTATTTCATTTGACCAATTACCTTATTGGAACTGACATTCAGTAAATTATTTGAAATTGTTGCATATACATTTTTGTTCAACACAAAAACAAACCTGCAGTCTCAAATTCCAATCTAACACGATGTCAATAGTTCTTCAGTGCAATTTGCAGACCGGTTTGAAATCAAATACAGTACCAGTCAAAGGTTTGGACACACCTACTCATTCAAGGGTTTTTATTTTTTACTCTACTGTAGGATAATAGTGAAGCCATCAAAACTATGAAATAACACACAATGGAATCATGTAGTAACCCCCAAAAACAGTGTTAAACAAACCAAAATATATTTTATATTTGAGAATCTTCAAAGTAGCTACCCTTGATGACAGCTTCGCACAATCTTGGCATTCTCTCAACCAGCTTCGTGAGGTAGTCACCTGGAATGCATTTCAATTAACAGGTGTGCCTTCTTAAATGTTAATTTGTGGAATTTCTTTCCTACATCATGTGTTTGAGCCAACGCTGTGACTAGGTTGGGGGTTATACAGAAGAGCCCTGTTTGACTGTGCATCATTACTTTAAGACATGAAGATCAGTCAATATGGAACATTTCAAGAACTTTGAAAGTTTATTCAAGTGCCAGATGACCATCAAGCGCTATGATGAAACTGGCTCACGAGGACCACCACTGGAAAAGACCCAGAGTTACATTACAGTTAACTGCACCTCAGATTGCAGGCTAAATAAATGCTACAGAGTTCAAGTAACAGACATCTCAACATCAACCGTTCAGAGGAGACTGCGTGAATCAGGCCTTCATGGTCGAATTGCTAAAGAGAAACCACTACTAAAAGGACACCAATAAGACGACACTTGCCAAGAAACACAAGCAACGGACATTAGACCGGTAGAAATCTGTCCTTCGGTCTGATGAGTCCAAATTTGCGATTTTTGGTTCTAATGATAGTGTCTTTGTGAGACGCAGAGTAGGTGAACGGATGATATCTGCATGTGTGGTTCCCAACATGAAGCATGGAGGTGGTGTGATGGTGCTTTGCATGTGATTTATTTAGAATTCAAGGCACACTTAACCAGCATGGCTACCACAGCATTCTGCAGTGATAGACCATCCCATCTGGTTTGTGCCTAGTGGGACTATCATTTGTTTTTCAACAAGACAATTACCCAAAACAAACATATTTGACCAAGAAGGAGAGTGATGGCGTGCTGCATCAGATGACCTGCACAATCACCCAACCTCAACCCAATTGAGATGGTTTGGGATTACTTAGTTTGGGCCTGCAGAGTGAAGGAAAAGCAGTCCACAAGTGCTCAGCATATGTGGGAACTCCTCCAAGACTGTTGGAAAAGCATTCCTCATGAAGCTGGTTGAGAGAATGCCAAGAGTGTGCAAAGCTGTCATCAAGGGAAAGGGTGGCTACTTTGAAGAATCAAAAATATATTTAGATTTGTTTAACACTTTTTGTTACTACATGATTCCATGTGTAATTTCATAGTTGATGTCTTCACTAAAATGTAGAAAATAGTACAAATAAAAGTAAAACCCTGGAATGAGTAGGTGTATCTAAACTTTTCACCGGTACTGTATATGAACCTCTCAATCTTGACCCTCAGAGGAGTTGGAATTCTACCAGGAGCTCAATCTGGCAAAAATACTTTGTATTTCTCCACTGTCTTGCTAGACAGCTAGGCATAAAGGCGTTAACAAGCTTCAGCTAGGCTGGCGCCTAACCATACTCAGACAAGCAAAACAAATGAGTGTGCTTGCATATTCCCTTAAAAACAGCTTCGCCTGAAAAACAAAAAAAATGGCAATAGTACCGTTTGCCAATTTTGAAACACTTCCCCAAGAGTCAGAATTAATTGAAGATGACTCAAGAAATCTTAGACGTGCAATTTTACATCTAACGAAGATGTGTGGAGCAGTATTTCTCAAGTCAAAAAAATATGTGCATATGCGATTTGTCTCTCGTTGAATGACAACAAACCCTTAATTGAATAATCCCTACTGTTGACCAATCACCGGAGCTACGACTTTGACCGACATCGGGCTTGCCATGATAAAAAATGTGCGCACAAAACAAAAAAACCTTGCCGAACACCAAAAACAAACAAAAATATCACTAAATGTTTCAGCTAGGAAGCATGTGGAAGCCTTAAGCCATTCTCCAAAACAGACCATTGAAGTGTTTCACTTCACTAAAATGGTCAACACTGAGAAACTATTTCTGACACGGATCTGATACATAGTCTTCTGTATTTTAAAACACCCAAACACTTTATCAAAAGCACATTCCTGATGTTAAAGTGATAGTTCACTCAACAATCTAAGTGAAAACATTTCCTGTGATAGGATGGGAGATGGACTCATTTTGAGACTAGAGGTTCCTTTCCCATTTCAGACATGTTTCATGCGTAAGGGCTGGCTTGTACCAGCCAGTGAAAAACATGGCATTCCAGAGTAAGTGACCAACCATTGGGTCCAACCAGTCTGCATTCCATTTTGACAACAGAAAGAAAGAGGAGACAGTTATTTTGGTCCTTTCTCCCTTAATGCATGTGTCAAACAAGTGTAAACTTGGACAAAATGTCGATACCATATGCCGGTTTTCAACGTATTGGACAGCTATGAAGAAGCAAGAAGCTGAAAACTGTTTCATTAGAACTACAACTCCCACCAACTGCATACTGCATGTCTCACTTTCGACAGCTTGCCGGGCTACACATTTATAAAAATAAACATAAAAAAAAAAAAAGCCACAGCATGTTCTAATATAATACACCGTCCTGTGAGTCAACTCGGGCAGGTACGCTTGAGCATGCTAACAAGGCTGCAGGAGTTGTGGTTGAAAATATACTTTTCTAACTTTCACAAATATTTCTAAAGTGTTTCCCCTATATTCACACTGCTTCTAAATCGTTGCAACCACTCCCAAAAAAATATGATTAAAAAAACAGATATAAAAGTATGTCAAACTGCCTGGAAGCAACGTCAGCACAATAACGGTTCGTCGGGATCTTCATGAAATGGGTTGCCAAGACCAAGCAGCCGTATACAAACCTAAGATCACCATGCACAATGCCTAGTTTCGGCTAGAGTGGCGTAAAGCTCGCCGCCATTGGACACTGGAGCAGTGGAAACTTGTTCACTGGAGTGATGAATCACACTTCACCATCTGGCAGTACAATGGCCGGATCTGGATTAGGCAGATGCCAGGAGAACGTTACCTGCCCGAATGCATAGTGCCAACTGTAAAGTTTGGTGGAGGAGGAATAATAGTCTGGGGCTGTTTATTCATGGTTTGGGTTAGGCCCCTTAGTTCCAGTGAAGGGAAATCTCCACGCTACAGCATACAATGACTTTCCAGACGATTCTGTGCTTCCAACTTTTTGTCAACAGTTTGGGGAAAGCCCTTCCCTGTTTCAGCATGACAATGCCCCTGTGCACAAAGCGAGGTCCATACAGAACTGGTTTGTCGAGATCGGTGTGGAAGAACTTGACTGGCCTGCACAGAGCCATGACCTCAACCCCTTCAAACAACTAATCACACCAACCACCCGTCAAACCAAACACTGCATTCCACAATAAAAAACCTCATACCAACGTCTCGGTCAAGCATGGTGGTAGTGTGATGGTTTGGGGATGCTTTGCTGACAACTTGCTTTAAGAGAAGGAACCAATAATTCTGCTCTCCATCAGAGAATTATACAGGAGAATGTCATGGCATCCATCCGTGAGCTGAAACGCAGCCGGGTCATGCAGCAAGACAATCCAGAACACACAATCAAGTCTACATGAAAATGGTTAAAAAGGAACGAACTTGACATTTTGGAATGGCCTTGTCAATGTCCAGATCTAATCCCAATTGAGATGTGGCAGGACTTGAAATGAGCAGTTCATGCTTGACAACCCACAAATGTCGCTGAGTTAAAGCAGTTCTGCATGCAAGAGTGGGCCAGAACCACCCTACAGCGACGTGAGAGTCTGATTAACAACAGCATGGTTGCAGTCATTACAGCTAAAGGTGGCACAACCAGTTATTGAGTGTAAGGGGGCAATTTCTTTTTCACAAAGGGGAATTGGGTGTTGCATAAATTAGTTAACTAAATAAATAAAATATGTACTTTTTTGTTATTAGTAAACTCATGTTCCCTTTATATACATTCTTTTGGTTGAAGATCTGATAACATTCCGTATCAAAAATATGCAATATATCAAAAAACAGATACGGTACCTCTAGCTTAAAATCACTGGATTTTTGATAGGCATTTTATATTATGTTAGTTAGATTGATGCACCGGTGCGTCAATCGCCTCTAAGGAGTAAAACAGCAACATTTTACCACTGCGGCCAAGAGGTTGGCCTCTAAAATGTCAGTTGGAAACAGAGCCATTGTCCCCACCCCCCATTCTGCCCCCAGAACAGCCTCAATTCGTCAGGGCATGGACTCTACAAAGTGTCGTAAGAGTTCCACAGGGATGCTGCCACATGCTGACTCCAATGCTTCCCACAGCTGTGTCAAGTTGGCTGGTTATTCTTTTTTTTTTAAATCCAAGTTGGCGGACCATTCTTGATACACACAGGAATCCGTTGAGCATGAAAAACCCATCAGCTTTGCAGTTCTTTAGACAAACCGGTGCTGGCACCTACTACCATACCCCATTCAAAAGGCACTTAAATCTTTTGTCTTGCCCATTCACCCTCACTCTGAATGACACACATACACAATCAACGTCTCAATTAAAAGGCTTAAAAACGCTGATTTGTAATTGAAGCAAACAAAAACAAACGTGACTTTCAATATAAAACGCGACCCTTGTCAATAGACAGCTCCCGCTTTCTCACGTTGTGCTATTTACAAACGAACACTTGACTGGCTCAACTGTTCGGGGGAACTAATATAATCTTTATTATGTAATTAATGTGACAGGTGAAATGAACAACGCAATCTGCTTTTATCTCCTAACGTATTACACAAGTTGACTGCAGGAATTAACCTAAAAAAGTATCAACAAATATTAATTTATTAAAAAACTTAAGAAATTGTTAACGATATTGAAAAAACAAACATCCAGTGACTATTTACAAATACCCCGGTATAGGGTATATACGGTATACCACCCAAGTCTATTAGGAGAGTGTTCCTAATATTTTGTACACTCAGTATTTACAGTGGCTTGGCATTTTTCCTATTTTGTTTCCTTACAACCTGGAATTAAAATAGATTTTTTTGGGGGGGGGGGGTTGTATAATTTGATTTACACAACATGCCTACCACTTTGAAGATGCAAAATATTTTTTACTGTGAAACAAAAAACAAGACACAAAAAAAACAGAAAACTTGAGCATGCATAACTATTCACCCCCCCCCAAAGTCAATACTTTGTAGAGCCACATTTTGCAGCAATTACAGCTGCAAGTCTCTTGGGGTCTCTCTATAAGCTTGGCACATCTAGCCACTGGGATTTTTGCCCATTCTTCAAAGCAAAAGCTCCTTCAAGTTGGATGGGTTCCGCTGGTGTACAGCAATCTTTAAATCATACCACAGATTCTCAATTGGATTGAGGTCTGGGCTTTGACTAGGCCATTCCAAGACATTTAAATGTTTCCCCTTAAACCACTCGAGTGTTGCTTTAGCAGTATTCTTAGGGTCATTGTCCTGCTGGAAGGCAAATCTCTGTCCCAGTCTCAAACCTCTTGAAGAATGAAACAGGTGTCCCTCAAGAATTTCCCTGTATTTAGCGCCATCCATCATTCCTTCAATTCTGACCAGTTTCCCAGTCCCTGCCAATGAAAAACATCCCCACAGCATGATGCTGCCACCACTATTCTTCATGGGATGGTGTTCTCGGGGTGATGATAGGTGTTGGTATTGCGCCAGACATAACGTTTTCCTTGATGGCCAAAAAGCTTAATTTTAGTCTCTCACATGCCCTTTGGTGAACACCAAATGGTGAACACCAAATGTGTTTGCTTATTATTTTCTTTAAGTAATGGCTTTTTTCTGGCCACTCTTCCATAAAGACCAGTGTGGAGTGTATGGCTTAAAGTGATCCTATGGACAGATACTCCAATCTCCGCTGTGGAGCTTTGCAGCTCCTTCAGGGTTATCTTTGGTCTCTTTGTTGCCTCTCCGATTAATGCCCTCCTTGCCTGGTCCGTGAATTTTGGTGGGCGGCCCTCTCTTGGAAGGTTTGCTGTGTTGCCATGTTCTTTGCATTTTTTAATAACGTATTTAATGGTGATCCATAGGATATTTTATAACCCAACACTGATCTGTACTTCTCCACAACTTTGTGCCTGACCTGTTTGGTGCCCCTTGCTTGGTGGTGTTGCAGACTCTGGGGCCTTTCAGAACAGGTGTATATATACTGAGATCATGTGAAACTTAAATGAAGTCCACCTGTGTTCAATCTACTTTTACTTTTGTGACTTTGAAAGTAATTGGTTGCACCAGATCTTATTTAGGGGCTTCATAGCAAAGGGGGTGAATACATATGCACGCACCACTCTGATGAAGCAAGCTAAATGACACATTGTTTTCTTAGCTAACTCGCTACATTTCAAATGGATGGGCTAATGTTACACTCAATTATATGAAATGACATGATCAATTTATGTTTGGAGATCATGAAAAGCATGCAGTTCTTGCTGTATAACTCTGATAAAGCCAAATGTGGAATAATCTGAAAAGTTGTGGAGATAGTTCTGTCTACCCCTTGATCATGACTCAGTTCCATTACACATAAGAGTCATAGGACGATGGAGTCTTTATTACTGGGAGTTCTGTTAAGAGCCCCGAAGCTCAGTCTGAACATTAACACGCATCGCTTGCGGTAAGGTTTTGGAAGCATATGGACCTTAATCTTTCATATCAGTGAGAAATAATTATAAAAAAACATGAAATTGATACACACCTTTATAGGGTTAAGATAGTGTATTTTGCATTTGCAAAATAATTTAGATTTATTTTTCTAGAACTGTATCGCAATGAGAATCAATCACATTTAAAATGTAACCCTCTGCACCATAGAGTACGGTTACATTAATATTGTGGATAGTTAGATTAATATAATAGTTTGATTAAAACATGTACATGCTTTGCAAGAAGAACAATTCATAATAATCCTGTTTACACGGACAGATCTGAAATCAGGCTACCGGATGGCACTCTGATAAATGAAGAAAAATCGCCAATCATAATAAATGTTTTACCACAGCAACCATGTTATTTTTGGGAAGCATATTTGATTCAGAGTTCAGACATATAGCTTGCATGTGAAAACTACTTCTAAGACACACAGATTAAGTTGTTTCGAACTTACTTCACTCGTGCTAAAGAGGGAGGCTTGCTCGGTGGGTGCTAGCACATGCACAGATCAAATACACAGCTGGAACTCCGATTAAGACGTTTACACGTCTTCATAATTTGAAAGATTGCTCAGAAAACCATGTGTTTTAATCAACGTATGCTTACTTAGATTTTGAACTTACGCCGATTAGCCCCATAGAGTTGATGTCCGGGCCCCCGTGCAAATATAATTAGCATAATAATAAAATCTGTCCATTTAAGCTAGAGATAGTTTTTTTTGCTTTGAAAGGGTCTCAATTCACCACATCTGCCGATGTCACACTTCCGCATCTGTGGTGAAAGGTCAGAGTTAGAGCTGTGTTTGTCAGACCATGAGACATCCCGAAAAATCAGTCTTCCAACAAAATCTGTAGCGTCCAAAATGGTTTGGCCTACCCCTCTATGGGAAAATGTGACTCTCACGAACACCATGGTGTTTTCCGTTTTGCTCTACGACCCCCACACGCATCTTGGGACTCGTTTGAAGTCGGTACAGCCGATCTGCCAAATGCTGTCTGTAGAGTCCGAAAAGTTTGGGCTACACACTAATGGAACACACCCTCTGTGGAGTTTTGTTCTAGGAAACCCATGGGCCTCACAAGACTCATCTGAAGGTCCCCTGGTATTAGATGAACAAAAAATGAATGGAAGTATATATGGAGAGTATATCTATCTCTCAGATAGATATAGGACAGACACTTCAGAACAAACTTCCTTTCGATTTTTAGGGGGGGGGGGGGGGGTAATCGGTTCCATGTAACAAATCTGTTATTCAATGCGTTTGTTTGTGCTAATTGCAGTAAGGTCAAAGAAAGGTTATCAAATACATTTTTATATATTTTTTAAATTATAATTCAAGTGGTCTTAAAATTCGAAATCAAATAGCTAAATACATTTACATTACATTTACATTTAAGTCATTTAGCAGACGCTCTTATCCAGAGCGACTTACAAATTGGTGCATTCACCTTATGACATCCAGTGGGACAGTCACTTAACAATAGAGCATCTAAAACTTAGGGGGGGGGTGGGGTGAGAGGGATTACTTAACCTATCCTAGGTATTCCTTAAAGAGGTGATGATACTTGGTATGACCTTAAAACAATTCCATATAGCTTAGTAGAACCACCCTTCCCCTAGACTGCAATGGGTTTTAAAATAAGCAAAGTAAGATGACTATTGCATAATCTGCCTACTTTATTTGTATTTATTTTACCTTTATTTAACCAGGCAAGTCAGTTAAGAACAAATTCTTATTTTCAATGACGGCCTAGGAACAGTGGGTTAACTGCCTGTTCAGGGGCAGAACGACAGATTTGTACCTTGTCAGCTTGGGGATTTGAACTTGCAACCTTTCGGTTACTAGTCCAACACTAACCACTAGGCTACCCTGCCATAATCAGTTTAGTATTGAATTATTACTGTAAATGTAAACGTACTCATTGTGATGTTTTATTTACTAACCAACTATGTAAGAACTATGTGCAGGTGTTTAAGTTGCACCCATCAGTAAATTGAAAACATGCACCTTTTCTTGCAAAAAAACGATTCAATGTTTCGGTTGCTTGTGAGTGCTTATTTACACTTTTTTTTAAAGTACATACAGGCCTTAAAGGCAGTAAATGATGATAGTTGCTGGTGTATTTGTTGAGTAAAGAATGTATTTTTGACATAATGCTTGCAGAGCTGGTGAATGGTAGCTTGAATTGTAGTTTTCTGGGCAGAGAAGATATCATCATCTCCTTTGTCCCATACTGGTTTCACGATTATTGGGAATTTTGACTGTGTATGGCTGTAACGATTACGATTATGGAACATTAATTGTCATGCAAATAGCCACGGTTATTGTCAAATGTATAATTTTTATTCCAAAATGTTTTGAGCTTGTTGTAATGCATCTTTTAAAAATACAACACAGCTTTAACGACAGCTCGAAAATTAATGTTTATGACCCCTGGGAACTTTTGGAAATTACTTTAACGTTAGTTTATCATTGCCTGCAGTTCTACTCCTAAAAGTATGTACAGTAAAATAAGTAACTGCTATTGGGTAAATTATATTTACTTGAAAATAACGTTAAAATCCACCCCCTACTAAAATAAATGTATTAAAACGTTTACATTATTTTTGTCATGGCTATTACCCATAATTGTCGGTTACACGATTATGTATTCACGTTAATTCTGCCAGGCCTAACTTTGGCTGTTGTAATGTCAGCTAACTTACGTTAGTCACAAGCAAAAAAGAAATAGAACAGAGAGACGAATAATGCTAAACAAAGGAATAAAACGCAAGCCATGATCATCATTCAAGATGAGAAACATTGAGACGTTGGTTAGTTGACTATAGTAACAGTTTTGAAAAATATTATGATTATTTCATCTGTGGTTTAGACTGAAAGTATAGCTAGCTACATACAGTAGTTAACTACCATAATACGCTGCTTGCTAATAATGCTCACCCAAAATCGTCATCCATAGATTTGAAGAAGAACTTGTAGTTGGGTTTCTTCAGAACATTTTTGAAGTCCGCAAGTGTGACCCTGTCAGCGGGCACTGCCAATTTGACCAGGTAGGGTGTTTCCTGGTCGTCGAGGTGATATATGACTTTGGTCTCCCCCATTGTGGGCTGCTGGGGCGAGGCAGGCAGGGTACATCAAGCCGCGGGCCTGGATGGCTCCCTCTCGGGCCCCGGCTCCCCGTGGTGCTGATTCCCCCGGCTTTCTGGCTAGCCAGCAAGCTAGCTTCCAGTTGTTCTTTTGAATCCTGTTAGCTAGCTAGCTATTCAGAAGCACCTTGCTCCACAAAGGTCCAGCCAGACGACGACTGATTAGCTATGTACCCTGATATTATTTTTTACCAATTTGAAAAGGAGCCAAATGCATGTAACTACTTTCAAATCTTGGCTAAATGTGAATTTACGCAGTCGTTTTTCGAGCTAGCTTGCAGTTATTTTGCTGAATACACACGAAGAATCCTTCCTCCCGAGTTCAGAATGCAGTCTACAAAAACAAACACCAACCCCAAAAGTTCTCCCTCTATCGGAGAGGAGGGGAGAAAAATAATCGATTTGGTTTAATTAAAGGGAAATTGCGCCACGTTTGAACCTTCTTTTAATAATCTCAGGCACTAAACCAGTCTACATATGCGAAAACGGCGCGTTTTTATGATCTGTGGTTAAAAATATAAGGTCCTAATGTGTTTATCTGTGACATCACAGGGTAGGATTAAAAGTAAAAACGTTTTTAAAAAACAGTGATTTTCAAAATGTGCAAGGAGTTTCTAGCCCAAAGGAAGGTATTTTCTTGCTCCCTATTGTTAATCTTAGTTATATTTTTCTACAAAATGTAGAAATGCACAATTTTCACATTATGTTGACATTCCAGTGGAGGCTTCTCAGAGGAGAAAGGAGAGGACCATCCTCTGTGAATTTCATAAAAATAGTGATAAAACTATGCTAAATATATTCACGTCACCAAGTAATTGATTAAAACACACTTATGTATGTCTACAGTAGCCTCAGCAGCACTCTTGTAGGGTAGAATCACCCTTACAAAAATGTACCATGGTAGAAAAATGAGGGTCAACTACCATGGCAGGAAAATACCATGTTACTGGTGCAAATACCATGGTATTTACCTGCCATTGTAGTGACCAAAAAAACATGGTAGTTTTTTCATTGTACTAACATTACATTTTCCTGCCATGATAGTGAACAAAAAAAAACATTTGTTTCATTGGACTAGCTACCATGGTACACAAATCAAATATAAAGTGGTGGAAAAAGTACCCAATTGTCATACTTGAGTAAAAGTAAAGATACCTTAATAGAAAATGACTAAATAGAAAATGACTAAAAAGTGAAAGTCACCCAGTAAAATACTAATTGAGTAAAAGTTTTAAAGTATTTGGTTTTAAATATACTTAAGTATCAAAAGTAAATATAAATATAATGGATGTCATAAGGTGAATGCACCAATTTGTAAGTCGCTCTGGATAAGAGCGTCTGCTAAATGACTTAAATGTAAATGTAAATAATTGCTAAAATATACTTAAGTATCAAATGTAAAAGTATAAATAAATTACAATTCCTTATATAAAGCAAACCAGATGGCATCATTTTCTTGTATTTTTTTTTACGGATAACCAGGGGCATGCTCTAACAATCAGACATAATTTACGAACAAAGTATCTGTTTAGTGAGTCTGTCAGATAGAGATAACCAGGGATGTTCTCTTGATAAATGTGTGAATTAGGCAAGTTTCCTGTCCTGCTAAGCACTCAAAATTCAAGAGTACTTTTAAGTGTAAGGGAAAATGTATGGAGTAAAAAGTACATGATTTTCTTTAGGAATGTTGTGAAGTAAAAGTAAAAGTTCAAAAATATTAATAGTAAAGTACAGATACCCCAAAAAAACACTAATAATAATAATATAATAATAATAATATATGCCATTTAGCAGACATTTACATTTACATTTAAGTCATTTAGCAGACGCTCTTATCCAGAGCGACTTACAGTCATGTGTGCATACATTCTACGTATGGGTGGTCCCGGGGATCGAACCCACTACCCTGGCGTTACTGGAACCATGGATTTGCAAAGGGTAAATAAAGGTTAAATGTAAATAAATGTTTTCCAAAAATGGTAGTACAATAAAAACAATATACCATGGTTTTGTACTAGCAGCATGTAGTGAAACATGAATACATGGTAGTTGTTTACCATGCTTTTTGGGGTAGTGAAATGTATGATACTCACATAATGCAACATTAACTTCTCGCTCTGCAATGGCAAAGCATAGGCCTAGTACCATGTTATATCCCTTTAGTTTATAGTGAAAAACCACAACACACATGGTCTAGTAGTGTAGTGTACCCTCTTAAACCTTGGGACCTGGATAGCATATGGTGAGAAGAATGAAGGGAGTCTTAAACCTTGGAAGATTTAGAATAGCTAGATAGTTTATCTGGTGCATCTCTCTTCAAAACAGTTTTCAGTTTTCAGTTGGCTCTCTCACATTCAACAGACTTGGCTACTCTTATAGTACAATTCTAAATAGCCAACACACTATTCTAAATAGCCAACACACTAAACAAACCATTTGTAAAATGGTAAAATTGCATCTTCTCATAGATACATTTTCATCATGTAATTCTCAACATATCCCTAAAAACAGCAAGTTACAATGTTTCCCTTTTTTTTAAAGAATGTGTGAACGTTCATTGGTCCTTTAGATGCACTATTGTAAAGTGACTGTTCTACTGGATGTCATAAGGTGAATGCACCAACTTGTAAGTCGCTCTGGATAAGAGCGTCTGCTAAATGACTTAAATGTAAATGTAAATGTCTGTCACCATGACTAGGACAGGCTAGCTTGACTGGAGCTATCTTTAGTCTTCTATGCTAACAGACTTTTAATAATTAAACTATCAAAACATTATCAAAAAATGACAATTATATCATTACACTCCACTTAACTTGGTGTTTCATATTCTATGCTTTATAACTCGCCCACCATGATGAAAACGTTTTTAAATATTTTGTTTATCTGGTGCTTCTCTCTTTAGTTTTCAGTTGGCTTGGCTCTCTCATTCAAGTGACTCACCCGAGCAGTGTTGCCAACTCCTCAGTAAGGAAAGTAGCTATTGGCTGTCCTAAAAGTCCCTAAATGACGTCATCCCCTAATTTGCATAATTGGTCAGGTGCATGTAATTGTGATGGACGCTGAAGGTGAGAGGAATAACATCTTGGGAGAGACAAAAAGTGAGTAAAAAACACCCTAAATATGTTTAGAACTACAAATGAACTTTCTTCTGTCGATTCTTGTTTTTTTTTATGTCAGAATTCCAACCCTCCTCCTTTTTCCGGGGCAGGGACCGGCAAAAGTGACCCAAAAGAGACACTCTGGCGGAGTTACTTATTTAAAAATAATAATAATAATAATAATAATATATATATATATATATATATATATATATATTTTTTTTTTTTTTACATTTCTTAATTTGGTTTGGTTTTTAACCTTATGGTCCACTTAGGAGCCTACAACAAGTCACAGTAAAACATGAACATTTTTAACCATAACATTTTTTTACATTTCTTTGTATACAATCTACATTTAATAATCTAAATGGACCAAAAAGAGACAATAGAAAAAACTGTCAATGGCAATGTGAGAACTATGGTAACTAGTCTGGCCCTAATTCAGGTTAATAGTTAAAAAATAAAATGTAAGCCAGGGTGGGATCAGCCAGCCATGCGCTATTCATTTGCAGTCTGGATGCAGAGGGGTGAACATCTCCTGCTCTGACTGCAGCTGGGAGGGACTGCTGCGCGAGGACTGGGCCGCCTGTGAGTGCTTTGGGACAGGGTGGGGCCCACAGCAGCACATGCTGCTCTGAGAAGAGTAAAAACAATGTGCTTTCACGTCAGTCTCCAAAAGTCTCCAATAACACCAGAAAAAGTCGCTAGATTTGTCACTAGTCGCTTTTTTGAAAATGTGTCGCTAGAAGGGTCTGAATACTTGCTAAATATAGCGACAATGTCGCTAAGTTGGCAACACTGCCGAAAAGGCAGGCTTGCGCGAGAGACACTGTAGAGTGAGAGTGCGTGAAGCAACCACTAGAGGCTCCGTCTGCTGGCCGAAATAAGCACAACACCCTTTAATTATAAATACTGTAAATGATTACAAAATGCCAAAGATTAGGCTACAATACATTATATATACACAAGTATGTGGACACCCTTCAAATGAGTGAATTTAGCTATTTCAGCCGCACCCATTGCTGACAGGTGTATACAATTGAGCACACAGCCATGCAATCTTCATAGACAGACATTGGCAGTAGAATGGCCTTACTGAAGAGCTCAGTGACTTTCAAGGTTGCACCGTCACAGCATGCCACCTTTCCAACAAGTCAGTTTTTCAAATTTCTGCCCTGCAAGAGCTGCCCCGGGCAACTGTAAGTGCTGTTATTGTGAAGTGGAAATGTCTAGGCCACACAAGCGCACAGAATGGGACCGCTGAAGCTCGTAGCGCATAAATATCATCTGTCCTCAGTTGTAATACTCACCACCGAGTTCCAAACTGCCTCTGGAAGCAACATCTGCACAAGAACTGTTAGTTGGGAGCTTCATGAAGTGGGTTTCCATGGCCAAGCACACAAGCCTAAGATTACTATGCGCAATGCCAAGCGTCGGCTGGAGTGGTGTAAACTTGCCGCCATTGGATGATCTGGCAGTCTGACGGACAAATCTGGGTTTGGTGGATGCCAGGAGAACACTTCCTGCCCGAATGCATAGTGCCAACTGTAAAGTTTGGTGTATGAGGAATAATGGTTTGGGCTAGGCCCCTTAGTTCCAATGAAGGGAAATCTTAATGCTACAGCATACAATGACATTCTAGATGATTCTGTGCTTCCAACTTTGTATAAACAGTTTGGGGAAGGCCCTATCATTCCTCTGTGCATAATGCAAGGTCCATACAGAAATGCTTTGTCAAGATCGGTGTGGAAGAACTTGACTGGCCTGCACAGAGCCCTGATCTCAACTCTATCTAACTCCTTTGGGATGAATTGGAACGCCGACTGCGAGCCATGCCTAATCGCCTAACATCGGTGCCCGACCTCACTAATGCTCTTGTGGCTGAATGGAATCAAGTCCTTGAAGCAATGTTCCTACATCTATAGCGGAAAGCCTTCCCAGAAGAGTGGAAGTTGTTACAGCAGCAAAGGGGGGACCAATTCTACATTAATGCCCATGGTTTTGGATGAGATGTTTGACGAGCAAGTGTGTACATTCTTTTGGCCATGAAGTGTATATCTCACATTCTCCCACATTTCACAAATATGAGAAAAAAACCAATACTGTTAATACAGAAAGTATTACCCATTTTTCATAGCAACTATTTCCATTTTTCTTTGATGTTACAGACAAACTAGGACCAACAATTGTAGCCTGCCCCTGACTTTATCAGAAACTTGCCCATGCTGGTATATCATTTCATCAATATAATACCAATCAACCTCTTTTGAGGTTTGTTTATTTAATGCATTGTACTGTCATTGTACTATGATTACGCACAATTAATAAATTACTTTTTGGTACCATTTATCATAATTGTGCGTTACCATGGTAGAATGTATAATGCACGTTAAAACTGTGGTATTTCCATTATCCACATCTATACCATGGTAAAAATGAGACAATAGCATTGTATTATTTAAGTGCATGGCACTACCATCATACTTCAAAGCTAAAATCATGGTACATTTCCATGATTCAGATCTATACCATGGTAATATTTAGGTACAATGGCAGTACCATGGTATTACCATCATACTTCAAGGCTAAAACCATGGTACATTTCCATGATTCAGACTATACAACGGTATAATTGAAACTACCACAGTAGTACCATGGTATGAATGAAAGTACTGTAGCAGTACCATGGTACATTTTTGTAAGGGCATGGTGTAGCCGGAGGATATCTAGCTTCTGTCCTCCTCTGTGTACATTGACTTCAATACAAAACCTAGGAGACTCATGGTTCTCACTCCCCTCCACAGACTTCCACAGTAATTATTAGAAACTACCGGAGGACATCCTCCAACCTATCAGAGCTTTTGCAGCATGAACTGACATTTGTCCACCCAATCAAAGGATCAGATAATAAGTCTAGTATTGACAGCATATGCTAACACTAGCTAGCACTGCAGTGCATAAAATGTGGTGAGTAGTTCACTCAAAGAGAAAGACAATGGTTGAACAGTTTTGAACAAATGAATTTCTTCCAAAATGAAGGAGAAGCAAGAGAGACAGAGAGAGCTAGCTATATTTTGTACTATGTATATACATATTAGACTTTCACTTACTTAGCTAGCGAATGCAGCTAACTAGTTTAACCTACTCAAACACCCGGTTCAAACAGGTAAGGATGCTATGTTATGGCTATCCAACACTGGAACTCTTCCAAGTCAAGGTAAGCGTTTGGTTTTATTAATTTATTGCCACCGAGGCCTGCCAGTGTAACTGCTAAACTGCTTGCTGTACACTGTACTGCATGATTGTAGTGGGTTTACTAACGCGTTAGTTCTAGTAGCTATGTTGACTATGACGTTAATTTGGTGAAAACGATGTAGGCTGTGTATAGCGGTTAGTGGTTATGGTACGAAAGTTTGCTTGGAATGTTTTTGTTGCCTGGTCACAGACAGCAGTTGTATTCTACACTGAAGTCCACAAGCGAAGGGAAAAGGTGAGAGGAAAAGAGGGCGTAGACGCAAGAAGGAATTATATATGCAACAAGCTGTAACGCTCAGGATGGTTGGACCAAGATGCAGCGTGGGGTAAGTTAATCATTTTTTATTTATGATAACCGGCACAAAACAAGAAAGAGTAACAAACGAAACATACAGCTTTGTAGGGCTAAAAAGCAACAATACAAAATCAAGATCCCACAAACAACAGGTGGTAAAAGGCTGCCTAAATATGATCCCCAATCAGAGACAACGAGAGACAATCAGCTGCCTCTGATTGGGAACCATACCAGGCCAACATAGAAAATAAAAAACTAGTCTACCCACCCTAGTCACACCGGGACCTAACCAAAATAGAGAAATATAAGGTTCTCTAAGGTCGGGGCATGACACAAGCAAAGTGATCATGCGGTTTTTATGTGGCGGATAGTTCTGTGTTTCGTGTGATCAGGGGTGTATTCATTCCGCCGATTCTGTTGAAAAAAAATTCTTAAATAGAAGCAAACAGAACGCAACAGGGATAAATATACCTGAATTTGTCCAATAGAAACTCTCGTTTGCAACGGGATCAGATTACAACCTAGATCAGCTAGATGTAGGCAAGAGGGTGCAAGACGGTATTGAATATGTCACTGTCTGTCACCTTGATTACTCTAATTTCTCTCGGCCTTTGCACCTTTGTTGTAAACTTTCATTCTTGGCTAGGTTGTAGCAACCTCATGATGGGTGTAAGGAAAATATGAGTATCATGCCGTAGCCTAAACCTATTGATGGTACGTTGAGCTGGGTGAATGGAATATGAATGACATTCATCCAATATGCTGTAATAGAAATAAGGCCATGCTCATAAAACACAAAAAAATGGAAAGGGCAGTGACCATGCTGACAGCGTTCCCTAACTCACCCCCTCCCGTTATTTCAACTGGTCGTTCAGTACAGCACCGTTTCTGTTCAATTGAACGTTCCAGAACATAAAAACTTACTGAATGCAGCCATGATGCCAAAAATGGATAACGTGCAGCAAGAGTTGAGTGGGGATGAATGGATTTAGCTTAATGAGCCTTCCCCAACTAGCTAGTTTATGCTTCCGGCTAGAAACTTCAGCAAGAATTTGATACTTGTCTGCTGAAGTTGGGACTTGTGAGTGTTCAGAACTTTTCCATTTTCATCGGAATACAAAGGCAATACATTTGCTTTAGCTGTCACCCTGATATTAGCTACACTATCTAGCTACTTCCCTCTAAGTTACTGCTGGACCTACGATGTCACCCTACACCCACTACTCTGTTCCGCCATCTCTGGTCTCTTGGCCCTCCGAACCCTACGCTCAGCCCAGTCAAAGCTCTTCTATGTCCTGGCACCCCAATGGTGAAACCAGCTTCCCCCTGAAGCTAGGACAGAAGAGTCCCTACCCATCTTCCGAAAACATCTGAAACCCTACCTCTTCAATGAGTGCTTTAAATAATGCCTGTATGAATCTGTATTGGACATAGGCTGCACAACTCAGGATGTAGTCATCTTGCTAGCTACCAAAGGTGAGTGATGTAAAGTACTTAAGTAAAAATACTTCAAGTACTATTTAAGTACGTTTTGGCACAATCAGGTCCTCAAGAGCCTGGCTGCAGCACTTGAGACCAAGAGGAGTGCAACCAATTCATTACCTCCAAAAACAAGCAATCCCGTCAAAACAACAACATTCATCCGGGAGGGACAGAAAAGGCCCAAGTATCCTCCTACAAAGCCAGAAACTGGACACCTAGCCATGGCCCGGGACTGGAAGATGCTTGTCGATATTGGCCAGCAACTCATTTTTCCACCTGAGATTGCTTCTACCAACCTTAGGCCAGACATGGTACTCTGGTCCCCTTCACGAAAGACTGTGTACATCATAGAGCTCACAGTCCCGTGGGAAAACTCTGTTGAAGAGGCCTACGAGTGTAAGAAACTGCGTTACACAGAGTTGGCAGCAGACGCAACTCAGCGTGGCTGGAATGCAAAAGTCTGGCCAGTTGAAGTGGGATGCAGAGGATTCGTGGCTTCTTCCATCATCAGGTTGCTGAAAGAACTTGGAATCCATGGACAGGCTCTGCGGCAGACCATCAGAGCAGTTTCTCAAGCAGCTGAAAGAGGCAGCCAGTGGATCTGGATCAAACGGAAGGACCCTTGCTGGGCTATAACTTCATGACCCCTCACCCCCACCTGAGAACTCAATTCAGATCCCTCCAACTTGAGGAGGGCATATGAGGTATGCGGTCAGCTGTATGGCTGGCTCAGGGAAGAGGACGCCCCTGCCTTGCACAGTCCTGTGGGACATCTTAATTGGGCATGGGACACAAGCTAAGGCTTGATCACCCTTTAGCTGGCCACCTTTGATGAGGGTGTTTAGTGATTAAAGGCCGAAACACCCACTGATTCGAAGGCACACTACTGAGGATGTGTCCCAAAAATTGACATCTTACCCCAGTCTAAGAAATAAACCTCCCATGCCACTCTGTCAACATCACGGCAAATCTCATGCGAGTGCATTCCATCTATTGGCACAATGGACAGTTTTTAACATCTCATCCCGTGTTTTATGATTCTGGGGGGTATCTGTACTTTGCTTTACTATTTATATTTTTGACTACTTTTACTCTACTACATTTCCCCTGACTCCCAAAAGTCCAGAGAGTCTTAGCTTTCAGGATTGCGGTCACAATAGCTCATAGCCAAAGTGGTTAAAATGCTAGATATACATTCATAGGAAGGAAATAAATTCAACAAGTCACATTGGCTTTAGAAACCGCCAGACGTTTATGTTTACCAGAGTGAGCGTTTCATTCTGTCAAGGATTGCCTCGGTACTGCTGTTCATTCCGTGCACCAGTTCCAAAGGTCTACGTCACTGAACTGTTTCATTAAGCACACCTGGTTCCCATTCCTTCTGATTAGTAATTGTATAAATGTGCTCTCTGTTCACCATTGTCTTGTCGGGTATTGTTTCCATGTCCGCTGGTCCAGTGCTTTGTTTCAGCTTTCGTGCTGCGTGTTTTGTGTACTCGTTATTACTGGTCTCATCCTGTGTATTGTTGTGCACTTGTTATGACGGGTCCCGTGTATTTATTCAAGGTTTTGTTTGGGTTTCATCCCTGTGTTTTTGTATACTTGTTGTTTTTGGGCTTTGTCCCCGTGCCTTTTCATGGTCTGTCGTATTTTTGGGTGAAGTATTAAAACCCCCTATTACGTATTACTGCCCCTGTCTCCAATTATTTATACGTGACAGATTCTATCTGCTCCTTTCCTGGCTGGCAAAGTGCCAGGATGTTGTCTCTGCTTTTAAATCTGACTTTAGAGAACTGAATTTATCTGATTCTGAATGCATCTGACAAGTTTAATATATGAAACTTTGATTAACTTGAAATTATGGTTTAAACTTGCAATAACTACCATATTGAAACTGAATATATTAAATTGACATTTCAAAACTGAATGCAATATTCAATTTCAAATCATGAAATACAAGTTCAATTAATGAATTCAATGATTACATTAGGATATTGAATTTGTGCATTACAAATTCAAAAATATCACTAACACATTGAGAAGTCTGGAATTCAAATACAATTTTGGCACTGAAATTGCTCCATAATAGCACATTTCGGGTATAAAAATTGTCAAGGCCTGATGGAAACTGCTAATTTGGTTAACTTTCCAAATGTCGACAAAACAATAGACAAGGTGGGCTCTTTTTGTGTTGGTACAATTAATGTGAGACATGGCAGTGGAAACACTTTTATGGCATGTTGCTATAGTAACCATCAATTTGGAGTCACGTGATCTGGTGTGTGGTCCTCCCATGAATCATTCTGTTTTATTAGGCTACAGATTAAATAAATTAGATGAACTACACAGGGTTGTAAAAGTGCATGGTGATGAACTTTTATGCTCCTTTCCAATAAATTGAGGGTCTTCTGGTGACATGATGGCTGCCAACAAATCCAAATAATTGTTCTATTTTGTCCACAATACACTCATTTAGTAGGCTATACCCACACTCTGTGAGCTGTTGGCTATAGCGCATATGCCAAGACCAGAATGGGCACAATCGCTACATAACACTTTTTCTGACGAAACCATCAGTTGAGTTAAATGTGCAGGAAACCCATTTAAGTTGTATCTTTATTTGGTACATGGGAATTTAACCCTAAGGAGTCATCACATGCAGCCTTTTATCCGAAACAAGTCAATTTGATGGAAACGCATCTCTGGTGGGAGAATGCGCTGATTTTAGACACATTGCATCAATCTGTCGTCAACTGGATGGAAACCGATAGCTCAAATGTGCCTTTAGATTTTGAGAAAATAAAATTAATGAGACATTTTTCACTTCTGAAACCCCGCATGGTCTGTTTCCAACTTCCCGGAAGTCTCGCGATGTTGCACCTGTTTAGACACGCTGTACTAAAACAAATACTAACGCCATCTTCTGGACGGTTTAAAAAAAATATTTAAAAAATATATATATATATATATATAGCAATCACAATGGTCCCTCACTAAAATCAATTCTATCACCATATACTGGCCGGTTTATGTAAAGCCAATCTAACGTGTTTATTTTTCCATCGTGAAAAAAAACAAGTCAGACTCATTTAATGCATTTCTTACAACTGACATTCCACTACTTCTGCAGCTCTATGTTCAAATTGAATTCTTGAACTTTGAAAATAGTGGCCGGGGACTTCATTGCAGACAAATTGAAACAATAAGAATGCATGAGAGCACCAGCTATTCCGTACAACTGTCATCACGCTCTCCATAGCCATTGTGAGCAAGACATTTCAACATCCCCAAAGCCACGGGGCCAGACGGATTACCAGGACGTGTGCTCAGATCATGCGGGGACCAACTGTCAAGTGTCTTCACTGACATTTTCAACCTCTCCCTGACAGTCTGTAATACCTACATGTTTCAAGCAGACCACCATAGTCCCTGTGCCCAAGAACGCCAAGGTAACCAGCCTAAGTGACTACCGTCCAGTAGCACTCACCTCTGTAGCCATGAAGTGCTTTGAAAGGCTAGTCATGGCTCACATTAACAACATCATCCTGGAAACCCTAGACCCACTCCAACTCGCATACCGCCCCAACAGATCCACAGATGACACAATCTCAATTCCACTCCACTGCCCTTTCCCACCTGGACAAAA
Organism: Oncorhynchus gorbuscha; assembly: GCF_021184085.1. Lineage (NCBI taxonomy): Eukaryota > Metazoa > Chordata > Actinopteri > Salmoniformes > Salmonidae > Oncorhynchus > Oncorhynchus gorbuscha. The sequence continues at coordinate 11,627,087 of NC_060194.1, read as the reverse complement.
GGAACACCTATGTGAGAATGCTAATCTTTGACTACAGCTCAGCGTTCAATACCATAGTGCTCACAAAGCTCAACGCTAAGGGCCTGGGACTAAACCTCTCCCTCTACAACTGGATCCTGGACTTCCTGACAGGCCGCCTCCAGTTGGTAAGGATAGGTAACAACACATCTGCCACGCTGATCCTCAACATGGGAGCCCCTCAGTGGTGCATGCTTAGTACATTACTGGAGCCAAGCTTCCTGCCATCCAGGACCTCTATACAAGGCGGAGTCAGAGGAAGGCCCAAAAAATGGTCAAAGACTCCAGCTACCAAAGTCATAGACTGTTCTCTCTGCTACTGCACAGCAAGCGGTACCAGAGCACCAAGTCTAGGACCAAAACGCTCCTTAACAGCTTCTACCCCCAAGCCATAAAACGGATACCTGGACTATTTGCATTGACCCACCCCTTTTTTTTTCATTCTTTTTTTATTTTTATGCTGCTGCTCGCTGTTTATCTAGCCATAGTCACTTTACCCCTAATAACATGTACAGGTACCAGTCAAACGTTTGGACACACCTACTCATTCAAGTTTGTTTTGTCAATGTTTTCTGTGAAATTACACACATGCAATCAAACGATATTTTATATTTGTGTTTCTTCAAAGTAGCCACCCTTTGCCTTCATAACAGCTTTTGGCATTCTCTCAACCAGCTTCATGAGGAATGTTTTTCCAACAATCTGGAGTAGATGGAATACAGGCATCTTATGTCTAATTGACGTCAAAAGAAAATTTGTTTCATTTTTGCTAACCCTAACCTAATTTTCTTAACTGCCACGAAGTCACTTTTGACAAACTGTATCTAGACAAAACCCTTGAGGGTGAACTTTAGAGATCGACTACATTGCAGTTAGGTTGCACAGACAACCACACTCAGAGCTAGTACTGATAGTCTTTTTGACATTGGGGAGTGTAGTAATACTCTGACATTTTGGATTGTTGAATCAAACTTTGGTTGAATCTGTGCAGGATTCAAATAACAGAGTGGGCGTTCTACATAAACATTTTCTGAATGTTCCGCAATGGTTTGGACTGCTGAATATGACAAGATTAGTTTCCCTTTATTATGCTGCATTCATAAACAAGTTGAAAGTGGTATTTGCCATATACGACTGAAAAATCCACTTGAACGCCACTCCAACTCGTAATTACTAGTTGGAAACTATCATCCCGAGCGCCAACTTCTCCCAAATGCTGACTTGACTTCACCTATTAAAGGACCTTGATAACAGAATTAAACAGTTTAAAATATCAAAACATTATTTATAAAAAGCAATATATTTGGTTTTAATTTACAATCATGATAGAGGTACTTTTAGTTTATGGTTGACGCAGCTTGTTGGCCATTAGCCAATCGGCATTTCTCAACAAGCTCAAAGCACGAGTGCATCCACCTGGTATTTTCGAATTCACAACTGGTAATTACCACATCCCCACTTGGTTATGATCACAGCATTTTGGTATGTAGCTGCTGGTAAATATTGATTTGGAAATTAACTGCAAAAATGCTAATATGTGTACCATAGACTAGCATTTATTTCGACAAATGCTAAAAAACAAATGGTCAGGTAAACAAAACCAAAACATGGATTGATGTCATTCCTTGCCCATATACTGCTTACAGGGTAAGGAAACCAATGTCATTTTATAATTTGGGTGAAAGATCCCTTTAAGATGACTTACTGGTATGTCAATAGTTACTTTAGAGTAATTTGATTGAAATAACATTTAAAACCAGCTAATTTTATACATGAATGGAAAAATGAATACATACGATGAAGCTAAAAACGAGTTAACTGTAACATAATCAAGTCAACTGTGAAGGCAATTTTGCTGATAACAGAGCACAAACACCAAACGTAAAGAATTTAGTTTTAGTTTAAAAGCCAGCGTCTAATGTTTAAATCCCGTATGGGCCCAAAAATGTCAAAACGACAACACCACTGTTCAAATGTACAGCAATAGCTATTTATTAGGCGTAAATGAACAGTGATTTATCATTGTACACATACAGAGTAAATATATAGCTCAACACACAGATAGTTAGTGAAGGTAAGGCCCTGGATGAAGTGTAAAATCTGCTTAAGAATCAAGAAGTATAATTTGCCTCTTTCCCCTCGCATGGATTTCTCATCTACTCAGTCTTCCAAACACCGTAGGACTAACAAAACACATGTTAAGTACAAATACAAAAGGGGGTTTGGTCTCTTAAATAAATTCATAGCGGGGGGGTTCTCAGTCATCTAAGAAGTCATCTTCCAAGTTAATGTCCGTGGTGTCGATGTCGTCCAGCTCCAAGTTGTCCAGGTCATCTTCAAGTTCGTCCAGGGCCTGGGGGAAATAACACAGCGTGAAATAACACACCTGGCGCAGTTGGATGCCTGGTCATTCTTTAAAAGTAACTTCCTCACCATTTTAGATAAGCATGCTCCGTTCAAAAAAATGCAGAACTAAGAACAGATACAGCCCTTGGTTCACTCCAGACCTGACTGCCCTCGACCAGCACAAAAACATCCTGTGGCGGACTGCAATAGCATCGAATAGTCCCCGCGATATGCAACTGTTCAGGGAAGTCAGGAACCAATACACGCAGTCAGTCAGGAAAGCAGAGGCCAGCTTCTTCAGACAGAAATTTGCATCCTGTAGCTCTAACTCCAAAACGTTCTGGGACACTGAAGTCCATGGAGAACAAGAGCACCTCCTCCCAGCTGCCCAATGCACGGAGGCTCGGTAACACGGTCACCACCGATAAATCCATGATTATCGAAAACTTCAACAAGCATTTCTCAACGGCTGACCATGCCTTCGTCCTGGCTACTCCAACCTCGGCCAACAGCTCCGCAGCTACTCGCCCAAGCCTCTCCAGGTTCTCCTTTACCCAAATCCAGAGAGCAGATGTTCTGAAAGAGCTGGAAAACCTGGACCCGTACAAATCAGCTGGGCTTGACAATCTGGACCCTCTATTTCTGAAACTATCCGCCGCCATTGTCGCAACCCCTATTACCAGCCTGTTCAACCTCTTTCATATCGTCAAGGATTGGAAAGCTGCCGCAGTCATCCCCCTCTTCAAAGGGGGAGACATCCTGGACCCAAACTGTTACAGACCTATATCCATCCTGCCTTTCTAAGGTCTTCGAAAGCCAAGTCAACAAACCCACCGTACCTTCTCCGCTGTGCAATCTGGTTTCCTCCTTCACTCACGTCGCCAAACTTACCCTAGTAAAACTGACTATCCTACCGATCCTCGACGATGTCATCTACAAAATAGCGCCCAACACTCTACTCAGCAAACTGGATGCAGTTTATCACAGTGCCATCCGTTTTGTTACTAAAGCACCTTATACCAAACACCACTGCGACCTGTATGCTCTAGTCGGCTGGCCCTCGCTACATATTCGTCGCCAGACCCACTGGCTCCAGGTCATCTACAAGTCCATGCTAGGTAAAGCTCCGCCTTATCTCAGTTCACTGGTCACGATGGAAACACCCAGCAGGTGTATCTCACTGATCATCCCTAAAGCCAACACCTCATTTGGCTGACTTTTGTTCCAGTTCTCTGCTGCCTGTGACTGGAACGAATTGCAAAAATTGCTGAAGTTGGAGACTTATCTCCCTTACCAACTTCAAACATCTGCTATCTGAGCAGCTAACCGATCGCTGCAGCTGTACATAATCTATTGGTAAATAGCCCACCCAATTTTACCTACCTCATCCCCATACTGTTTATATTTATTTACCTTTCTGCTCTTTTGCATACCAATATCTCTACCTGTACATGACCATCTGATCATTTATCACTCCGGTGTTAATCTGCAAAATTGTAATTATTCGCCTACCTCCTCATGCCTTTTGCACACAATGTATATAGACTCTTTTTTTCCCCCCTACTGTGTTATTGACTTGTTTACTACATGTGCATCTCTGTTGTCTGTTCACACTGCTATGCTTTATCTTGACCAGGTCGCAGTTGCAAATGAGAACTTGTTCAACTAGCCTACCTGGTTAAATAAAAGGTTAAATAAAATCAAAAATAAATAAAAATAACACAGCAATGGTACTGAATACTGCAACGGGTTACATTCATACATCTCCCATTCTTCTCGCTGGGTACAGTGCATTACTTGTCCAGAGCCTGCCCTGTCTTTCTAGGGAGACCGTTGCCAACCTTGTTCTTCAGTGCCTCAGATGAACCGGGGCTCGCCTCCTCTTCCTCTTCAGGTGCAGCCTCAGGCTCTGGCTCCGAGGGGATCGCGGGGGGCGTCAATACGGATGCCAGAGCTCCAGCAGCCAACGTAGTCTCCTCCCTGCAGTCTTCACCCTGTTGACAGACATACAGGCATGAGCAGGACTCTGTTTCCAGTGTCTCAGCCTTGCCCATCAATCCAGCCAACACGAGGCCATTTCTAGATTTGAAACTCGACTCTTCCAGGCCTATGATGGAAAAAACACCTAGTCTGTGTAGATCTAAATAAAAGTCATTTGATCAAGTTGGCTATTACTTTAACTGTATAGTGAAGGTCTCAGAAGCAGACTTACTGGTACCAGTGTGGCAAGTGAGAGGGGAACTCCTTTGGGCTCGTAGCCCGTGGCATCCTCTAGTATATTACGTTCTTCATTGGGCTAGAGAAAAGAGGCAAGATATGGATAATGTGAGTAAATAAGTAGAAAGACCGCAATGGGAGCGATAGGAATTACTACGTATTCAAGTCGGACTCCTCCTGTGCAGCAAATACACATCCATAGCTAGCTTTCAGTTTAGAGATTTGCAAGCCAGATATTTCCATTTCATTTCTACAGTCCCACATCGAACCCCCACCACTCACTGTGACCAGAGGGTAGTCAGTGGCTGGCCGGGAGTTGCCCAGGCAGGTCTCCCGGAGGAACTGCTCGGCCACAAACGACTCCTTCAGACCGGGGAACAGGTTCTCATATTCGGTGGGGTCGGCCAGCGACTCGGCCGCCTTCTGGTTGACCTTGGCCAGGCTCTCCCTCCACAGCTTGACCACCCTGGACACCTGGCTGGGCAGGTAGGTGCGGGCCAGGAAGGCTGCCTCGGGAAGCCGGTTGGTCCGGATCAGCAGCTCCAGACAGTGGTCCAGTCTGGGGGAAAACAGACAGGAGACTTGAGACCAGTATCAGAGAGAGGTCCAAATCACTGCTACTGATCACATGCTCCATCAAAGATCAAACATACAGGAGTAGTGTCGTGGAGGATTCCAATACCTCATTGTAACGCTACTGAATTTAGGAAAGCTGGATATGACATCGTTGTGTACCCCCTCTACTCTCCCTTGTACTCACTTCCCCTGCAGGAAATAAGTCATGAAGGCCACGTTGTTCTTGCCGTCCCGCTCAGCGCCCTCAGCCAGCTTGCCCACCATGGCAGCGTTGCCCGAGGCCGTGGCGAGCAGCAGCAGGCCACCGTAGTCCTGGGCATGATGGAGGCACTCCTGGGCCAGACTAAACTGGCACTTACTGATGGCCAGTTCTGCCAGCTGCTTCCACTTCTGCTCCGACTGCCACCAGAGAAAAAGGAAACAGTTCTAATGTTATATGTGTCGGTTATACTAATATTGTATGGAGTTGGTTCCAAGCTAAAACAATCATACAGTTCAGCACTGTTTAGTGCAGAAGGACAGTTAATATATTTAACGATATGATTGAGTACACAATCGACTCAGATCTAAATCAGATGTTGACTGAATAGATTTAAAACTGAGCAGATACTACTCTTCAGTATTGAATAACTCATTCGTGAACGACTGACATGTATGATGGCGCTATGCATGCAGTACACAATCGGTTGGCATGGTCGGGCAAGTCTAAAGGAGGGGTGTGTTTTTTTTCCCAGTGTGAAGGAAATCTCAAGATATTGCTCACCTGATATAGAACTAGGGCTGTGATAGTCAGAAAACGCCGTCAGCCGGTGATTGTCAACCAAATAACTGCCGGTCTCACGGTAATTGACCCATTAATTAACACATTTAGCATCTCTTGGCTTCCTACAAGCCACTGATGCAGACTTTTTGAAACATCTTCAGTTTTTAGAAAGTCTAAATCCATGTAATATAGCCTACACCTTCACAATAAATCTTATTTTAGACAGGTCTAAAGAAACATGGTAGGAAAAAAATGTAGTCTATTTCAGAAGAACAGAATCGCATACTCAGATGTCCTTATGTTAGGTCCTGATCTGGTTATGCCATATGGCAGTGGGCTACACTAGTTCACTTAGCAGACAAAATTTACCTTAGAATTCCGTGGCATTATTTTATAGCATGAATACAATTGAGCAAACCTGAATAACATAGAAAGGGATATTTTCTCCAGACGATGGAGTGCACACATACCGCTATTCTGTGTTGAGCGGTTAAATAAGTCCTCCTATATGCTTCATTGAGAGTTATTAATGGAACTTTAGTTGTTCTACAAACGTTGGGCTCTGTTCTGATTTTTAATGCATTGTGAGGTTGCATGATGCAACTCTAATAATGATTAGGAAAAAAAGTCACTTGAAAAGGCACAATGCCGCAACGTTCCCGGGGGAATCCCATTTGTGTGGCCGTAATGCACTCGTCTTCTGCAGCCAGTGGCTGTTGTGCCCTTGGGCTAAATATAATCAACCCAAAAGCATGTAATGCTTTTATTATAAAGGTGCATTTTTATGGTGAAAATGATCTTCCCCAAACTTGATGCTCACACCCTGCTTATGTCTGCCAGTTAGGCTCTACACCTTGTACAGCGGATTAATGTGCTTCATTTTAAGACATTATTTGGCCACTTTAGTTGTGATACAAACCGTATCAAAACATATAGGCCTATGGGCTAGGTTACATGAGGTGTGCGACTATGATTAAAATAAGTTGAATTTTTTTTTTTTTCAAAGGCATTGTTTTTTTATGCTGGGCATCATTCACAAGTGATAATGTATAATTCACAAGTGGTAGGATAATATTGTCACACATCAGATTATTCTTGACTTAATTCTTGTCTTTACATATATACTAAATAATGTGTATGAAATTTGTTTGGATTTAGAATGGACCATTATCATGCACCTGTCTCAAAACGGGCAGGGGGAAAATTACATGGCATCTATGCACTTAAAGCGAATGGAGGACGCTTTTCCCGTGGTTCATTTTCATGCCAGCCAGGTAGGCTATACTCCTGCTGTAAAGAGAAGCAATGTGCTTAATATTAGGAATGTTGAGAAATAAATAAATACAGTAGGCCTAGCCTATAGAAAACTGACAATTTTAAGAGGCCATCACGCCGTTTTCTCACAATTGCATAACCTATAGAACATGAGCTCTCGAAGTGTTTGATTAGATTTTCCAACACATTGGCACTGACGTCAAAGTGATTAGAGGGACAATGGAGTGCTGAGTACCAGGCAGTTATCAAGTTTGGTATTGTACTAATGACCAGCAGTAGCATCAGAGCTTGGATAAGCCTAATTACCGTGACTAAACGGTCACGTGGAATTTGACAGCCTTCGTGAATCGTGACCGCCGGTAATACAGTCTCCTCAACAGCCCTATATAGATTACCTCATGGTAAGCTGCAGACCTTTATTGACCAAGAGTTCTTATCCATAATCATCACGGCTGTCTACATCCCTCCACTGGTGTAGATGAAGGAGACAGGTTATTGAGTGTGTGCCATTCAGAGGGTGAATGGGCAAGGCAAAAGATTGAAGTGCTTTTGAACGGGGCATGGTAGTAGGTGCCGGGCACACCAGTTTGTGTCAAGAACTGCAACTCTGCTGGGTTTTTCACGCTTAACAGCTTCCCATGTGTATCAAAAATGGTCCACCACCCAAATGACATCCAGCCAAGTTGACACAACCGAAGCATTGGAGGCAACAAGGGCCAGCATCCCTGTGGAACACTTTCAACACCTTGTAGAGTCCATGCCCTGACAAATTGAAGCTGTTCTGGAGGACAAAGGGGGGTTCTGTACATGAAGTGTATACAAACACACACAACCACTCATCATTTGCTGCTGCTACTCTGTTCTTTATTTTACTCTTATTATAATCTATCCTGATGACAAGTCACTTTACCCTGCCTTCATGTACATATCTACCTCAAATACCTCGTCCCTCTGCACATTGACCTGGTGCTGGTGCTCCCCGTATATAGCTCCACATTGACCTGGTGCTCCCCGTATATAGCTCCACATTGACCTGGTGCTCCCCGTATCTAGCTCCACATTGACCTGGTGCTCCCGTATATAGCTCCACATTGACCTGGTGCTCCCGTACACATTGACCTGGTGCTCCCCGTATATAGCTCCACATTGACCTGGTGCTCCCCGTATATAGCTCCACATTGACCTGGTGCTCCCCGTATATAGCTCCACATTGACCTGGTGCTCCCCGTATATAGCTCCACATTGACCTGGTGCTCCCCGTATATAGCTCCACATTGACCTGGTACTCCCTGTATATACTGTGCCTTGCGAAAGTATTCGGCCCCCTTGAACTTTGCGACCTTTTGCCACATTTCAGGCTTCAAACAAAGATATAAAACTGTATTTTCTTGTGAAGAATCAACAAGAAGTGGGACACAATCATGAAGTGGAACGACGTTTACTGGATATTTCAAACTTTTTTAACAATTCAAAAACTGAAAAATTGGGCGTGCAAAATTATTCAGCCCCTTTACTTTCAGTGCAGCAAACTCTCTCCAGAAGTTCGGTGAGGATCTCTGAATGATCCAATGTTGACCTAAATGACTAATGATGATAAATACAATCCACCTGTGTGTAATCAAGTCTCCGTATAAATGCACCTGCACTGTGATTAAAAACGCAGAGAGCATCATGAAGAACAAGGAACACACCAGGCAGGTCTGAGATACTGTTGTGAAGAAGTTTAAAGCCGGATTTGGATACAAAAGGATTTCCCAAGCTTTAAACATCCCAAGGAGCACTGTGCAAGCGATAATATTGAAATGGAAGGAGTATCAGACCACTGCAAATCTACCAAGACCTGGCCGTCCCTCTAAACTTTCAGCTCATACAAGGAGAAGACTGATCAGAGATGCAGCCAAGAGGCCCATGATCACTCTGGATGAACTGCAGAGATCTACAGCTGAGGTGGGAGACTCTATCCATAGGACAACAATCAGTCGTATATTGCACAAATCTGGCCTTAATGGAAGAGTGGCAAGAAGAAAGCCATTTCTTAAAGATATCCATAAAATGTGTCGTTTAAAGTTTTCCACAAGCCACTTGGGAGACATACCAAACATGTGGAAGAAGGTGATCTGGTCAGATGAAACCAAAATTGAACTTTTTGGCAATGATGCAAAACGTTATGTTTGGCGTAAAAGCAACACAGCTCATCACCCTGAACACACATCCCCACTGTCAAACATGGTGGTGGCAGCATCATGGTTTGGGCCTGCTTTTCTTCAGCAGGGACAGGGAAGATGGTTAAAATTGATGGGAAGATGGATGGAGCCAAATACAGGACCATTCTGGAAGAAAACCTGATGGAGTCTGCAAAAGACCTGAGACTGGGACGGATATTTGTCTTCCAACAAGACAATGATCCAAAACATAAAGCAAAATCTACAATGGAATGGCCAAGTCAAAGTCCAGACCTGAATCCAATCGAGAATCTGTGGAAAGAACTGAAAACTGCTGTTCACAAATGCTCTCCATCCAACCTCACTGAGCTCGAGCTGTTTTGCAAGGAGGAATGGGAAAATTTCAGTCTCTCCATGTGCAAAACGGATAGACATACCCCAAGCGACTTACAGCTGTAATCGCAGCAAAAGGTGGCACTACAAAGTATTAACTTAAGGCAGCTGAATAATTTTGCACGCCCAATTTTTCAGTTTTTGATTTGTTAAAAAAGTTTGAAATATCCAATAAATGTCGTTCCACTTCATGATTGTGTGCCACTTGTTGATTCTTCACAAAAAAAACAGTTATATCTTTATGTTTGAAGCCTGAAATGTGGCAAAAGGTCGCAAAGTTCAAGGGGGCCGAATACTTTCGCAAGGCACTGTAGCTCCGTTCTTGTTTATTTTATTCCATGTGTTATTATTTTATTTGTATTTTTTACTCTGCATCATTGGGAAGCAAAATACCAGCATTTCTACAGCAGTTGCATGTGACAAATACATTTGATTTACAGTCTTTGAACTCTCTTGTAGTGTGTGTGAAGTGGTCTCTCCAAAGTCAAGTGTACTGAAGATCTCACCTCTGCCTCCACAGCCAGCTGATAGGCGATCTTCAACTCCCCAAGCTGCAGGGCCAGCTCAAACCTGTGCTCCGAGTCTGACGACACTGCCAGAGCCTGCTGCTTGAAGCCCTGGACGACCAAAAATAACATGTCAGTAAACATAACATTTCACACAAACACAGTCAGTTCTCACAACAGTAAAACAGCAGCCACACAAAATGCAGCTTGACCCGTGTTGAAGATGAAGAGCTCAGAATTATATATTGTCAAAAATAATATCCCGATATGTAACTGTATAAATGTTTCTCCCAATAACTAATCATTGACATTATATCCAAAAAGTCAAATTTCGTAACCCAATACATCCCATAATAAGCACCGAGCTCTTGACATAGCAGTGCAGGTTTATCGTAACAACATGTGAGGATTTTACATTGTGTGGTAGTAGTCTTCAAAGTTGTTTCAGTGGATAGCAAAAAAAGCTCAAATTAGCATAACAAGCTGAACCAAATGTAAGAGGCTTTGAGAATAAAAAGCCTGGTATACGGTCAGTGCTTCAGGGATACGCTTGTTTATGTAAGGAACCTTATAAAAAGACCAGGAATTTCAGATTAATATGAGAAACATACTAAAAATATATATTTTTAAATACTACATGTCTCAAAATCCATCTGAACTCTTGTTTTATGTCCTGCAGATTTAAGATAGATGACGAGTTCCACGGGAAAGTGAGCTTTGCACAGAATCCAGTCTAGCTGACGCAATGTAATTTTCCTGATTTCATTACCCCCCCCCCCTCTGGCCTCCATCAATTTAGTCACCCTAATTCTGGCCATCCTACAAGGATAAAAACTCTACTTTTGAGACATGAGGTTTGGACCATAGGTTTTCTTAAGAGGGTTATATACACAATTAACATTATTTTACCCTTTGGTCAAAAGATGCATTTTTAATTGGACACCCTATAACATTCCATAGTCTAGCTAGAATCTACTCACTCCCCCCAGCGCCCCCATAGATTTAAAGTACCCCATTCTACACACCTCATTTCCTTCATTAACAGGAAGTTCCTGGTTCTGACCTGTTTCTCCAGGAAGTGGGCCACACGGGTCCTCTGTTCCTTGGGGATGGTGGGCAACACTTTGTCGGCCATGCCAAAGTCCCTGCGCATCACAGCTGTCTGGTACTCCAGCACAGACACCAGCAGGGAGTAGCTGACGATGTTCAGCTCTTTGTCGCCCAGGTACAGGCGGTCGTCCTTGGGGATGTAGCCCAGCAGGTACATGGTTCTACGGATGGAGTAGATCGATAATGTGTTATTGGAATTGAAAAGGAAAACGCACTTTGAGATGGAGTTTTAGGGATGGTTTCCCAGACACAGATGAAGCCTAGTTCTAAACTAAAAAGCATGCTCAATGGAGGAAGATCTTTTTAGTAGGAAGATTTTAAATGGGAAGATCTTTTTAGTATGGTACTAGGCTTAATCTTTGTCTGGAAAACTACCTCAATGTATTTTTTGGAAGTAAATTAGGCTGTATGTAGGGGGGGTTAACCCCCCCCCCCATTTTAATTTGTTGAATAGTCTTTTTGTAGGATAAATGCGATGTCAATGTAGCCGAAGCACGTTGCTTGACAGAAGCGAGGTGGACCTGCTTATGAAGTACATATAGAGGCTTCGAGAAGCCCTCTGACAATAGCAGTGCCATTCTCCTACAGGGGCACGAAAAGGTGTGAAAGCTCTCTGAACATGTGATCTTTAAACTCTAAGCCACCTTAATACAGGGATGGGCACCTGGTGGCACCCTCTTGGAATGCCCTCTGAACTTGAATTTTTATATAATGGATGGGCTTTCAAAACACAATGTCTTGACGGACTCAAATTTTGCCCTATAGAGGACACTAGTGGGGATTTTTGGTTTAACATTAAGATAATATTGGCTGACTTAACAAACAGCTAGTCTAATCCTTCTCCAAAAAGCAACGTTTGAATATTGAGATTATTGGTTCTGGTCTTACATCCCCAACATTGGTGCTTTACACCCCAAAAAAACAGGGTCGGACCCAATGAGCTTCACTTACTCCAGCCTATTAATCATGGGTAGTATTCACTAGGAACCAAATGAAACAAATGGGCCAAAACGGGTAGGACCTACCCAAACACTTGTTTTCTTTTTCAGTTGCAAAATATTGCTACGCTGTGCACTAATAAATATACAACCCTGGTACGCAGTACCTGTCCAGGTGAGCGATGGTGACAATCTCTCCCCCCACAAAGTAGTTGAGTCTGTTGACAGAGCTGGTGTAGATGAAGCAGTCTCCCACCCACAGACCTGTCTTCACCACTTCCTGGATCTCCCCCTGGACCTAGAGGATCAAGACACAAAATGGCAGATTGGGGACAGATTGGGGGTAGAGGGCAGATGGTGAGTGTTCACTGGTGCCCTGTTGTCTAGGGCCCTCTACTGGATGGCTATAGGCATTGTGCTTTGTCTTCAGTCGAAACCATAAGCCTCTCTTGTAGAGTTGCAGAGTCTACCTGCTAGGTCAGTGCAGGTACAAGGTAATATCGAGTATAAGCCTGTTACACACACCTCAAAGGCGTCTTCGATGCCGTCCTCAGTCACTCCCTCGTTGTTCTCTTGGGAGGCGGCTACTTTCTCGGACAGGTAGCGCAGGATGAAGAAGGACTCCTCTGTGGCTATACACACCAACTCCCCTGAGTCTGACCAGAAGATCTACAAACCCGAGAGAGAGGAAGTGTTATTTCATGCTTCACTTACAGTCCTGATTTCATGACGATAATGCAAATTGTGTCATATGACCATTTCTACCAATATGGTACTGGGTGGAAAAACAAACATTGACCAAAACAAACATTTGTACATGCTAGGGCAGTCTCGCACCCATCTATATTCTGATCAAGATGCCCTTTCCTCGACAGCAGTACTCACATGTTTGGGCTGGATCTCAATGCGGCGGACCAGCTCTGTGTTCTCCCAGTCATAGAAGGCCAGACCGTTCACCGACCTGACGCCCAGCAAGAAGCCTCCATAGATACCTGCACACACACACAGTTAGTCCCTCAGTTGAGCTATCTGGACATGTTGAATAACATTTTTGTTTGTTGCAAAACATTTTTTTATTTTTTATTCTGTTGCCTGCCAGGTTCCATCAAAACTGCCATCATCTTCTTATGCAGTATATTTTTTCACACTACAAACTACCTGCAACTGATCTCTTCCACTTACCTTCAGCCCCAAAGTCTGGCTTGAAAGACTTCTTCTCTTTGAAATTCTTGAAGATTTTGACCACACTGTTGCTTTCTCTAATGGCATACCTGCGACAAGGCAGACCAAGCACATTAACCACTGACAGACAGTAACCATCCATAACAAAGAGAGTGTGTGTGTGTGTGTGTGTGTTGGACTCACTCAGAGGAGTCATGTGCCCAGGCAAACTCCTGGGCTGAGCCGAAGCTCTTGTTCCTCAGTGCCATGGCAGTGTAGATGATGTACTCTCCGTCTCCACACACCACAACAAACCTGACAACACATTTGGATTAAAGAGAGGCTCCACAAAATCATCCAGATTTTCAACAGATGAAGTGTTTGGATAAATATGAATATCATATTTCTCCAAACATTTGAAAACAACTTACTTGCCTTTAAAATGTGTGGCACACAAACACTAACATGGAGTTGTTGTGCAAGACGTTTAATTAGGTTCACCGAATAGCTGACGTCGGACTGACCTTCCGTTGGGGTTGTGCTGAATGGTCTGGGGGTAGATCTCACAGCTGCCCATGTCTTTGACGGCCAGCGCCAGCCTCTCTCCGTCCTTGATCTCCGTGTCACCCATGGCCTTCAGGTTGGCCTGCTGCACCTCTGAGTGCTTGGCCCAGATGATCTTCCCATTGGTGTCCATGGACATGGCTGGCTCCTCACGCCCCAGCTACAGCACGCAGGAGAGGTGGAGGAGAGGATGGACGGAGTAAAGTACCGTGGCTTTCAGAGATGTCACCAAGTAGTTGTTTCAACATAGAAGGGTACTTTGAAAAAGGGCATGTGCGCAACGTGTACAAACTGAAATTCTATCAAACTCTGTATTGTGAAATAGCTGTGGGTTCTTCTGTTTTGAATCTTATGCACAAATACACTATATATATACATACACACGTATGTGGATGCCCCTTCAAATTAGTGGATTTGGCTTTGTCAGCCACCCCCGTTGCTGACAGGTGTATAAGATTAAGCACACAGCCATGCAATCTCCATAGAGAAAACATTGGCAGTAGAATGGCCCGTAATGAGGAGCTCAGTGACATTCAATGTGGCACCGTCATAGGATGCCAACAAGTCCGTTTTTCACATTTCTGCTCTGCTAGAGCTGCCCCGGTCAACTGGAAGTACTGTTATTGTGAATTGGAAATGTCTAGGAGCAACAATGACTCAGCCGCGAAGTGATAGGTCACACAAGCTCACAGAACGGAACCACCGAGTGCAGAAGTGTGTAGTGCGTACAAATCGTCTGTCCTGGGATGCAACACTCAATACCTACTTCCGACTTTTTTAAATTTTATTTTACCTTTATTTAACCAGGCTAGTCAGTTAAGAACAAATTCTTATTTTCAATGACAGCCTAGGAACAGTGGGTTAACTGCCTGTTCAGGGGCAGAACGACAGATTTGTTCGGCTCGGGGGTTTGAACATGCAACCTTCCGGTTACTAGTCTAGCGCTCTAACCACTAGGCTACCCTGCCGCCCCACTTGCCTCTGGAAACAACGTCAGCACAAGACCCATTTGTCGGGAGCTTTATGAAATTGGTTTCCATGGTCGAGCAGCCTAAGACCACCATGCGGAATGCCAAGCGTCGGCTAGAGTGGTGTAATGCTTGCAGCCATTGGACTCAGTGGAAACGATGAATCACGCTTCACCATCTGGCAGTCCGAAGGACGAAGCTGGGTTTGACGGATGCCAAGAGAACACGACATGTCCGAATGCATAGTGCAAACTGTAAAGTTTGGTGGAGGAGGGATGGGGCTGATGTTCATGGTTCGAACTAAGCCCCTTAGTTCCAGTGAAGGGAAATCTTAACGCTACAGCATACAATGACATTCTAGACAATTCTGTGCTTCCAACTTTGTGGCAACAGTTTGGGGAAGGCCCTTTCCCGATTCGGCATGACAATGTCCTGATCTGATCTCAACCCCTTCGAACACCTTTGGGATGAATTGGAACGCCGACTGCTAGTGGAGGCTGTTATAGCAGCAGGGGGGGGGGGGCAACTCTATATTAATGCCCATGATTTTGGAATGAGATGTTTGACTAGCAGGTCCACATACTTTTGGTCATGTAGTGTATATGGCCATATTTACATTTACATTTAAGTCATTTAGCAGACGCTCTTATCCAGAGCGACTTACAAATTGGTGCGTTCACCTTATGACATCCAGTGGAGCAGCCACTTTACAATAGTGCATCTAAATCTTTTAAGGGGGGGGGGGGGGGGGGTGAGAAGGATTACTTTATCCTATCCTAGGTATTCCTTAAAGAGGTGGGGTTTCAGGTGTCTCCGGTTTCAGGTGTCACCTTGATGATGATGCTGCCTTCGTCGTAACCCAGGGCCACGTTGTTGGAGCCTCGCAGGCCACACACACACCACACGCGCTCCATGCCGTAGTTCAGCGTGCTCTCCAGACGGTATGTACTCGAGTGCCAGATACGCACAGTGCCTATGGAACCAGAGAAACGATTGGTTTCTTTCAGAACTGTGATTGTGTGCTTTTTATATATAAAAACATGCGTACATTGTACAGAGTAGAGTTAATACTAGAGGTCGACCGATTAATTAGGGCCGATTTCAAGTTTCCATAACAATCGGAAATCAGTATTTTTGGACACCGATTTTAAAATATTTTTTACCACCTTTATTTAATCTTTATTTAACTGGGCAAGTCAGTTAAGAACACATTCTTATTTTCAATGACGGCCTAGGAACGGTGGGTTAACTGCCTCGTTCAGGGGCAGAACGACAGATTTTTACCTTGTCAGCTCGGGGGGATTCAATCTTGCAACCTTACAGTTAACTAGTCCAACGCTCTTACCACCTGATTACATTGCACTCCACGAGCAGCCTGCCTGTTACACGAATGCAGTAAGCCAAGGTAAGTTGTTAGCTAGCACGTAAACTTATCTTATAAAAAAAAATTATCAATCATAATCACTAGTTAAATTAGTAATATCATCAACCATGTGTAGTTTTCTAGCATGTCCTGCGTTGCATATAATCGATGCGGTGCGTATCGTTGCTCCAATGTGTACCTAACTATAAACATCAATGCCTTTCTTTAAATCAATTCACAGAAGTATATATTTTTAAACATGCATATTTAGCTAAAAGAAATCCAGGTTAGCAGGCAATATTAAACAGGTGAAATTGTGTCACTTCTCTTGCGTTCATTGCACGCAGAATCTGTGTATATGCAACAGTTTGGGCAGCCTAATTTGCCAGAATTTTACATAATTATGACATAACATTGAAGGTAGTGCAATGTAACAGGAATATTTAGACTTATGGATGCCACCCGTAAGATAAAATATGGAACGGTTCCGTATTTCACTGAAAGAATAAACGTCTTGTTTTCGAGATGATAGTTTCCGGATTCGGCCATATTAATGACCTAAGGCTCATATTTCTGTGTGTTATCATGTTATAACTAAGTCTATGATTTGATAGAGCAGTCTGACTCTGATGGTAGGCAGCAGCAGGCTAGTAAGCATTCATTCAACCAGCACTTTTGTGCATTTTTCCAGCAGCTGTTTATGACTTCAAACCTATCAACTCCAGAGATTAGGTTGGTGTAACCGATGTAAAATGGCTAGCTAGTTAGCGGGGTGCGCGCTATTAGCGTTTCAATCGTCACTTGCTCTGAGACTTGGAGTGGTTGTTCCCCTTGCTCTGCATGGGTAACGCTGCTTCAAGGGTGGCTGTTGTCGTTGTGTTCCTGGTTCGAGCCCAGGTATGAGCGAGGAGAGGGACGGAAGCTATACTGTTACACTGGCAAAACTAAAGTGCCTATAAGAACATCCAATAGTCAAAGGTTAATGAAATACAAATGGTATAGAGAGAAATAGTCCTATTCCTATAATAACTACAACCTAAAACTTCTTACCTGGGAATATTGAAGACTCATGTTTAAAGGAACCACCAGCTTTCATATGTTCTCATGTTCTGAGCAAGGAACTTAAACGTGAGCTTTCTTACATGGCAAATATTGCACTTTTTACTTTCTTCTCCAACACTTTGTTTTTGCATTATTTAAACCAAATTTAACATGTTTGATTATTTATTTGAGGCTAAATTGATTTTATTGATGTATTATGTTAAGTTAAAATAATTGTTCATTCAGTATTGTTGTAATTGTCATTATTACAAATAAAGAACTTTAAAACGGCCGATTGATCGGTATCTGCTTTTTTTGGTCCTGCAATAATTGGTATCGGCATTGAAAAATCATAATCGGTCGACCTCTAGTTAATACATAGCCGTTCGTCTGCTCACCACAAACAGAACAAGTATCTACAAAGGATCAGAATCTAATAAGTGTGTATAAGGTATTTACTCACCGTCCTCTGAGCCTGTGATGATGATGGGCAGCTCTGGGTGAAAGCTGACACACGACACATTCTGGGCGTGTCCCTCCAGGGTCTGCACACACGTCTTGTTCTGAAGATACACAGGACAGCAGTGTGAGACATTTGCCTGGACCAATACAGTATCATCACAGACCAGAAAACCCATCTGCTGAACAGGTTACCAGCTTTCTCAAGCTAAAAGTGCTTGTTTCATTCCTCAGCCGTCTTACCTGGTAGTCCCAGATCTTGACCAGGCGGTCATCAGCTCCTGATATAAGGTAGGGCTTGTCCCCTCCACTGTAGTAGTCAATGCAGTTGACACCTTTCTCATGGCCCTCAAGGGTGAAGTTAGGAGCAGAGGAGCCTAGCTGCCAAACCTGGGATAGGGCAGAGGATGAGTTAGTCAAATAAATACACTCACACTATTCACAAACATCTACACTAGGTTCTTGTAAGCACACACATAACTTCTGTGGTAAAGTCAACACACACACTGTGTCTGGTGTTACCTTGATGGTTCTGTCCAGAGAAGCGCTGGCAAATTGGTTGTTGTCTTTAGGGTTGATGACGATCTGCATGACGTAGTGGGTGTGGCCCTCGAACACCTGGCTGCAAGACCACTTCTTCTCCCAGTCCCACAGCTTAATCAGCATGTCGTCTGGACACACACACGATGGAACAATTAGTTAATATAATACTTTTGTGATAGATAATCAGTTTATGTATTTGACCCATATGTATAAAATGATGCAAGTCATAAAAGACAAGTTACTGATTGTGTACCACTGCTTGTGAGGATGTAGGGCTGGGTGGGATGCACGGCAATACAACGGATGTAGTCAGAGTGGGCCTCAAACATGTGAACCCTCTCCAGGGTGTTGTAGTTGAACACACGGATCTGCATGTCATCCTACACAGAGAAGGGAGGAAAGACATATTATGACCCTGCAAATACACTACGTGTGTAGTCTCCATGGAAAGATAAACCATAAAAAGTTCTCATTAGCTAGATACTTGTCCTGAATTTAAAGCATCACTCACAGCTCCTGTTATGACCCAGTTCTTCCTGGCTACAAACTTTGATGCTCTCACTGGAAGGTCACACACTTCAAAGGTCTTCACCAAGGTCTGAAAATGATATATTTACAAATTGTACATTCTCATTAATTGCATACAAGTTTAGCTTAGAGCTGTTCATCTCCATTGTGCAAATATTCAACATCAACCTGTTTGTGTGTGTACCTGTGTTTCATGGTTCCAGACGCAGACACTACCATTGTACAGGCTGGCCAGCATCCACGGCTCGGTCGGGTGGAGGTCCACACTCTTCACCCGGTCTGACCGGGCTGTCAGCTTCCGCTTGATGTCCAGCCTGAGAGGCTTTGAGACAGATGTCAAGTCAATCCAAATAAACAGACAGGGCAGTGCACAACGTACTCATCTGATTGCAGAGAGCTAGCTAGCTTGCCAGCTAACGTTTGCTAAAAGTGATAACGTTAGCTTATAAAATCACGACCAATTCATAATCCTTCATGACCACATAAAAAAACGCCAACACTGACAGCAAAATATCTATCAAGGTACCGTACCATCTAAATAAAACGATTTTACATGCAAAACGTAGAAATAACTACTTAGCTAACTGCTCACGCTTAGTATAGATGTGACATGGAGCTAGTTAGCAAAGAAGACGAGCATCCTTGCCACGGATAGACGTAACTAACACAACTAACGTTAGCTAGTTAGCATTATCCTTGCTGAATGATCTAGCTAGCTGACGAGTGCTTAACTTTTATCATCCCAATAAATAATAATGAATCGGACTAGCTAGGTCGGTAAATGGTAAGATACCTAATGTTAGCTAGCTACAGAGGACTAGCTTGTTTTCTAGTTAGCGAACATGGCTGGCCTATCACAATCGACACCGGCTTTACTGAAATAAACTGGTTACATGCAATTCAGACTACACATCTTTCAACAACGAATGCACACTTGTCTCACCATGTTTTATCAGTGGGTTGTCTCTTTTTATGTGAATGAATTATGAATAGTTCCAGTCGGTGTTGCGTTTTCTGTGGACGGACTGTCGAGTGACGTGGAACTTCCTGAAACGGCGTGCGATGGGAAACGATGACGTGCCATTTTGGAGGTTCATTTTGGGTCATTTTGGAGCGTGGCACTTTTCTCCCATTTTTCCATGGTGTCCTGAGCTGCACTGCTGTCTGTAGTTTAGCTATAACCTTTTTAAAGTATTATTTCAAACATAGCATATACTGTACAAATTGTGCATATTAAGAACTGCAATTTACAAGCATGTTCAGACAGTGTTATTTTCAGGGCAAAATGAATCACTATGATGGCCCAAATTGTTAATTCATCTTTGTAAAGCTGGTGTAGTCCAGGGCCTACTACCTACCGGTTTATGTTCTTATATGGTTTGGGAGGCGTCTCTGTAAATCATCACCTAATGGCCATAGGTGGATTGTCATTGATGAGGTAGTCGTTTCTCAAAGTTATTTTATGCCAGCTGGGACCAGCAAACTATGGTCCCTCTTGTGTCAGGGACCAGCAAGTTATGGTTTTCCTCCATGGAGGACACTCACATTAAAATAGCACTATAAAACTGACTCCATTAGTGTAAGTTAACTATCTCAGCGACAGGAACGCCACATCGCACGGACTGGCACCGGTCAATGAACCAGGGTTGAGAAACACTGGGCTATACAACTGAGTGGCTAAACAATGATCAGCCAGAGGGAAATTGAGCAATAACGTGGGTTCCCATGGTCAACGTTGAGAAGTCATAGGCTAACATATGACTATTTCATTTGTATGAAAAGACTAACAACGTATTAGTTAAGGAAGATTTGCCTAACAAAAAAATAAATATAGTACCAATAGGCTTAGAAGAGTGAACAATATACAATGCTTTATTCAGGTTTGCTTGTGAGTTTGAAACCGTTATGACAAGTTTAAATGGTAACAGCAGGAGTTTACTCTATTGACACAAGGTATGAAAAAGTGGATGAATCCAGCCACTGATATCCAGATATTGTCTTTCTATTCTTTTCTCTTGAACACCTGCCTGCAGACTTTGTCCTCACACGTCAGTTCCTGTGAATTCAGAGAGAACAAATCTGATGTCAGATCTCAGTCTGAGGTTAGATATCAAGTTTGGGATGAGGAGCTTGGGGTGCCATATTCCTCGCCTTATCTCATTCCCTTTGAAGAAACAGGTTAGTCCTGGTCGATCAGTGCAAATTAATGAAAGGACCATTGATATGCTACCAGAGATGATAGAGAAAGTGAGACATTTCATAGGCTCCTTTTTTCTGGTTGGTAACATGGAGAATGAACTGAGTAGACCTGCTATCACATTGGTGCATATGGAGGAGCCACCCCTTAAGTAGACTGGAACTGTAAACAAAAAAACAAAAATAGTTTCTTGTTAAAAGGCCTTTTTGGGTCAATTTTATAATCCGCCGTCTTTGATGCTACCTAGGAATGGCATTCTCCTGTCTGTAAAATAAGTTTCACATTTATATTCTGCAGGTGGCGATATCTCTATGCTGTTCATCAGCTCATGAGGAAGGTGCAACTTTAAAGAACATTGAGATACAGTAGAAGTATAGGACTGTCTGATGTGCAGCACTAACATGTTCTCTGTCTTGCAAAGTAAGGACTCATTTCAGGCCCACATTCATATTTCTACCTGCAATGTTAAGGATGGAGATACTACACTGCTATTTCTTTATTACGACACTATAATTAATCAATTAAGTAAATAATGTTAACCCACCAGGTACAGTTTGTCTCCTTCGATCCAGTGCTTCCACCCACGGTTGTCCTTTTCCCCCTTCTGGATACACACTAGTTTGTCCCCCTCCCACACCACAAGAGCCTGTTAAGGTACAGTCAAAATTGATAATGTATGGTTATAAAGGAAACCACATTTGTGACACAAAAGTGAAAATGCTATTATCCAAGATCTAAGGACAGAAAAAAAAGAAGCAAACGGTAAAGTAGAAAAATATCAAACGGAGGAGGTAGATGAGGAAGAGATGGACCGATCTGTTCAAATAGTTTAAAGCTACATCCTTCTTTTCTTCCTTATTTGAAGTAATCGTTCATGTGACTGGACTTTTTATTGTAATAAATCATTGCTTCCACCTAGCTAATCACGTGCGATCAGTAGTGATTACATGTGCATCCCAAAAAGAGAGCAAGAAGGATGCGTTGTAACAGTATTCGAACACAGCCCACGTGTCCAACCTTGACCACCCTGTTGTCCAGTCCTTTGGTGTGCTCCACAAACTCCACCCCCACAGTGAACATCAGCTCATAGTTCCTGAAGGTGCTCAGCGTCTTGACTTCAAACTTGTCTTCATCCTGGATGATCACTTTGGTCTGGGCCAGCTGCACTGCTATTTTGCGTGTGGCAAAGTCAATGTCTGTGGTAAAAAAAATAAAGAAGTAAAATATGTAAAAGCTTGAAAAAAGTTGTAAGGATCAAATCACACGTAACATTTGAGTAATAGAGATGTAACTGGAAATAATACGCATGTTTATAACATCAAAGCTGTCTAAAAGGACAATAGCAATACTTGAGTTGAACCTTTTAGCTCTATGCAAAATATACAATCAAAGCAGAATACAATCAAAGTTACAGACCACCTTCCGGAGACACCTGAAACATGAAATTAAGTTGTTTTAGATGCACTATTGTTACTGTCCCACTGGATGTCATAAGTTGCACAATTTGTAAGTCGCATAAGAGCCTCAGACTTAAATGTAAATGTAAATGTAACATATTGCACCTCAGAATACGGTGGTCCCCATGTGAATCTCTCAGTTAACACTGCTGAAAAGTACTATCTAAATCTATTGTACAATAGACCTGCACATTATACAGTTACAATATATTGGCAGTGGTAGTGCACACTGCACAGGCACTTGTACATCCCCTTTTCTTGTCACCCTTCTCTACAGATGGATGGAAAAATATGATATATTCCATCGTGGTAATCCATAGAGATAATGAAGAAAGATCTTACTCAGTGCTTTCATGTAATCCTCAAATTTCTCACTGCTCTCCAACTCCCATTTGCCATTGAAGTCTACAGGCATGTTGGTTCTGTGGGCTGGTGAACTTTGGGCTGAATCAGAATGGGAAGGTACACGGTGTCCCCAGCCTCTTTATATAACAGCCAAGGCAGAGGGCAGAGTACTATTGATAAAGTAGTTGAGTGCTATGGCTGTAGGGGGGACAGGAGGGGTGATGGGATGGGAAGAGCGGTCATAGAAGAGGCCTATCGGGAGATACAGTAAGTAGTGCCAATTCAAACACACACACACACGCACATACAGGCAGAATGAGACTCATCGACTGAGACTGCACAGTTTAAAGTTAGATTGTTATTTTTGGTGTCTTGCATATATTCTGCTCAAAAGACTATTTAACTTTGAGCATGCAGGTAGATTAAGTTCAACATGTGCAAATCCAGTATCTGCTAATAGAAAACAGAAGGGGGACATACTTGTGAACATAAGCAAGCATTTAAAGTTAAACAGGTTCTCACGCACAAAATGCGTATCAGCCAATTAAAATGTTTGATTTACATGCACATACTGTAAATTGTAGCTGGTCCCATCAGATGAAGTGATTACATATTGGCACAGCTTTTTCAGCCAATTAAAATTGTAGATGTAGTCCCAATTTACATACCTGTCACACTGCACTTTCTGATCATCAAAGCAACTAGGCCAGGGATCATCAACTAGATTCAGCCACAGGTCGATTTATTCCTGAGAGGATAGTAAGGGGGCCAGAACATAATTACAAAAGAATTGTAGACTGAAAATGAACACCAAGAAGCCCAAACAGATATGTATGACTAAAACATCCTTTCAAACCTTACTTACATTTATATATGATCACATATCTCTTTATTATGCGTGGGAATACTTTGGAACAGATTTTAAAAATCACTTGGAGCTGATATGCTGGTGCTGTTACAGTCTTTTTTAAAAATGTGCAACCATAAAATTAAAAAAATTATAACGTTCTTTTTTTTGTGCTCAGAAAACTTCGGACGCGGACCACCAGTTGGGAAACCCTGAACTATGTTATCACGTGTATTTGACTGACCGGTGAAACTGCTCTCTGTGTAAAGTGCCTAGTTCATGTAATTGTCACAGATTGTTACACTTACATGCAGGCCTATAATGTTTTAGAGTTTATGCGTTATAATAAACATGCGTTTTGAATCCTCAACATAAAAGCACGATAAGAGGTGTGCTCGGAACCACGGTTAAAAAAACAATATTGATAACAAGTCCACCACTTTAGCAGTTTGTGATGAGGATAACAATAGCATACATGACTGCTATTGGACAAACCCTTACGAGTCTATTAACGTTACTGAGTGTCAATCTAAATAACATAAACTGGCGGATTTTGATGGGGATTATTTTTATGTCAAAAATTTGGACACACCTACTCATCCAACGGTTTCTTTGTTTTTAATATTTTCTACATTACAGAATAATAGTGAGGACATCGAAACTGAAGACATGAAATCATGTAACCAAAAAAGTATTAAATCAAAATATATTTTAGATTCTTCAATGTATCCACCCTTCGCCTTGATGACAGCTCTGCACGCTCTTGACTGAGTAAATTTGAAGGGGGAATGTAGGGGATGTGTGAAATTTACTCCTAATCCTGAAATGCCACTTGCATCTTCTCATTAGCTAGCTTTTGAGGAGGTGCAATCGGCTAAAACGCTCGAGGTAGGGCGATCACGTGAGGAAGGAAGTGGTAAACAGCATGACCAGTGCCAGATGACGTACATTTACATTTACATTTAAGTCATTTAGCAGACGCTCTTATCCAGAGCGACTTACAAATTGGTGCATTCACCTTATGACATCCACGTAAAACTGTCATTACGTTGAATACACAATAACGTTATTCAAATTGACGGCCATCTCGGTAAAAAATATTTGACATTTGTTCAGGTACCGACTGCTGGCTGTAGTTGAAGTTCTGTTCAAGATCAAGCATTCGTAACCAACTGTATTCATTGGGGTTGGCTCGTCGAACCAGTACTACTGCTGCAGCCAACAATGTGCAATCTACTGAAATTGCTGCCTGTGCACTCTGCAGAAGTCACTCAATGCACTTTTGCAGCCAGGCACGTGTGTTGTGACTGACAAAAAAATAGTTTCTCTCATTTAGAGGGACAATGCGTGCATTTTAGCGTTTGAGTCACTTCAAAAGTTGCTAAAAGTTCCAAATACATTTTAAAAGTAGCTACATTTGTTGGTAGGTGCTGTTTGAAAAAAGAAGGGTGCAGGGTAGTCTGAAAAGTTGCTAAATCTAGCAACATAATAGCTAAATTGAAGTCACTGAGCGTGACGTTCTTTACACTACTAGCAATGAATACATCAATCTTGTGGCTGTCCCAAGCTTGGATGCATTTGCTGTTTGTTTTGGTTGTGTTGCAGATTTTTTGCCCAATAGAAATAAATGGTAAACAATGAGTCACTTATGTCACAACGTGGAGATACAGAATAACAGAATATATTTATTAACTCACGTAAACTAAACACAATTAACAATGGTGTGCGTGTAGTCAGTAGCATAAGTGAGTGGTTGTGTGCATAGATGTGATAAGGTGTTGAAAGGTGCCAAAAATTTAAACAGCCACATTAATGCCACAACCAAAATCTGCCAGTGTCTGCATGGAGAGAGTCTCCTCAATGAATGGGGAAGAGGTATTTATCCTGGCACACACCCAAGTCCAGGTGTGTCCCATTTCAATGACGCTGCCAACCGACATCCTAATAAGGAAAACAAGAGCAAAGAATCGGCAGAGTGGGAGGCCCCAAAAAACTAGGGAGGGTCCCCCCCAATAAAACTAGGGCTCAACAAGAAACATCATACCAGTCAAACAAATTTGACCCAGCATCCCAAATTGATACTGGGGGTACATGTTCACACTTCCACTTGCCCCAGCCAACTTTGTTCTCCCCAGACCCCAGCAACCTTTGCACACAGGAAGCAAACTTTAATTGAAAAGAGAAAAACAAGACCAGAAGGGAACAAACAGGAGCGATAGAACAGGACAATACCAAACAAGACAGGTCAGTCACGTGGACATTTAGGAACAGCGAGATAGCGTGTCAGCAACCAGCACCAAGGAAAATAATGTCTCAGGGTCCTCATTAAATTTAGGCAATTAAGTTCCCAACAATAACAAATGTGTCCGGGGCATGACTGAAAGAGCGACCTCTAGGTAAATCTGGGTCACCTCCCAGAGCAAACTCTCCCCTGAGAGCTTTCCTTCCCTAACCAACTCTGGCTTTCAATATCAACCTAACAGAATTTGACGTTTATCACTAATTTCAACCTTGTAGTGTTCAGCGATCTTCAACAGCTGTTTAGTACATCATTCTAACAGTTCCTCTGATGAAAAGCAAATGAACTTTGACTCAAGACACCATAGTCACAAGTAAATACAAAAATTCTTGCTCTTCTCCTCTGCTGAGCACACCAGACCAGAGAAAGTACAAATCACACTGGGCAACACAGAAGAGAGATGAGATATATGGAGCTTCCCCAAAACCTACAATAACTCAACCCCAGTCATCGTGCGGATTTGCAGTGGGTAATTACACTGTTCCCAGCTGGCAAGGGGGGGGGGCAATATGCTGGCAGATTCCCCAAGACAACTGCTCAGTCCATAGATGCCACAGAAATAACAATGCCCAACATATTCCAAAGTGAAACATGTCACTAAGCCTAATAGGGAAAAAAGAAAGGCTACAGCTCCAGGTAGCAAGTGTCACTACCCTATCCAAATAGCCCACTGAGGTACACATCCAATTGTACTCATCTCAGACCAATGTCCCAAAAGTGAGTAGAGCAAGAGTATCCAGCCTGGGCAGAGGCCTGGAAACTAACCAATGTACTCTCTCCAACACAGCACACAAACTATCCACCACAGTAGCAAGTATACCAAACAAAGGCAACAAACACTGGGCCTACCAAACAATACAACTCAAAAGCTGCAACAAAAGTTATGAAGCACCTACAGAGTTTTCAAACATGAACCCCCCCCCCCAAATACAACACATACGAGTAAGCCCAACAACACTAGTATTAGTCCTCCATAATGCAACAAAGTGCTATGCGCTAAAATGTCTAGGAACCAACCTCATGATCACAGACGAGCCCCCTCTTGTCACAAACCCAGCTCGTAGTTCATAACAAAAAGTGAGAAAACATGGCAATGAGGAATAACAAAATATATTTGTGCTGCCATCCGCAAGGATTGCATTGCACTAACAGCAGATGTGCAACAAATGTTTTACTGTTTTGGTGTACGTGAGGATCACAGAGATTACTTAAGGTTTCTCTGGTATGAAGAAAACAACCCAGATAGAAACATAACTGAGTACAGGATGAAAGTCCATGTATTTGGGAACAGCCCTTCACCAGCCGTAGCCATCTACTGCATGAGACGAGCAGCGCTACAGGGTGAGAAGGAACACGGGTCAGAACCCAAGCAATATGTAGTGAGGAACTTCTACGTCGATGATGGTCTGACATCAGTAGCTACTACAGAAGAAGCTGTCAACATTCTAAGAAAAACACAAGCAATGTTGGCGGAGTCCAACATGAAACTACACAAGATTGCATCCAATAGCAAAACAGTTATGGAAGCCTTCCCTATGGAGGACCGTGCGAAAGACTTAAAAGATCTGGACCTAGGAGTGGATCCTCTCCCCTTTCTGAGTCTGGGACTTTCCTGGAACCTGGAAACAGACAGCTTCTCATTCCAGGTGTCCCACAATGAGAAGCCTTTTACTCGGAGAGGCATCCTGTCCACAGTGAATAGTCTTTATGACCCCCTTGGGTTCGTGGCTCCAATAACAATGCAAGGTAAAGCCTTAATCAGAGAACTCTCTTCTGATCAGAGTGAGTGGGATGCCCCTCTTCCCACAGGAAAATAAGAGGAATGGAAAATGTGGAAGGAATCTTTGATGGAGTTGGAACATATGAATATACAGCGGACCTACATCCCAGTCTCCTTGTCTACCACTCAAAGAAGAGAGCTACACATCTTCTCGGATGCCTCTACAGTAGCCATAGGAGCGGTAACCTACCTGAGAGTTATTGACTCGGAAGGTCAATGCCATGTTGGATTTGTCATGGTGAAATCAAAATTGGCCCCTCGTCCGGCCCACACTATCCCACGCCTATAACTGTGTGCGGCTTTGCTAGCTGTTGAAATGTATGAACTGATCAAATACGAAATTCTACACAGACAGTAAGATAGTTCTCGGTTACATCCACAATGTCACCAAAAGATTCTATGTTTATGTTGCCAATAGGATAACTCGAATCAGGAAGTCTACCCATCCAGATCAGTGGTGCTATATAAACACTGGCAGCAATCCAGCAGACCATGCAACCAGGCCCATACTTGCTGCGCTCTTAAAACACACTAGTTGGTTCTCAGGTCCACCGTTCCTGACCCAAACAAACTCGAGTAAGCCTGAGAACATCAATTTTGACCTTGTAGAGCCTCACACAGATGCAGAGATTCGACCAGACGTCACTGTCTTTGCCTCTAAAGTTTCTGGAGCTCAACTCGGCTCTCATCGCTTTGAGAGGTTCTCAAGCTGGAAAACTCTCAATCGAGCCACAGCACGACTCATTCATGTTGCAAGATCCTTCCATGAAGGTGCAGACAACACCAGCTGCAGAGGCTGGCATGACTGTAATAAACCATGCGGTACAAGTGAGTTGTCACAAGCCAAAACAGCAATCATTCACTGTGTGCAACATGAATCCTTCAGAGAGGAATTCAAATGCATTGAAAAAGGAAAAGAGTTCCCAAAGAAAGTACACTCAAAAAGCTGAACCCAGTGATTGATGAGGATGGGTTGCTAAGGGTGGGAGGCCGCTTATCTTCCGCCGACATGTTACAAGACGAAAAACATCCTCTCATCATCTCACGGACACATCATGTTGCCACTCTGCTGGTAAGACATTATCATGAGCAAGTGGCTCACCAAGGCCGTCATTTTTCAGATGGAGCTATTCGAGCAGCAGGCTTCTGGATTATTGGGAGCAAACGTCTGGTCTCTGGTGTCATTCACAAGTGTGTCACCTGCCGCAAGGTTAGAGGGATGTTAGTTGACCAAAAAATGGCTGACTTGCCTGCAGACAGACTCACATCTGAACCACCATTCACCAGCGTTGGACTTGATGTGTTTGGACCATGGAATGTCATAACTCGTCGCACTAGAGGTGGTAGTGCAGACTCCAAGCGCTGGGCGGTGCTCTTTACATGTATGTCTACTAGAGCAGTCCATATCGAGCTTATCGAATCCATGTCCACATCCAGCTTCATCAACGCGCTGAGGCGTTTTTTCGCTATCCGTGGTCCAGCAAAAGTGCTAAGGTCTGATCGAGGTACAAACTTTATAGGTGCCTGCAGGGAACTGGGTATCGACACAAATGACTCAGAACTGACTAAATACCTCTCAGATAAGGGATGTACTTGGATATTTAATCCTCCACACTCGTCTCATATGGGTGGTTCTTGGGAGAGACTCATTGGGGTTGCCAGACGTATTCTTGATGCTATGCTGTTTCAGACGGGCTCCACTCATCTCACACATGAGGTCTTGAGCACTCTTATGTCTGAAGTTATGGCAATAATCAATGCGAGACCCTTAGTGTCAGTATCAACCGACCCTGACATGCCTACCTGACATGCCTACCTGACATGCACACCCTCAATGTTACTTACACAAAAGACCAGCGCTACCTCAGCCCCTTCCGGATACTTCAGCATGAACGACCTTCATGGAAAACAGTGGAAGCAAGTCCAGTGTCTCGCTGACACCTTTTGGAAAAGGTGGAGACAGGAGTACCTGACAACGCTGCAGAGACGCAGAAAATGGACAGCAGAAAAGCCAAATGTAAAAGTGGGAGATGTTGTCTTATTGAAAGACAGTCAGGCACACAGAAATGACTGGCCAGTCGGGCTTGTGGTAAAAACCTTTCCCAGTACTGACAAAAAGGTTAGGAAAGTAGAACTAAAAATTGTCAAGCAAGGAGCTGCTAAGGTGTTTCTGAGACCAATCTCAGAGATTGTTGTTCTTCTTTCTGAAGCATCCTAGAGACAAAAGATACAAATAGAAAGGACATTATTTGTTTCTTGATATGTTTTATTTAATAGTGGCACAATTTCATTATACCAGGCGGGGAGTGTGCTGCCATCCTGTTAGAAGGTAACAGATTATTTTATTACAATGGTTAAATTGGATTTTCATTGTGTTCAATGGTGTTATTTGCCCCCTAGTGGCGCTTTCTGGTACTTAGAAAGACAACGCAAACGGGAAGTTAAGAATTTGTTTTGCACGCATAGAAGCAGCTACAAACGCTACGGTGCAGGTCTTTCAATATAGTTATTTCTTGTCACGCTTCAGCCTTGGAAAAATATTTGTTTGTAAGTTCGATTCAAGCATTTAGCTAATGATGATAATCTTGTTATTGATAGAGTTTCTTACATATCAATGTTGGTTGCATTTACTCACAAATTGCAATGCCTTTTGTGTATGTCGTTAGCTGTATTACTTTGCTCATGCGTCATGCAAACGAATTGTAAAATATACAATACTGTAGTTTTGTTACTGTTTCTAGTGTAATATGCTTTGTTATTCTACATAGATGGTTATACATTATTAGAGTAATGAAGGGAGCAATTACCATATGGTTAACAATTAGCTATATGGTTTGGCATCATGCCAGATGCATGGTACCTTAGCGCATGCTTTGTATTTATGCAACTTCAAATGTTTAATGTAAATCTACAGTATGTCGGTGTGAATTGAACACTAAAGTATATTCTTTTCTGTATTTTGCAGTTTCACAACATAAACGTTTTCAATATATTCATTCAAGAAAAGTCACGCCTTGGGAGTTTTATTGAAGACTTAGTTGTTAGCTATTTGTCTAGTTTTGCATGGGAACGCAACTCAAGGGCAGAATAATATTTATTAACTGAAGTAAACTAAATACAATTAACAATGGTGTGTGTGTAGGCAGTAATGTAAGCAGGTGTTCTCATGCATAAATGTGATAATGAACAAACAAAACGGTCACACAAAAAAAAATATATCAGTGTCTGCATGGAGAGAGTCTCCTCAATGAATGGGGAAGTGGTGCATTTATCCCGGGACACCTGAGCCCAGGTGTGTCCCATTTCAATTATGACCCTCCCGGCTCTGCCCACCGACATCCTATTAAGGAAAACAAGAGCAACGATTTACATATTGTAAATCAATTATTTATGGTATTTTATTGTTTTCCTGGTTCCATGATCACAGCATCTTTTTGTATTTATTTGTATTCTTTACTTACAGATTTTTTTATATTTAAAAAAATATTGTGCTTGAATGAATTTTGCTGCTTCTCTCATGGCCCACATATTAGTTGACTTTACATTGGTGAAAGAAACATTTCTGTTTGTTTTCTCACTTTTAAAGACAAAAACTCTCACAGACAGACCACATTGTTGAGATTCATTTATTGAGTGATTTTTTCCTATCAAGGGGACACTCCCAAATGAATTGAGGAAAAACACAGACAAAGTCTGCTGTTATTTCCTGAACACGTTAGTACTTGTAAAGTTTTCTACTAAGACGGTGATGATGTCTCAACTGCACAGGCCTGGTAGCTATTTGTCACATCTTCTGCTGCCTCTCCGTTTCATTTTAATTCTTTACCTCTCTCAAACTCATTTTCTTTTTCACTCTACTAAAACCCTCCTTCCTACTGGTCAAGTTCACCCCCAGTTGTAAACTCAGGACTCCATTAGAGATTGAGGCACTAATCACAAAGCCTACTACACGTACTTCAGTGTTAATGTATCCACACACCTATAACATGTCAATCAAAGGGGCTCTCACCCTGAGACAGAGTAACAGTACAAGTGATCGACAGATACATCACCCCTGTCTGTTAGTTTGAATAGTTTGAATGATGGAAAGAAATGTGAAAGGATTGATGGAATGAAGGATGGAAGGATGGAAGGATGGATGGTTGGATGGGTGGGCGGGTGGGTGGGTGGGTGGGTGGATGGATGGATGGATGGGTGGATGGATGGATGAGCGTCTGCTAAATGACTTAAATGTAAATGTATTAGAGGGTTCTTTGTCACAGGGTTGGTTTGTGTCTGTGTCTCTCTTGAGCGCTCAGGTAGGGGGCGCCATTTTGTAATTCCAGTGCTGGTTTAGGTTTTCTTGAAGACCTGCTTGCACACAGCTCCACAAGCTCTCAGCTCCTGCAGAGTGAATAGAAGGTAAAGTTATGTTCCATCGAGAGATTAAACAGGATTTTTAATAAATCCCATTATTTATTTGTTTTTGTATACCACCCTATCATCATTAATTGAGGTAAACAGCTGTGAAGATGTCAAAAATGTTCACAGTAATCAATCTCCTCTATGGAGAAAACCAAAGGCAAAGCACATGTACTTGCAGTTATATTTTTAACCAGCAGAGGCAGCTGCTGTTCAGTGTTCCTGGGTTTAGTGACTCCAGGGAGCCACTCTGCTAATGAATAATTTCATGGCTACTAATTGCGAACATCTGTTAGAATCACTTTGACTAAATAATTTGGCAGTCAGATGCCTTTTACTCAGCTTTGATGACAATAATCATAGCAATGAAAATCCGTAATGACAAGGTAATGAAAGTGGTCATACGGTGGTCATTGTCGAGGTCAGTAGATTTACTAATGTTTATGTATGGGTACACTAGAGGTGCAATACAAATATACTATTTTATTGAGGGTCCCTAAACTCCAATTCTATCCATAAAGTGTAGGAATTTTGTCATGGAGTATTTGCCCTGGTGGTCCACACTTAGTTTTTTTTTTAATTGTGAAGTTACCAAAGCCAGAAACCAGCTATATTTTCACAAAAGCTTTGAATAAATGTTTTTCATCTATGCTATTTATTGTCTTACATGTTCATCTGATCTGAGATCTGTTGTGACAAAAAGTGAAATCAGGAACTGAGGAAGAAGACTTGCATTCAAATGCCATGAATGAATGTGTTCTCTTACCAGATGAAGCTCATCCCCCTCCACCCAATGGGTCCAGCCTCTTCCTTCTTTCTCTCCCTTCTGCACACACACCAGATTGTCTCCCTCCCATGAGATAGTGGTCTACACACACACACACACACACACACACACACACACACACACACACACACACACACACACACACACACACACACACACACACACACACACACACACACACACACACACACACACACACACACACACACACACACACACACACACAGTAGTGTGCAGGAATATATAACAATTTACAGACTTACAAACAGACGCATGTGTCGTGACGTTGCATAAGTTAATGTGACGACTGTTGTTCATCGAATGATTAAAGTTTCAAATTGCGTGATTAACTGAATCAAGCAATTATTAACTCATTAACCTGGGGCACCATGGGAAAACTAGGCCTTCAGCTGTTCGATAACGCACTACTCCGGCGCACCTCTCTGAGCGTCCTCCCGATTTCAATGTCCTTTTTGGCTTCGGAGTCTGTTCCCTCACCCTTTGCTCTGGAAGGGGTCTTCTGAGGACAGACAGCTCTGTAGCTCAGAGCTCACAGCATAGGAATGAAAACCTTTAGATACCACAATTCGATGGGAGATGAGGCTAGGTGGTTCGACTTGAATTCACCGGCTGTATTTTGAAAGTTACATATCTTGAAAACTTTTTGGGACTATGTCAACAATGGACTAATGAAACAAATACCAAAATATAGTTTTTGGGTCCAGTTTTCTTTTAAGTAATAATGACTATACAGTATATATTCAATAATTCCCATATATTATAAACACCAGCTCTTTCATTACATAAACAAGTTAGGATTCAACTGCATAAATAGTCATAAAGGTGTCGTAAAGTTTTCATTTTAGATATTTTTCTTCGCATATCTTTAAAAACATTTTGCTAAACCTAAGCTTCCAAATACTCTCCTGCAACCCACCTCACCCAATGTAGCTACTTTTCCTAAAGTATTTTTAAAAATGTGTTTATACCTTCCGGAAACCTGCCTCACCCAATGTGATACGGAATCGCTATTATTTTTAATTTTTAGAACACACTCAAGAACCTCCAGAAGCTAACCAGCTAACTAGCTACAAGCTATTTAGTCATTGTTAGTTTTTCAACCTGGATAACACTCGCCAGTCCAGCCCCCCTGCCCCATCCACCGCTGCCCCTGGACTCTGATCACTTGGCTACATAGCTGATGCACGCTGGACTGTCCATTAATCACGGTACTCCATTCTGCTTGTTTGTTTTATCTGTCGGCCCCGTTGCCTAGTCAATGCCATTTTACCTGCTGTTGTTATGCTAGCTGATTAGCTGTTGTCTCACCCACTGGTTTAGCTAGCTTTCCCAATTCAACACCTGTGATTACTGTATGCCTCGCTGTATGTCTCTCTCAAATGTCAATATGCCTTGTATACTGTTGCTCAGGTTAGTTATCATTGTTTTAGTTCATAATGGAGCCCCTAGTCCCACTCCTCATACCCCTGATACGTCCTTTGTCCCACCTCCCACATATGCGGTGACCTCACCCATTACAACCAGCATGTCCAGAGATAAAACCTCACTCATCATCACCCAGTGCCTGGGCTTACCTCCGCCATACCTGCACCCCACCATACCCCTGTCTGCGCATTATGCCCTGAATATATTCTACCATGCCCAGAAACCTGCTCCTCTTAATTCTCTGTCCCCAACGCTCTAGGCGACCAGTTTTGATAGCCTTTAGCCGCACCCTCATACTACTCCTTCTCTGTTCTGCGGGTGATGTGGAGGTAAACCCAGGCCCTGCATGTCCCCAGGCACCCTCATTTGTTGACTTCTGTGATCGAAAAAGCCTTGGTTTCATGCATGTCAACATCAGAAGCCTCCTCCCTAAGTTTGTTTTACTCACTGCTTTAGCACACTCTGCTAACCCTGATGTCCTTGCCATGTCTGAATCCTGGCTCAGGAAGGCCACCAAAAATTCAGAGATTTCCATACCCAACTATAACATCTTCCATCAAGATAGAACTGCCAAAGGGGGGAGGAGTTGCAGTCTACTGCAGAGATAGCCTGCAAAGTAATGTCAAATTACTCTCTCCAGAAATAAGTCTCTCACTGTTGCCGCCTGCTACCGACCCCCCTCAGCTCCCAGCTGTGCCCTGGACACCATTTGTGAATTGATTGCCCCCCATCTAGCTTCAGAGATTGTTCTGTTAGGTGACCTAAACTGGGATATGCTTAACACCCCGGCAGTCCTACAATATAAGCTAGATGCCCTCAATCTCATACAAATCATCAAGGAACCCACCAGGTACAACCCTAACTCTGTAAGCAAGGGCACCCTCATAGACGTCATCCTAACCAACTGGCCCTCCAAATACACCTCCGCTGTCTTCAACCAGGATCTCAGCGACCACTGCCTCATTGCCTGTATCCGCTACGGTGCCGCAGTCAAACGACCACCCATCATCACTGTCAAACGCTCCCTAAAACACTTCTGTGAGCAGGCCTTTCTAATCGACCTGACCCGGGTATCCTGGAAGGACATTGACCTCATCCCGTCAGTTGAGGATGCCTGGTCATTCTTTAAGAGTAACTTCCTCACCATTTTAGATAAGCATGCTCCGTTCAAAAAATGCAGAACTAAGAACAGATACAGCCCTTGGTTCACTCCAGACGTGACTGCCCTCGACCAGCACAAAAACATCCTGTGGCGGACTGCAATAGCATCGAACAGTCCCCGCGATATGCAACTGTTCAGGGAAGTCAGGACGCAATACACACAGTCAGTCAGGAAAGCTAAGGCCAGCTTCTTCAGGCAGAAGTTTGCATCCTGTAGCTCCAACTCCAAAAAGTTCTGGGACACTGTGAAGTCCATGGAGAACAAGAGCACCTCCTCCCAGCTGCCCACTGCACTGAAGCTAGGGAACACGGTCACCACCGACAAATCCATGATTATCGAAAACTTCAACAAGCATTTCTCAACGGCTGGCCATGCCTTCCGCCTGGCTACTCCTACCTCGGCCAACAGCTCCGCCCCCCCGCAGCTCCTCGCCCAAGCCTCTCCAGGTTCTCCTTTACCCAAATCCAGATAGCAGATGTTCTGAAAGAGCTGCAAAACCTGGACCCGTATAAATCAGCTGGGCTTGACAATCTGGACCCTCTATTTCTGAAACTATCCGCCGCCATTGTCGCAACCCTATTACCAGTCTGTTCAACCTCTCTTTCATATTGTCTGAGATCCCCAAGGATTGGAAAGCAGTCATCCCCCTCTTCAAAGTGGGAGACATGCTGGACCCAAACTGTTACAGACCTATATCCATCCTGCCCTGCCTATTGAAGGTCTTCGAAAGCCAAGTCAACAAACAGGTCACTGACCATCTCGAATCCCACCGTACCTTCTCCGCTATGCAATCTGGTTTCCGAGCCGGTCACGGGTGCACCTCAGCCACACTCAAGGTACTAAACGACATCATAACCGCCATCGATAAAAGACAGTACTGTGCAGGCGTCTTCATCGACCTTGCCAAGGCTTTTGACTCTGTCAATCACCATATCCTTATCGGCAGACTCAGTAGCCTCGGTTTTTTGGATGACTGCCTTGCCTGGTTCACCAATTACTTTGCAGACAGAGTTCAGTGTGTCAAATCGGAGGGCATGCTGTCCAGTCCTCTGGCAGTCTCTATGGGGGTGCCATAGGGTTCAATTCTCGGGCCGACTCTTTTCTCTGTATATATCAATGATGTTGCTCTTGCTGCGGGCAATTCCCTGATCCACCTCTACGCAGACGACACCATTCTATATACTTTCAGCCCGTCATTGGACACTGTGCTATCTAACCTCCAAACGAGCTTCAATGCCATACAACACTCCTTCCGTGGCCTCCAACTGCTCTTAAACGCTAGTAAAACCAAATGCATGCTTTTCAACCGATCGCTGCCTGCACCCGCATGCCCGACTAGTATCACCACACTGGATGGTTCCGACCTTGAATATGTGGACACCTATAAGTACCTAGGTGTCTGGCTAGACTGCAAACTCTCCTTCCAGACCTATATCAAACAGCCTCCTTCACTCACGCTGCCAAGCTTACCCTAGTAAAACGGACTATCCTACCGATCCTCGACTTCGGCGATGTCATCTACAAAATTGCTTGTATATAGACTCCCCTTTTTTTCTTTTTTTTTCTACTGTGTTATTGACTTGTTAATTGTTTACTCCATGTGTAACTCTGTATTGTCTGTTCACACTGCTATGCTTTATCTTGGCCAGGTCGCAGTTGCAAATGAGAACTTGTTCTCAACTAGCCTACCTGGTTAAATAAAGGTGAAATAAAAATAAAAATAAAAATAGGTATAGCAAAGTCTCACAAATGGTAAGTTACAACAATACAGAATATAGTTGGCCCAGTGGCCAATAACGGACTTCCATTCCCTGATGGTATTTGCAGCCGCCCACATGGTAATGGTTTATGGGCTTGG
This sequence comes from Oncorhynchus gorbuscha, assembly GCF_021184085.1. Taxonomy (NCBI): domain Eukaryota; kingdom Metazoa; phylum Chordata; class Actinopteri; order Salmoniformes; family Salmonidae; genus Oncorhynchus; species Oncorhynchus gorbuscha. The sequence goes on along the minus strand of NC_060194.1, from coordinate 11,589,577 downwards.
AAAGAAATCAGCCTACAGGCTTACAAGGGATGTTCTTTTTTGGGAGGAGAAAAATATGCAGATCCTAATCAGGTCCCAGGGAAAAAAAATCTTATCAGAAGAAAAATTGTAGCATACAAGTTTTTCTCAGATCTCCTGACTAAACATCTATTAGTTTTCACATTGTCCTTTTCAGCAGTTCCAGCAACTACGTGGATGCCCAACTAGGCAAGCTCAGTGCAGCTAGGTTTGGCTCTGCTCTGTTCGGCTCAGTAGTGTGAAAAGCCCTTATATGTTTTCAAGGACACCAGTGTCTTCTCTAATGCAGCAATCTACTGCTTCCCCCTTAGCCTCAACTCAAGGCCCCTTGTGTTTGCAGTGGTACCTCAATCAAATATTGATGAGCACACATAAGGACTGCCATTTGTGATCTCACACTAGAGGGAATATGACAAACCACTACTGAAACATCAAAATGAATCCTTGTTCTGTATCTCTAGTCTCCAGAAATACGTTTTGATAGCCTTTTAAAAAACAACAACTGAATGTGTGATGGGAATGTTTTTGTCAACTCACCATGCATTTTCTGTCATCCACCCCTGACAGATCCTCTTCAAACTCCTTGCCAACATGGAAATCCATGTTGTAGTTCTTAAAGGTACTGAGGGTCTTGATGACTATGTGGTCACCATCGTGATTGATGTCTTTGTCAGGCTTCAACAAGGTGGCAATTTTCCTAATGGCAACATTTACATCTGTGTGATGGGTCCCCAAAAAAGGGAAGAGAGAGAGTGAGTAGAGAGAGAGAGCGAGTAGAGAGAGAAAGAGCGAGTAGAGAGAGCGAGAGAGAGAGATTAACACTGAGGAGCAGGAAGGCTACAGTCATCTATAGCCTAACATCACTTTCATGACCTCTGTTTCTGTAATAGGCCATAACCGGATCTAATACCAGCAATCTCGCTATTTTTGGGATACTTTGTAAATATGCAGCACTTTCAAACGCAAGCAATATGTCAGTATCTACACCCGTGCTCCAATAAACACACTTTGAACTATACTAAATTCCATAACGTTAGCTAGGTATATTAATGCTAGAGCTCAATATTGACCGCAGGGCGCAGTGGTCCTGATGCAACGGAACTCGACGTATGGAGCAGCAATATCCTTGCGCATCATCCATTTAACTGAAGTTTGGAGTCCCCCTTAAACGAATCATCCCCCAAAAATGCTGTAACAACTCACCGAGGGCCTTTAAGTACTCCTCGAAGTTGTCATTTGAGATCATTTTCCAATACCCATTCAGATCAACTGGCATATTGGCTGTGTTTCTAGTTTCCTTACTTCCTGGTGAAATGGGCAAAGGAGATCCGATATCGCTGTTCACTTGCGACGGAATGCATGACTGCTGTCCAGGCCTCCTATTTGAACCAGAATCCCTTTAATCCGATTACTTAATAGCTTTCTTCTTCTTCTTTTTTTACAAGAATTGGAAACTCCCTCCCACCACAGCTGATCTGCGCAAACTGCGCATTTGAAACGAGCCATACGTCAATTAACGCCAGCCTAGACTCAAGAGAACAGGCTGGGGACGAGATTATACATATGTGAGAGTTGGGTAAATTGAACCACCTTTGAAACCATACACTAAATGTATAATTTGACCAAATATTTATGAATAGGTTATCATTTCATGGAGTATGTGAAGGAAGAAACTACATGGAAAAAGTGGTAAACAAATTAAATCCAAAAAACGGATTATCACCAAATCCAATTAATTTATTGTGTTAGAGGTTTCATGATGCTTGCATCTAAACCAAAGTAGATAATTTAAAGATGGTTCTGTGCATCAGTTGGGGTCTCTATAAAATTAAATATGAGGTCCTAAACCTAGCATGAAAGTGCAGCCATGTAGCTGTGTGGGCTAGTATAGTAAACATGTTTGCCTTGGAGTAAATTGAGCCAATGGCCATGGGGTAAATTAAGACAATGGCAAGTTGAACAAATGTAAGTGTTTTCTTCCCAGGAATGATGCAAGGCATTATCGCTGGGATATGAGGTAAGAACTGGACCTGGCAAATGTTAACATTTACATTTAAGTCATTTAGCAGACGCTCTTATCCAGAGCGACTTACTTTTGTTTAAAAAAGTACAACTTGTTTGTTAGATGTTAAGCCTTTCCCAGGAATGATGCCAGGCATTATCTCTGGGATATGAGGTAAGAACAGGGCCTGGCAAATGTTAAAAGTGTTTAAAAAAGTACAAGTTGTTTGTTAGAATTTAAGCCTGTGTTAAAATATGATTAAAATATATAAAGCGATTGTGATTGTGTTGAAATGTGTTTTGGAAATAAAGATATAAGCTATCAAAATAAAAAATAAAGAGAGTCACACACTCTATATATAAACTCCTAGTAATTTATTGGGTAAATCACAAACGTTTCGACATTACTGTGCCTTCTTTTTATAGCTTGTAGTTTATTCGCTGTCAGCACCTCTACATAAAATACTTTCCTCTGGGTGTGTGCCAGCTCATGTTTTTTTATTCGGTATATAAAGATAGACGTGTTTTTTTTATTTATTATGTGGTAATATTTCATTCAGTACAGAAATGTGTATGTGGCTTAATTTACCTGTCCCCATGCTCAATTTAAATTATGTTATACCAAGAGAAACTTCTTTTGGACAAACTATGTTTTCAAAACCGTAAGGTTGACATGATTATTTACAGGGCCTCAACATCCTGAAATATATGTTGATATCTATGTTAGAAATAACACCATGGGTGTTTCTCAATGCGCATACTGCCATGCTCCACACTTTCATGCTCCGAGTGCATTCTCCGACCACGTTCTCTTGAGTACGTTCTTGTGAGGACGAGAGTGTGGAGAATGTATAAAGCAATACATTTGAGAAGCACTCGGACTCCACGTACTGTATTACCTCACGCTTCCACTGAACTTTCTCCCAGCCAGGACAATGGCAACAATAGACAAAACAAGATATGCACAAAGAAAACGTTTTACTTCATAATTATCAGTAAGTCTGTAAGTCGCTTTGGATAAAAGCGTCCGCTAAATGGCATATATATCTAGCCAGCCAGCTAGTAAAACAGGCAAAATGACCTTAAACTAATGTTATGCAAGGTAGACATTTTTCGCTGGTAGCTATAGTACCAATTATTCGTGATAGCCCTATTGACGTACTATGGATTTACCCATTCCCTTAACCGTCTTCCAGCCAGGACAACAATGGAAAGAGATTAATCAAGATATACACAAAACAACCGTTTTACTTCACAACTTTAAGATGGCTATATGTAAAGCGTAATAATGTAGCTAACCAGATAGTTTAACAGGCAAACGGAGTACACATTCGAGAAGTGCCCTCCGTGCTCCGTTTCGCATAATTTGATTTGGACTCATACTCTGACGCTCCCGTGCTCCAATATGCATAGTTCGCAGCACAGTAGTTAGCATTTTAAGAAACACCCCATATTCCCTTGACGGAGTTATGCTGAATGTTTTAAAAAATGGCTAAATGTACCCCACTTTCGCCATGCATTAAGGCATGTGCTATATATTTAAAAGTGCTTAATAAGATCAGTTAGGAGTAGGTTAATTAAGAATATTTCTCTTCGGCCTAGTTTGGATGAAAAACAAAAAATTCAGTGTCATTTTATGATACACGTTTTCACTGCACGACAAATGCGACTCGATTTTGTACAGATAGACTACTATCTTATTCAAACCACATAACTATTGAAAACACGTTTTTTTTATGCAGCGCAATGCGCATAACTTCCAACGCTCTGTTTAGCACAATGTTCTCGAAGGCGACCATATACGACTGGTCTGGCACATCATTTGTAATTAAGTAATTAAGCTAATTCGATTATAGCCGTCTTTTGAGCTGACCATGGCAGCCACTATCTTGGTAACACATGCCAAGTGGGTTGGTAACACAGAGACGTTTCGCTTGGCATTCTTTTAATTGAGAAAATACCTCTCGTTGTTGCAGGGGACTGTCAGGATTACTAAAATCCTGAGAGAAAAGCTCTGAGTCACCCAGTGTGACATCCGATAGAGGGGTACAGAATGGCTGGGCCTACCCAATGAAGAGCTCAATGTGGTATGCCACAAAACTCCATACTATATAGTAACACTAGTAACGCAGCCAGTCTTATATTCAAAACCTTTTGTTGTACATTCATTTTGGAGTCATATGTCACCACACAATCATTGATCCAAAAAATACATTTACTGTGAAATATCATGAGAACATTGATTTAATCACAAAAACACTACATAATGATATCTTCTCAATTTAGTTGTTTTAACAACCAGTTCATCCAATAGTAAAAAAAAGCAAGATACATGTTTCTAAATGGCCCTTTGAATGGAATATGCTACAGTTTTGTACATTGTAGTACATTACACTGCTTTGACATTAGGCAATACACTTGCACTATCCATCAAAATTGACTGAAAATCCCATTTCCATCATTTATATACCATGTGTGATCAAAGGTGTGATCCTTGAAAACATTTTTCACAATCTTTTAATGCAAAGAATTACATGTCTTGTTCAGTTATAATTACAACATGGGTGTACTGTAATCAAATGAAACACATGAAATGAATGAAAGAAACAAAAGTTTAGCAGGCAATAGTTTGCATCAAGCCTGTCTTGAGCATTTAGCCATAGGCTGTCATCGACATCGCAGTCATAAAATGCAATTGTCACAACAGGTCTAAATATATATTATGACAGTGTTATGGCTATATTATAACAGGTTATGACACGTTATGTCAGCTGTTATGACATGATTATGACCATGTCATATAATGTGTTATGACGCTGGGTGACACTCCAAACTGTGCTCAGGTGCATCCTTGTGATGTCACAACAACTTGATTGGAGTCCACCTGTGGCCAATTCAATTGTTTGGGCATGATTTAGAAATAAACGCACCTGTCTATATAAGGTACCATAAGCACAGGCACACTACTGTATATGGGACTGAAAATCCATTACGCTTTTTTGTTTAACAGCTTGTTTTAAAAGTGACAGGACTGGGGATATGGAGTCATTTGTGCAGATAAACCATGGTCACCTGTATTCATGGAAAGAGTGCTCACCAAACCCTGGAAAGACAGTTAATGAGTAGATCAATCTCATGATTAAAAAGAGGATAAAAAAAATATTCAATTCAATTCCATGTGTGGTATATGTAGTTCCAACTAAGACCGACTACCTAAAATTCTAGAGCTCAGACTCCATTTTGGCATGGTTCTACATCCCCTTCAGAAGGTATTCATACCCCTTGACTCATTACACATTTTGTTGCGTTACAGCCTGAGGTCAACAATTTGAAAAATATTTTTTTCTCACCCGTCTACACACAATACCCTATCGTTTCTTATTTAATTTTCAATACATTTGCTAACATTTCTAAAAACATGTTTTCACTTTGTCATTATGGGGTATTGTGTGTAGATGGGTGAGAAAAAAACTATATTTAATACATGTTGAATTCAGGCTATAACACAACAAAATGTGGAATAAGTCAAAGGGTATGAATATTTTCTGAATGCACTGTAACTACCAAGTTTAAGAAGAGTTTGTCCTCTTCAACGTTTGCTTTTTTTTTGAGAGGGGAAGAATAGGCATTGGTTTACCAATTCGTCATATGCATGAAAAGCATATTTCTCTCAAATGTTGTGCACAAATTTGTTTACATCCCTGTTAGTTAGCATTTGGCAGTTGGCAGAGCATTTGGCAAAGACCTCTGGCAGTCTCTATGGGGGTGCCACAGGGTTCAATTCTCGGGCTGACTCTTTTCTCTGTATTTGTCAATGATGCCGCTCTTGCTGCTGGTGATTCTCTGATCCACCTCTACGCAGACAACACCATTCTGTATACATCTGGCCCTTCTTTGGACACTGTGCTAACGAACCTCCAAACGAGCTTCAACATCATACAACACTCCTTCCGTGGCCTCCAACTGGTTTTAAATGCTAGTAAAACCAAGTGTATGCTCTTCAACCGATTACTGCCCGCACCCTCCCCCCGACTAGCATCACTACTCTTGACGGTTCTGACCCAGAATATGTGGACATCTACAAATACCTAGGTGTCTGGTTAGACTGTAAACTCTCCTTCCAAGACTCACATTAAGCATCTCCAATCCAAAATTAAATCTAGAATCGGCTTCCTATTTCGCAACAAAGACTCCTTCACTCATGCCACCAAACATACCCTCGTAAAACTGACTATCCTACCGATCCTTGACTTCGGCAATGTCGATTTTGGTGGCCTGCCATGGGAGAAGATACCCAGAGGTTTGTTGCCGCATGTCCTGTTTGTGCTCAGAACAAAAGTACCAATCGGCCCAGCTCTGGGCTTCTTCACCCCCTACCTATTCCTCGGCGACCTTGGTCACATCTGGCCCTGGATTTTGTCACGGGATTGCCCCCTTCTGTTGGGAACACGGTCATTCTGACCATTGTGGACAGATTCAGCAAGTTTGCTCATTTTGTCCCTCTCTCCAAGCTTCCATCTGCCACGGAGACGTCCGAGATCCTGGTTAGAGAGGTTTTCAGGGTCCACGGATTGCCAAGTGACATTGTTTCTGACCGTGGTCCTCAGTTTACCTCTGCTGTCTGGAGATCCTTCTGTTTGGCCATTGGAGCTACAGTCAGTCTCACTTCTGGATTTCACCCACAATCTAATGGTCAGGTGGAGAGAGCCAACCAGAAGATGGAGTGCACGCTGCGTTGTCTTGTCTCCTCTGATCCCACCTCTTGGTCATCTCAATTACCCTAGGTCGAGTATGCCCATAATACCCTTCCTTCATCTGCCACTGGGATGTCCCCCTTCCAATGCCTATACGGATACCAACCTCCCTTGTTTCCTTCTCAGGAGAGGGATCTTTCGGTTCCTTCTGTCCAGGCCCACATTCGTCGTTGCCACCGGACCTGGCATCGGGCCAGGAAGGTCCTCCTTAGAGTTTCTGACCGGTATCAGATCCAGGCGAATCGTCGCCGTATTCCTGCTCCCACGTATACCATCGGAGATAAGGTTTGGTTGGCTTACACGGGATCTTCCTCTACGGACTGAGTCGAGGAAACTGTCACCAAAGTTCATTGGTCCGTTTGTGGTGGAGAGAATCATTAACCCTGTTGTGGACCGACTCAAATTGCCGGCAACGCTTCGAGTACACCCCACCTTTCATGTCTCCTGCCTCAAGCCGGTTCTCCTCAGTCCTCTGTTGCCCCCTCCTCCTCGTCCTCCTCCTCCTCGGATGATCGGAGGTGGTCCTGCCTACACGGTGCGCCGCATAACGGATTCCAGACGGCAGGGTTGAGGTTTCCAATATCTCGTGGATTGGGAAGGATATGGTCCAGAGGAGAGGAGTTGGATTCCTCGGCGTCAGATCCTTGATGACGACCTGCTTCGTGACTTCTACCGCCTCCACCCTGGCGCTCCAGGTAGTCCGTCCGGTGCGTTCGTCGGAGGGTGGGTACTGTCACGAATCCCGCTTCCTGAGTCTGTGTTTGCCTGTGTTTCTGTCCTGGAGTGTGTTTCCGGTGTCCTGGAACTCACACTGTCTAGTTGCCGGGCGAATTAGCTTGTTGGGAGATCGATGTTCACCCGCACCTGTATCCCATCAGTAATCTGCACACCTGTCCTGATCATCACCTCTCCCCTTCAAAAGCTCTGACCTGACATCCATTTCCTGCCGGATCGTTAGCCATGAACAGTATGTTGTGCCAGAGTATCAGCCTCAAGTTGGATAGAATTTGTTTTGTTGTTTTTTACGTATTGCTTGCCTTAAACTTACCTCCGTTTGTTCTGTCTTCAGTTACTCACCCGGATCATTTACCCCATTCCCGCCTGGTCGTCGGAGGATTCCGCTACCCCATTGGATCCACCTATTTACTCCCATCAACTCACCACCGCTGCCCTCTACGCCACCTGGATATATCTTCACATTCACTTGTAAATAAATACTCACCTTCTTCCTACACTCCTTGTCCTGGTGTGCTTCTGGGTTAGATTTTGAAAGAACGTGACAAGTTGCATATCTGTATTCCCGGTCATGTGAAATCCATAGATTAGGGGCTAATTTGACTTAAATTTGCGTGTATTAGGTAGTTTTGTGGAATTGTTAGATTACATGTAAGATATTGCTGAAGCTGTCGGAACTAGAAGCACAAGCATTTCGGCTACACTCGCAATAACATCTGTTAACCATGAGTATGTGACCAGTACTATTTGATAATTTATTTTTTCAATTGACTGATTTCCTTATATGAACTGTAACTCTGTGCTGTGTAAAATCTTTGAAATTGTTGCTTTTATGTTATTTTTGTTCAGTGTAGATAATGTCTCCCCAAAGGAATTTCTGATAAAGAGTTCTTTCTGACAGATATCCACCAGACTTGGATAGGAATGCTGTGTGTCTATTAGTGTGTTTGGCTCAATTTACAATATATCTTCCCTGGCCAATACTGAAACTTCAATGCAACCCCCCCCCCCTAAAAATCATTAGCTGTAATGAGCAAGCTGCTCCCATAAAACTGCTTCCATAGAGAAGCATGCGTAAGAGGGCATAAAAGACGACTTAGTTGGCTTCAGAATAGGAAAAAACAGACCCTATACATATTTCAACCTAAATAAGATTCAAACTAGGTAATTAAACAGTGAGGAAAGGAGGCCGGTACCAATTTGGAGGCTTATAACTAATGGAGGATGGTTGCAGCTCAGTTAATGCCAAGAGAGGGAGAGAGGCCCAGTTCCATTTTAGGCCATTTCGCATAAAAAGTCTCACAAAACAAAATTGTGTTAAAAGGAAGGCCAATTTAAATGGTTGTAAAATACTTCTCATGCAGTTGTTTAAGTGTGAGTATAGCTAATTTGATTTGTTAATTCAACTACTTGTATTGTTGATTACTTAAAAATACTCATTATAGAATTGCCATTGGAACCACAAAGGGGCAAGTAAAGAGCCTAATGCGGATCCAGAGCCACACGTTGCAGACCACTGACCTATCCACTCCTTTTAGATCTTTGAACATATAAAGGAGAAGGGGCTAAGGGCTGGAATGGGACGGAGCTAGAGAGTGCAAGGTAAAGGAGGGTCTTAAATGTGGGGGGGTTTAGGAGTTAGTGGTGGGACCACTGTCCATCTTTGTGCTCTCTTGGTACTGCTTAAGTATTCGACCATAATGGTACCTCAAATCCAAATCAAATTGTATTTGTCACATGCTTCGTAAACGACCGGTGTAGATTAACAGTGAAATGCGTACTTAACAATGCAGAGAGAGGAAATACAGAAAAGTAATAACACAGATAATAATAATAGCAGACCAAAGTAAAGGGAGAAACTAACACAAACACACGTATGACAAACGCAAAGAAAACCAATGAAGGAATCTACTGTTGAGAGCAAAGCCTCTTACAGATGTCTCAGAAGATCTCTGTTGGGGGTTGGTTTACGTAATATCACAGGTTCCCACAGCCCTGCTCCAATGTGGCCACATCATTGGTTTAATCTGCTCCCTTGTTGTGCAAACACTGCTTAGAGCACCGATAACTTGCACAACAAGATTTGTCAGAGCAGGGGGAGTTGTATAATACATCACAAGTGGAATCAGCACTTTGGCTGTGTGTGCATTTGTGTGTTTACATTCGCATGGGTGCACATACGCTCCCTTACGTAATTATTTGGACAGTGAAGCTAAAACTTTTTAATTTAGCTCTTGGCATATACTCCAGCAAATGTTTAAATATTAGGTACCAGTACAGAATGTCACCTTTTATTTTAGGGTATTTTCATACGCATCTCTTTTACCGTTTAGAAATTAAAGCACTGTATCTAATCCCCCCATTTGAAGGTGTCTTAAGTATTAAAGCAGTCAAAAGTTTAGTATTTTGTCACATATTCCTAGCATGCAATGACTACATCGGGGATGGGCAACTTGCGGCCTTTCTTATTGTTGCTAGGTAGAATAGCAGAATACACCAGGTGTAATTTTAAAATGTGGTTTAAAATGTGGTTGTGCATCAGTTTTTCTCTTATGTCAGTCACTGATTCAGTGAGTCAATTCAGTCAGTCAATCAGCCCATGTCAGCTAACATTATTTACATTAGTAAGTTAGTGTAGCGGCCAGCAATCTAAACTTGTTATCATGGTTGAACTACCGGCTGAGGGCGCCCCTGTCATTTTGTTAGTCAGTCTCAGTCAGATATAATTTTAAAAACTGCCAACATTTCTCCCCACCGTATGGCAAAATGTGTAGAATTACAGAAAAGGAGCTGTAAAAACAGCTAATTTTCCTTTCTGCCCCATGGCAAAATGAGGAGAATTGCAATAAATCTGTTAGAAAATTTTAAAATCTTTTCTCTGCCCCATGACAAAATGAGTAGAATTGTGTCAAATCTGTTAGAAAATGGCTAACAAACTTGCTTTAAAACGGTAACATTTGCTCTACACCCCATGGCAAAATGTCTAGATTTGCACAAAATTAACTCTGAAATGTAAAACAATTATCTCCACTGTAAAGAGGGGGGCCACAAAGATGTTTTGCTTGCAATGTTTCCGATTTTCTCCGACTCTACAAACTTGATAGATGCATTTGCAGTTCTTTTGGTTGTATTTAGGATTATATGTTGTGCCCAACAGAAATTAATGGTAAATCATGTATTGTATCATTTTGGAGTCACTTTAATTGTAAATATGAATAGAATATGTTTCTGAACACTTCTACATTAATGTGGATGCTACCATGATTATGGATACTAATGAATGAATCATGAATAATGCTGAGTGACAAAGTTACACAGGCATAAATATCATACCCCCTAAAGATGCTAACCTCCCCTGTTATTGGTAATGTTGAGAGGTTAGCTGGTTCTAAGGGTATGATCTTTGTTCCTCTAACTTTCTCACTCATTATTATTCAGGAATAATTCAGGATTATCTCTAATAATGGTGAAATCCACAATAATGTTGAAGTGTTCAGAAACATATTATATTCGTACTTTCAATTAAAGTGACTCCAAAATGGCACAATAGATTATTCACCATTCAGTTCCTATTGGGCTGAAGAACCACAAACACAACAAAAACACAACTGCAAATGCATCCAACAACTTTGTAGCCACAAGCTTGATGTAGCCATTAGGTGCTAGGAATATGGGACCAAATACTAAACTTTTGACTACTTATTCACATTACGATACACATAGTGTTTTCATTTCTCAAAGGTAAAACAGATACGACAATACCCTTAAATAAAAGGTGCCATTCTGTACTGTCGCCTCATATGAAGTAGTTGATCTCAAATCCAAAATGCTGCAGTAGAGAGCAAAATGTACACATTTTATCACTGTCCAAATAAATACAGAGTGATGTGCGGTTGTTTACATTTAACTAAATGCATGTCATGTTCATGTGTAATTAAGAGCTGGTCCATTTGTTTGACTTCTCGATCAAATCCCCAGTGACTAACATTGTGGGAGATTTTAACGTCCCACGCATGTAAAGTGGAGGTAACTTTCTGTATGCATAGCGTCAACTCGTTGATCAGCCGCACCAAATGCAAGTGTCCCACATCTACTTAATCACAGTGTCATGTCACAATAGCAAAAAAAACACAGCCAGCAGCGAGGGACCCAGAGCTGACCCCAGTAAAGACCCAGAACTGGCGTGGCCCCATGTTGGCGCAATATCCCTAGAACCTCTGGCATCTCAGACTTAAATCTGGACTGGTTTCTAGCACTATGGACAGTTGTCAAGGAGCAGCAGAAGAGGGGATTTCTACCCAGGGAGCTCTATTGTTTTTCTATTGCAGAGCGGGAAGAAGAGATTATACAGAGCGCTAAACAGCTAATGGAGAGCTCAAGGATAGGGGGGCTGTAGAGCACAACATGGAGAGAAACCAAGGCTTCGGACCAGTGTACACCTGGTATTCAAATGTGATTAGATGTTGTCCACATTCAGTAAAATTTTATGTTAATGGACAGGAGCAGAATAGACAGACGCACCTAAAACGTATTGTCCCCCTCAGCCGGTGGACATGTAGATGGATGCCTTGTGTAGTAGATAAAATGGTCAAAATTATTGCAGTGGGAAATCACTCACAACATGGACAGTAGAGGCATAATGTGACATCATGGTGGGACACATTTTAATACAGGGTGTGGATGAAAACTAAGTCCTTAAGGAGATTGTTTTAACCATTTGTGATAGGATTATAAAAGTTATTTTAAATGTCCGGTGTAGACGGGGGTCTGTCTGAATGAAAAGGAGGAGGATGCTATGACTGGCAGAATAAATCAAGCCTCTGCATGCTGAGATGTTCTTTGTCTAAGCCAAAGGGGATTTGAAATGTTTACAACATAATATTTAATGTACATAGCAGAGCTGTATTGAAGGATTTCTTAAGTAAACCCCTTGAACAATAGTCCAGAGCGCTCAGAATTCAAACCTGACCAGCATAGTTTGGTTGGGGTAACGACACTTTAACGACTTTACATTTCAGTTATTTAGCAGACACTATCATGCCTTACTCAAGGGCACATTGACAGATTCTCACCTAGTTAACTCGGGGATTTGAAATAGCGACCTTTCAGTTACTGACCCAACGCTCTTAAACCTCTAGGATACCTGCCGCCACTAAGGTTTGAGGTGGAATCCTGACCTATCAGACCTTACGTAAAAGCTCTGAATCCGATTTTCTGTAACGGAAACGCTTGGAGTCGAGAAACAGGTGGTGAGTTTAATAATACAATGAACAAGGCACGATACAAACGAAGCGTTGTGTCTGAACATGATCCACATAGTCAATACTACCTGGGGAATGAACCTAAGGGAGTGACAGATGTAGGGGAGGTAATCAGTGAAGTAATGGAGTCCAGGTGAATCTCATAATGAGGCGCAGGTGCGCATAATGGTGGTTGTCAGAGACAGTGATTAGTAAACCCGCGACGTTGAGTACCGGAGATCGGGAGCGGGAGTAGACGTGACATTTGCGTTATTTTGAACAGAAAGACTTCCAGACAAAGTTATGAAGGGATTACAGTTAACGGCTCATTTGCATGATGATGAATGTGTGTTTCATATGCCCAGTTACATCGCAAGGCAATACGGATCCTCAAATCATATACATTTCTGAGTGTACTGTAGTCCACTGCTCATCCAAACTGTAAAAAAATCAATCAATCAAATGTATTTCTAAAGCCCTTTTTACATCAGCAGGTGTCAGAAACCCTGCCTAAAATCACAAACAGCCAGCAATGCAGATGTCAAGGTACGGTGGCTGGGAAGAACTCCCTAGAAAGGCAGGAACCTAAGAAGAAACCTAGAGCGGAACCAGGGTTAGAGGCAGATAATCCCAATGGAGAGGCAGAGACAGGAAGTGTAGTTTGTCACTTTCGCCTCATGTTCGTAATAAAGACTTCTCAAAACGTTTTTTTTCAGAGAGAAGCCATTTTGGGGATGTGTACTTGAGTCAATTAGTTTAAAGGTTGAAACTGAGAAAATGTGTGGCTCTACACCTCATTGTGAACACCGTCACTGATACCAGGCCCTGCTTGCCATAACCGTCTCTCACTGTAGACACAATCCCACCCACCACCTGGAACTGACCTGAAAGGAAGGAAATGATTGGTTGATGAGAGTCTTGATCCTCCCCACTCCTTGACAGTGTGATATTTTCTTCCTTGTTGCCCCAGAAAGGGCTAAGACCAGTCACACGGCTATGGCATTAAGGGCAATTCTATATCTACTGTACTGTATCTAAAAATAAAAAAGTGTTTTCTACAATATGGGAAAATAAAGCTCTTGTAACCATGCCATATAGTTTATACTATACAGCCATGATGTACATGTTTACATTCTCATAGGGCAGCTGATATCTTATGTCCGGGGTTCATTGGAAACTAAGATAATGATTTATTCCAACTGAAGTGCAGTACTGTTTCTCTGGTTGATATAAGTAGACTGTATGTACACGCTCATTCCCTCAAACCATGGTCAACTCCATAGAACACTAAAATGCAGAATTAGTGACGATTGGGGAAATGCATTCAATAATACCAGCAATTCAGACATAATGCCTGCATAAATTGAATACTTGATTATCTACCATAGGTACTGAAGGGCTTAAATTCACTAAGAGAAGGTTTACCACTGTAGAAAGATGTTGAGGTATTAATCATGGTAACTATGATGGGAGTTAGGTTGTGATTTTGGGGTTTATTGAGGAAGTGTACGGAATCGGAATGGGACATAGCTTCATAATAACACAAGGACAGACAGTACAACCAGTGACTTTTGGGTGCAACATAGGTACATCATACATTTAACTGCCAAAATAAAACTATTTTCCACATCTAGCTAGTCTTTTTTTCTACATAGCTACCTAGTCCATCATAGATGGCAGACATGGTTAGTTACCAGTGTTTATCAGGTGGCTACAGGTGATTGACATTGATAGCAGGCTAACTATAATACACACATTGAATGTCTCATACCAGGTGTTCCTAAACATTTTGGCCCTCAACCCCATTTTGATATCTGAAAATTCTCTCAAACCCAAACATGTGAAAAAAATATGTAATTAACTGCCAATGTTGACTTTTTTAAATTTGGGGATATGGCAGTCAATTGAAAAACATTCAAACAGTATTTCTGATTGTCTTCTCAACTTACCATCACATTATTTTAATGTGGGACAGTCAACTGGAAATGAGTCTGATCTCACCACCATGCTTGATGCATGTCGCGCCGGAGATTCTCAAAGGCAGCGAGCCTGGTCGTGCACACCTCATCTCTGCTGTCACATCTAACCTGGATCAATATTTGGTGTTAAAGCAGACGAGAGCACTGAACCAAGCTTCACATAGATATGAGCTGGCGAAGGATAGCATGAGTATTATGGTGCTTTCAAGACAAATGCGAGGTCAAATCATGACGTGATCTACAGGAAAGAGGCAAGAGTTCCCGAATTGGACTTCCAAGTTGGACGCCCGTTCAAAATATTTTTTTTCACACTCGGAGCTCGTTTTTTGCCAAGTTCCCAGTTGTCTTGAACGCACTGAAGTCGGAAGTCAGAGATATCCGAGTTCCGAGTTGTTTTGAACGCTGCAGTAATACTCAGAGGGAGACCGCAGGGTATTCCCTTTGAGTCAGAAACGACAACTCCTCCGTAGCGACCTGTGAATGCGTTGTCTGCAGCATTTCTGTCACGACAGCTCGATCAGCTGTTCGATTTCACTGACTCAACTGAGTCAGGAATTTGGCATTTCTCCCGCGACCCCTAGTTTGGAAACCTCTATCTTATGCTGTCTGCTATTTTATGAAAAACCTATCATGACACATTCATTAAAATGCATTGCTAGTTTTAACTGTCAACGAAAAATGACAATGATAGCAAGCTATTATCAAAAATATCATTACCTTTTCCAATCGGCAGTACTATTGTAATGTGAAATCTCAGATGTTAAATAAGTTTCAATAGCCAATGAGAGCTCGCCAGAACAGAAGCCAGTGAAATGATTACATTTTTCGCATCAAATCAAACCTTATTTGACACATGCGCCGAATACAACATGAATGCTTACTTACAAGCCCTTAACCAACAGTGCAGTTAAAGAAAGGGTATAAAAAATATTTAGCAAATAACCGAATGTAAAAAATAATTATAAAGTAACACAATACAATAATAACGAAGCTACATACAGGGTGTACGGGTGTTGTGCCGAAAATCTCCCCCTGACAGGACCCCCCCCCCTTCACGTGAACGCGCATGTACTCAATTCTTCATTGCTGCGACTTGCTTGCTAGATGAGATTTCTGCTCTTCACTCCATTGTCAGTTTAGCCTACATTTCTCTGATTTTAGTAGCAGAAAGCATTTTTTATTAGTGTCATTCAAGGCAGATTTCACCGTTACCGAGTCAATGTGCGGGGGTACAGGTTAGTCGAGGTCATTTATACATGTAGGTAGGGGTGAAGTGACAATGCATAAATAATAAACAGCGAGTAGCAGCAGTGTAAATAAAAACAAATGGAGGATGTCAATGTAAATAATCCGGTGGCCAGAATATGTATACTCTTGTTATTCAAACCAAAATGTTGGCTATACATTTCAACTCTGTATGGCAAGCGTGAATGTCTGAATGAAAACGTTTATGAGGCTGCTTTGAGCCACAGCTCGTTGAAGATAATATAATCACATCATTGTTTTCGCGACACAGCGTGGTATCGACAATCCTCACGATCAAGTGAAGAATCTTGTAGTGTGTGACACCCAATCTGTGCCACATCGTTTTGTGTGCTCACCACTAAATTGGCAAGACAAAAAAAAAAAACAGTGAGAGGCTCAGCAATGTTAGGATTTTGAAAGTCATGTAGTGTACACACACTTACACTTTTTTGTCTTCCCCAGTTTGGAGCAACGTTGCCTAAAGGTTCTGTAGTATTATGGCACGATAGAGACAACTAGTGGCAAAAATACAGAACATACGTTATTTTCTTTTTTTATACAAAAAGAACACAAGTTGTTTGAGATCTGCGTTCTTCACATGAAACTGACATATTTACACACATCAAAGGACGACACACATTTTGTTACATTACAGCCTTATTCTGACATGTATTAAACTATCTTTCCCCATCATAAATCTACACACAATACCCCAGAATGACAATGCAAAATCAAGTTTTTGCAAATGTATTAACAATTAAAAACAGAAATACCTTATTTACATAAGTATTCAGACCCTTTGCTATAAGACTCGAAATTGAGCTCAGGTGCATCCTGTTTCCATTGATCATCCTTGAGATATTTCTACAACTTGGTGTCCACCTGTAGTAAATTCAACTGATTGGACATGATTTGGGAAGGCACACACCTGTCTATATAAGTTCCCACAGTTGACAGTGCATGTTAGAGCAAAGACCAAGCCATGGGGTCGAAGGAATTGTCTGTAGAGTTCCGAGACAGGATTGTGTCGAGGCACAGATCGGGGGAAGGGTACCAAAAAATGTCTGCAGTGTTGAAGGTCCCCAAGAACACAGTGGCCTCCCATCATTCTTACATGGAATAAGTTTGGAACCACCAAGACTCTTCCTAGAGCTGACTGTCCAGCCAAACTGAGTAATCGGGGGAGAAGGACCATGGTCAGGGGGGAGGTAAACAAGAACCTGAATGGTCACTCTGACAGAGTTCCTCT
Organism: Oncorhynchus gorbuscha; assembly: GCF_021184085.1. NCBI lineage: Eukaryota > Metazoa > Chordata > Actinopteri > Salmoniformes > Salmonidae > Oncorhynchus > Oncorhynchus gorbuscha. The sequence continues at coordinate 11,572,356 of NC_060194.1, read as the reverse complement.
TTGGAGATGGGAGAACCTTCCAGAAGAACCACCATCTCTCCAGCACTCCACCAATCAGACCTTTTTGTTTGTGGCCAGACAGAAGCCATTCCTCAGTAAAAGGCACATGACAGCTTGCTTGGAGTTTGCCAAAAGGCACCTACAGGACTCTCAGACAATGAGAAACAAGATTCTCTGGTCTGATGAAACCAAGATTGAACTCTTTGGCCTGAATGCTAAGGGTCACATCTGGAGGAACCCTGTCACCATCCTGATAGTGAAACATGTTGGTGGCAGCATCATGCTGTGGGGATGTTTTTCTGTGGCTGGGACTGGAAGACTAGTCAGGATTGAGAGAAAGATGAAGAGAGCAATGTACAAAGCGATCCTTCATGAAAATCTGCTCCAGAGCACTCAGAACCTCAGACTGGGGCGAAGATTCACCTCCCAACAGGACAATAACCCTAAGCACACAGCCAAGACAACGCAGGAGTGGCTTCGTGACAAGTCTCTGAATGTCCTTGAGTGGCCAAGCCAGAGCCCAGACTTGAACCCAATCGAACATCTCTGGAGAGACCTGAAAATAGCTGTGCAGAAACACTCCCAATCCAGCTTGAGAGGAGCTGCAGAGATGAATGGGAGAAATTATTCAAATACAGGTGTGCCATACCCAGGAAGACTCAAGGCTGTAATCGCTGCCAAAGGTTCTTCAACAAAGTAAAGGGCCTGAATACTTATGTAAATGTGATATTTCAGTTTTTTATTTTTGTGTGTGTGTAAAAAGTCAAGGGTTCTGAATACTTCTGAAGGCACTGTACAATTTGCACAAGTCTCTACCACACACACACTTCCACACAACCTGCAGAAAGAAGGGAAGGTTTCTAATTACCCTACACACACACACACACACACACACAACCTGCAGAAAAAAAGGGAAGGTTTCTTATTACCCTACGCACACACACACACACACTAGCTATATCATTTATATACAATGTGAGCTGTTATAACGACGTCCTTGTACTTACCTTTACAATTGGTTTGCAATTATTTTTGCTGAACTACAAGCTGGAAGGTCACTGAACTAACTAGATGCAGAGACAGATTCTCACTCCAAATATGTTTTACCCTTATGCTGCTTAACCCACTGTATTCGCCATTGAGCTTTTGGTGAATGATTGGACTTGTACAGCTTGCCACAACCAGCTCAAGATGCACACAAGAACGTGTCAATTTTGTTATGTTTTTAAATGACTCAAGTCTGACCCCGTGTGGACAATATAAATTGCAAGCAAACTCCGACCGCTGTCCATGGTACTGAATATCCTAACGATAGAGGAAGAAACAGAAGGGAAAAAAACACAGGAAAGGAGATTAGCAATAATTCGATGGAATATGTTTACCGCAAACTAGAACTGCCTAAACATACACAATGAGGCAACCACATGGGACTATGGGAAATTGGGGATAAAATACAAGGCCTTTGCATTTGATTGTCGTGAAAAAAATAAAATTGAAAATGCAGGCAAAAACAGCTATTATTATGTACTAAATTTATTATATGTATTATCTACTAAACAGCTAGTATTATGTACTAAATTTCAGGTTATACAGTATATAATCATTTTAAAGAGGTATACATTTCTACAAATAGTAATGGGTCAAAGGTACAGCATTGGGATTTGAATCCAACATGCAGCTGTCAATGGCGCACCAGATTGGGCATTTGCATCAGTGCAAGGTTTGTATCTGTTATTTTGCCGGAGGAATAAAACAGAAGGTAGCTCAAAACAGGTCAAATAAAAGTAAAAAGAGGGAATTAAATCAAGTGTAAATCAGTTTGAGGCGAGCCTCTTAAATTTCCCTTCTGAAAGAGGCAGATGCACACTTGCTCAAGCACTTAATACTCCTGGCCTTTAAAAAAACGCTATCTTTAGGACTTGCACAATGACTTGCCACAACCTTTTTTTGTTGTTTGAATATCAAGGTAGTATAATAATATACCTTAATGATACAGGTTATCATAGTCCTGACCTAAATAGCCAAACCAATTTGAGTCACTTGTTTTGTACGTGAAATGAATGATGTCATTTAACTCTGCTACACAGCATGAAAGGTGTCCAATCAAAAACACACATGTTGACCAATGTGTAAAATAATAATCCAATTGTCTAGCTAATCCTCTAAGGAAACCAATGTCCCATTCCTCATGTCTCTATCATAATCCATTCAAAAGTAATTGGCGTTTTTACCCTTGTAGGATGGCCAGAAGGGTGACTAAATCAATGGGAGCCAGAGAAAAAAAAGTGGTAAACCAATCAGGAAAATTGCCTCGTGTCAGCTAGGCTGGGTACTGTGCAAGAATTAAGTCTACTGGCTGCCTGACCGTCTCACTTTCCCATTGAACTCGTCATCTTTCTTCTCAAATCTGCAGGACATAAAACAATATAGAGAGAAGATGGACATCGATTTTGAGACATGACGTGTTATTTTCACATTTTAGTATTCGCTGTTCATATTCATTCTAAATCCCTGTTATTTATTGTCCAATAAGATCCATTGGTTTGAAGATCACACTCACACAGTGAATAGTGCTCTAGATATGAGGGACAAGTGTCTACTGAAAGAGTAAAGAGATTGACCACTAGTTTTGGGTTCTGGTTTGGCCTCTAATGCAACCAGGGCCTCATTTCCCAGTTGCGATGTAACTTAAGCATTACAATGATTGTAACAGATGCATTTACGAGTCAACTTTTTGTGTTTCCCAAACAAGGACATTAGAGATCATGTTCGCTAAGTCGTAAGACCATGTGTCGATACTGATAGGATCACTAGAATCGAAAGAAAAGCAGCACTGTTCTTGGATCAGCTTCCTCCATTCAAATTTTACCTTAACATTATAATTACTCCACAATACCGATGACGGGTCAGCTCTTAGAGAGATATTACCACCTTGGCTGCAAATAGGCTATTGAGGGCGAGTTGGCTTATTACGCTTAATCAATAATTATGCACTAAATCACAGATTGGGCGCATAATTGTGCACACATCATGCAACACATTGAGGGGAAAATTACAGACAGTAGTCTAGTCGCGAAATAGAAGTCAATTGATTGAATATGACATTTATTTCAATATGATTGAAATAGTGCCTTCAGACTTTTTACACATTTTGTTGTGTTATAGCCAATTTAGATTTGTGCCACTGGCCTACACACAATACCCCACATTGTCAAATGGGAATTATGCTTTTCGAAATGTTTACAAATTAATAAAAAATGAAAAGCTGAAATGTCTTGAGTCAATAAGTATTCAACCCCTTTGTTATGGCAAGCCTAAATAAGTTCAGGAGTAAAAATGTACTTAACAAGTCACATAATAAGTTGCATATAATAGTGTTTAACATGACTTTTGAATGACTACCTCATCTCTGTAGCCCACACGTACAATTATCTGTAAGATCCCTCAGTCGAGCAGTGAATGTCAAACATAGATCTAATCTGAAAGACCAGGGAAGTTTTCCAATGCCTTATGAAGAATGGCAGCTGTTGGTAGATGGGTAAAAGAAGGAAACCTGTACAAAATAAAAAATATTCCAAGACATGAATCTGGTTTGCCTTACGACACTACAGTAAAACTGCAAAACATGTGGCAAATAAATTAACTTTATCTCCTGAGTACAAAGCATTATGTTTTCAGGCAAATCCAACACATCACTGAGTACCACTCTTCATATTTTCAAGCACGGTGGTGGCTGCATCATGACATGGGTATGCTTGTCATTGGCAAGAACTAGGGAGTTTTTTAAATAATAAAAAATGGAATAGAGCTAAGCACAGGCAAAATCCTAGAGGAAAACCTGGTTCAGTCTGCTTTCTCAAGGACAATAACCTAAAACACAAGGCCAAATATACACCGGTGTTGCTTACCAAGATGACATTGAATGATCCTGAGTGGCCTAGTTACCGTTTTGATTTAAATCAGCTTGAAAATCTATGGCAAGACTTGAAAATGGCTGTCTAGTAATGATCAACAACCAACTTGACAGAGCTTAAAGACTTCTAAAAACAATAATGTGCAAATATTGTACAATCCAGGTGTGCAAAGCTCTTATAGACTTACCCAGAAAGACTCACAGCTGTAATTGTTGTTAAAGTTGATTGAAACGTTTTTTATTTTTTTTATTTTTACAAATGTTAGAATCTTTCTTCCACTTTGAGAGTATTTTGTGTAGATCGTTGACAAAAACTGACAATTAAATCCATTTTAATCCCACTTTGTAACACAACATAATTTAGAAAACGTCAAGTGGTGTGAATACTTCCTGAAGGCACTTTAGGAACATGTACACTCTTAGAAAAAGGGGTCCCAAAAGAGTTCTTTGGCTGTCCCCATAGGATAAACCTTTTTGGTTCTAGGTAGAACCCTTTTGGGTTCCATGTAGAAATCCTACAAGGACCCCAAAAGGGTTACACACAGAACCAAAAAGGTTCTACCTGGAACCAAAATAGTTGTTTGAAGTGTTCTCCTATGGGGGACAGCTGAAGAAACACCTTTTTTTCCTAAGAGTATGGGCCCTGCGAAATGAAGCCCAGTTCTTTTCTTCTGTGTCTCCGACACTAAGGTTGTCTCATGTCAGTTCAGCAAGCCATGACACCCACTATCTCAGATATTCTGAAATCATTTCTGTAGTTAAAAACAGAAGATTAGCATTCCTGAAACATTTTGTGGAAATACAATATGATCTGGTTAGAGGAAAGCCCATAAAATTGTCAGACACTCCAATCACCCAAGTCATGGTGTAACGGTTTTCATGTGGTGAAGGAGAGTCGGACCAAACTGCAGCGTGTAGATTGCGATCCATGTTTTAATAAACAACATAGACACGAAAAAACCACAAACACTACAAAACAATAAACGGAACGAAAACAGCCTATACTTTGTGTAAACTAACACAGACCAAGGACATCAGGACACTAAGGACAATCACCCACAATACAACCAAAGAATATGGCTGCCTAAATATGGTTCCCAATCAGAGACAACGAAAAACACCTGCCTCTGATTGAGAACCACTTCAGACAGCCATATACTTTCATAGAACACCCCACTAAGCTATAATCCCACTACACACAAACCACATACAAAAACCCATGTCACACCCTGGCCTGACCAAATACATGAAGATAAACACAAAATACTTCGACCAGGGCGTGACACATGGGCTGTTTTCTCCGCTACCGCACGGTAGGCGGTACATGAGGAGTCCAAAGAAGTGGTCAAAAGCCACACAGAGTGGCCTTTTATTGTCCCCAGCACAATGTGCACCTGTGTAATGATCATGCTGTTTAATCAGCTTCTTGATATGCCACCACACCTGTCAGGATTATCTTGGCAAAGGAAAAATGTTTACTACCAAGGATGTAAAACAAATTTGTGAGATATATGTTTTTTGTGCATTTGGAAAAATTGTGGGATCTTTTATTTCAGCTCATGAAACATGGTGCCAACTCTTTACATGTTGTGTTTATATTTTTGTTCAATATAGTAAGGCACTTTGGCTCTGAGTATTGCTTCTTCTAATGTATTCTCAGGGAATTTGGTGATGTTTTTACCCCCCCCCCCCCCCATCCCACAATATGATATATTGGTTTCTTTACCCTGTATGCAGTCTATGGGCAAGGTATGACAGCAACCCATGCTTTGGTTTTGTTTACCTGCCCACTGTTTCAAATGCTAACTTTTTAGCCTTTGTGGCACAAATCCCAATTAATGTCAATGGTACTTATATTAGCATTTTCACAATTCACATTCAATCATCAAGTAACATAATTGAGTTACACAATCCATTTTTAGACACTTTAGGATGATTTGAAGTGTGAAAATGCTTATATAGGTACAATTGACTTGCATTGGATTTGTGCAACGCATGTAAAACAGTGGCCAACTTAACCAAAGCATGGGCTGCTGTCATACCATGTCAATATACTGCTTACAGGGTAAGGAAACTAATTGTGTTTGCAATTTGGGTGAACTTTACCTTTACCATTTAGGAGGGGGAAATCTAAACAACAAAACACCTAATAGCAGGACCAGCACCATCTAGTGGTTGAATACCACCATCTAGTGGCCAGAACCTGGTAATATCAGGATGTAGGATGGGACATAAACTGAACAAATTCAATGAATAATTTCTCTGAACAGGGCGATTAAAAACATCACCTAATTCTGTTATGCTGGTTAATGAGGACCCAAAAGCGACTTAACAGAAACAGAGTCTTTATTCCAGTCTTAAACAAAACGATAATCCTGGATATTATCTTAGGTAAATACAAAACAGGAAAACTGAAATCCTCTCGTCAGTAGAGAGGAACGACTGGAGACGCGACCACCGACTGCAGGTCGCTTCGGGAAGGCACAGGCCGTAGCTGACATAGACACCTGCTCACACGCAGCATCTGAAGAAGGCAAAAACACGACAGGGCGGAACAAGGACACAGAACAGCAAACATCAAACAAGGATCCGACAAGGACAGAAGCGGAAAACAGAGGGAGAAATAGGGACTCTAATCAGAGGGCAAAATAGGGGACAGGTGTGAAAGAGTAAATGAGGTAGTTAGGAGAATGAGGAACAGCTGGGAGCAGGAACGGAACGATAGAGAGAGAGAGCGAGAGAGGGAGAGAGGGAGGGGGAGAGAGAGGGATAGAAAGAGGGAAAGAACCTAATAAGACCAGCAGAGGGAAACGAATAGAAGGGAAGCACAGGGACAAGACATGATAATCAATGACAAAACATGACAGTACCCCCCCCACTCACCGAGCGCCTCCTGGCGCACTCGAGGAGGAACCCTGGCGGCAACGGAGGAAATCATCAATCAACGAACGGTCCAGCACGTCCCGAGACGGAACCCAAATCCTCTCCTCAGGACCGTAACCCTCCCAATCCACTAAGTACTGGTGACCACGTCCCCGAGAACGCATGTCCATGATCTTCCGTACCTTGTAAATAGGTGCGCCCTCGACAAGGATGGGGGGGGGGAGGGAAGACGAACGGGGGCGCGAAGAAAAGGCTTGACACAGGAGACATGGAAGACAGGGTGGACGCGACGAAGATGTCGCAGAAGAAGCAGTCGCACAGCGACAGGATTTGACGACCTGAGAGACACGGAACGGACCAATGAACCGCGGAGTCAACTTGCGAGAAGCTGTCGTAAGGGGAAGGTTACGAGTGGAAAGCCACACTCTCTGGCCGCGACAATACCTAGGACTCTTAATCCTACGTTTATTGGCGGCTCTCACAGTCTGCGCCCTGTAACGGCAAAGTGCAGACCTGACCCTCCTCCAGGTGCGCTCACAACATTGGACAAAAGCCTGAGCGGAGGGAACGCTGGACTCGGCGAGCTGGGACGAGAACAGAGGAGGCTGGTACCCAAGACTACTCTGAAACGGGGATAGCCCGGTAGCAGACGAAGGAAGCGAGTTGTGAGCGTATTCTGCCCAGGGGAGCTGTTCTGCCCAAGACGCAGGGTTTCGAAAAGAAAGGCTGCGTAATATGCGACCAATCGTCTGATTGGCCCCTTCTGCTTGACCATTAGACTGGGGATGAAAACCGGAAGAGAGACTGACGGAAGCACCAATCAAACGACAGAACTCCATCCAAAACTGTGACGTGAATTGCGGGCCTCTGTCTGAAACGGCGTCTAACGGGAGGGCATGAATTCTGAACACATTCTCAATGATGATTTGTGCCGTCTCCTTAGCGGAAGGAAGCTTAGCGAGGGGAATGAAATGTGCCGCCTTAGAGAACCTATCGACAACCGTAAGAATCACAGTCTTCCCCGCAGACGAAGGCAGACCGGTAAAAAAGTCTAAGGCGATGTGAGACCATGGATTGAGAAGGAATGGGAAGCGGTCTGAGACGACCGGCAGGAGGAGAGTTACCTGACTTAGTCTGCGCGCAGTCCGAACAAGCAGCCACGAAACGGCGCGTGTCACGCTCCCGAGTAGGCCACCAAAACCGCTGGCGAATAGAAGCAAGCGTACCCCGAACGCCGGGGTGGCCAGCTAACTTGGCAGAGTGAGCCCACTGAAGAACAGCCAGACGAGTAGAGACAGGAACGAAAAGAAGGTTACTAGGACAAGCGCGCGGCGACGCAGTGTGAGTGAGTGCTTGCTTTACCTGTCTCTCAATTCCCCAGACAGTCAACCCGACAACACGCCCTTCAGGGAGAATCCCCTCGGGGTTGGTAGAAGCCACAGAAGAACTAAAGAGACGGGATAAGGCATCAGGCTTGGTGTTCTTATTTCCCGGGCGATAAGAAATCACGAACTCGAAACGAGCGAAAAACAACGCCCAACGAGCTTGACGTGCATTAAGTCGTTTGGCAGAACGGATGTACTCAATGTTCTTATGGTCAGTCCAAACGACAAAAGGGACGGTCGCCCCCTCCAACCACTGTCGCCATTCGCCTAGGGCTAAGCGGATGGCGAGCAGTTCTCGGTTACCCACATCATAGTTGCGTTCCGATGGCGACAGGCGATGAGAAAAATAAGCGCAAGGATGGACCTTATCGTCAGAATGGAAGCGCTGGGACAGAATGGCTCCCACGCCCACCTCTGAAGCATCAACCTCGACAATGAATTGTTTAGTGACGTCAGGAGTAACAAGGATAGGAGCGGATGTAAAACGCTTCTTGAGGAGATCAAAAGCTCCCTGGGCGGAACCGGACCACTTAAAGCACGTCTTGACAGAAGTAAGAGCTGTGAGAGGGGCAGCCACTTGACCGAAATTACGAATGAAACGCCGATAGAAATTAGCGAAACCGAGAAAGCGCTGCAACTCGACACGTGACTTAGAACGGGCCAATCGCTGACAGCCTGGACCTTAGCGGGATCCATCTGAATGCCTTCAGCGGAAATAACAGAACCGAGAAATGTGACAGAGGAGACATGAAAGGCGCACTTCTCAGCCTTCACGTAGAGACAATTCTCTAAAAGGCGCTGGAGTACACGTCGAACGTGCTGAACATGAATCTCGAGTGACGGTGAAAAAATCAGGATATCGTCAAGGTAAACGAAAACAAAGATGTTCAGCATGTCTCTCAGTACATCATTAACTAATGCCTGAAAGACAGCTGGAGCATTAGCGAGACCGAACGGCAGAACCCGGTATTCAAAATGCCCTAACGGAGTGTTAAACGCCGTTTTCCACTCGTCCCCCTCTCTGATGCGCACGAGATGGTAAGCGTTACGAAGGTCCAACTTAGTAAAGAACCTGGCTCCCTGCAGAATCTCGAAGGCTGACGACATAAGGGGAAGCGGATAACGATTCTTAACCGTTATGTCATTCAGCCCTCGATAATCCACGCAGGGGCGCAGAGTACCGTCCTTCTTCTTAACAAAAAAAAACCCCGCTCCGGCGGGAGAGGAAGAAGGCACCACGGTACCGGCGTCGAGAGAAACAGACAGATAATCCTCGAGAGCCTTACATTCGGGAGCCGACAGAGAGTATAGTCTACCCCGAGGGGGAGTGGTCCCCGGAAGGAGATCAATACAACAATCATACGACCGGTGAGGAGGAAGGGAGTTGGCTCTGGACCGACTGAAGACCGTGCGCAGATCATGATATTCCTCCGGCACTCCTGTCAAATCACCAGGTTCCTCCTGAGAAGAGGGGACAGAAGAAACAGGAGGGATAGCAGACATTAAACACTTCACATGACAAGAAACGTTCCAGGATAGGATAGAATTACTAGACCAATTAATAGAAGGATTATGGCATACTAGCCAGGGATGACCCAAAACAACAGGTGTAAAAGGTGAACGAAAAATCAAAAAGGAAATGGTCTCACTGTGGTTACCAGATACTGTGAGGGTTAAAGGTAGTGTCTCACATCTGATACTGGGGAGAAGACTACCATCTAAGGCGAACATGGGCGTGGGCTCCCCTAACTGTCTGAGAGGAATGTCATGTTTCCGAGCCCATGCTTCGTCCATAAAACAACCCTCAGCCCCAGAGTCTATCAAGGCACTGCAGGAAGCAGCCGAACCGGTCCAGCGTAGATGGACCGACAAGGTAGTACAGGATCTTGATGGAGAGACCTGAGTAGTAGCGCTCACCAGTAGCCCTCCGCTTACTGATGAGCTCTGGCTTTTACTGGACATGAAATGACAAAATGTCCAGCAGAACCGCAATAGAGGCAAAGGCGGTTGGTGATTCTCCGTTCCCTCTCCTTAGTCGAGATGCGAATACCTCCCAGCTGCATGGGCTCAGTCTCTGAGCCGGTGGGAGGAGATGGTTGAGATGCGGAGAGGGGGAACACCGTTAACGCGAGCTCTCTTCCACGAGCTCGGTGACGAAGATCTACCCGTCGTTCTATGCGGATGGCGAGTGTAATCAAAGAGTCCACGCTGGAAGGAACCTCCCGGGAGAGAATCTCATCTTTAACCTCAGCGTGGAGTCCCTCCAGAAAACGAGCGAGCAACGCCGGCTCGTTCCAGTCACTGGAGGCAGCAAGAGTGCGAAACTCTATAGAGTAATCCGTTATGGATCGATCACCTTGACATAGGGAAGCCAGGGCCCTGGAAGCCTCCTTCCCAAAAACTGAACGATCAAAAACCCGTATCATCTCCTCTTTAAAGTTCTGATAATCGTTAGTACACTCAGCCCTTGCCTCCCAGATAGCTGTGCCCCACTCCCGAGCCCGACCAGTAAGGAGTGATATGACGTAGGCGATCCGAGCTCTCTCTCTTGAGTATGTGTTGGGCTGGAGAGAGAACACAATATCACACTGGGTGAGAAAGGAGCGGCACTCAGTGGGCTGCCCAGAGTAACATGGTGGGTTATTAACCCTAGGTTCCGGAGACTCGGAAGACCAGGAAGTAGCTGGTGGCACGAGACGAAGACTCTGAAACTGTCCTGAGAGGTCGGAGACCTGAGCGGCCAGGGTCTCAACGGCATGACGAGCAGCAGACAATTCCTGCTTGTGTCTGCCGAGCATTGCTCCCTGGATCTCGACGGCAGTGTTGCGAGAATCCGTAGTCGCTGGGTCCATTCTTGGTCGGATCCTTTTGTTATGCTGGTGAATGAGGACCCAAAAGCGACTTAACAGAAACAGAGTCTTTATTCCAGTCTTAAACAAAACGATAATCCTGGATATTATCTTAGGTAAATACAAAACAGGAAAACTGAAATCCTCTCGTCAGTAGAGAGGAACGACTGGAGACGCGACCACCGACTGCAGGTCGCTTCGGGAAGGCACAGGCCGTAGCTGACATAGACACCTGCACACACGCAGCATCTGAAGAAGGCAAAAACACGACAGGGCGGAACAAGGACACAGAACAGCAAACATCAAACAAGGATCAGCAGAGGGAAACAAATAGAAATAGAAATAGAAGGGAAGCACAGGGACAAGACATGATAATCAATGACAAAACATGACAAATTCATTGAGAATACATTACATAGGATAAAGAAACAATACTCAGGGCTGCAGCTCCATACTGTGGGGGGATCCGTGGTTGGCTTTTGAACATTCTTTTGGATTCCTCATGTCTAACTCATTGTTAGAAAAAGTTTGTTCCAAATATGATGTTATGTACTATAGTTATTGCATTTTATATGATTCCTATGAATTAAAATGGCCATTTTGGATTACATCAATTAGCTTCATTTCTGAGATCAAATTATATTTCAACACAATAATGTTTCAGGAATGTATCTGTTACTAACTGCAGAAACGATTTCAGAACAATCTGAGATGGTGGGTGTCTAAATACTCTTTCTTGTGCTTTTTGAGTGACCCACTAGGGACTTTCTCCCTTCTGCCCCTGGCCCCTGACAGCATGAGGCAACACCACAGGGGCTTAACACACACAATAATCCTCACCACACGCAACAGAGGCAGGGAGTGTTGTGAAAATAATAACAGGAGAGGAAACCAGACATATTGCCACTGGTTACTTGGAGGAGTTAAATCTGTGAGGGGGGGAGCAGATGTTCCATACAATAGGCTTTAAGCCTTTGTCAGTCTCTTGCTGGAATTGAACAATGCCCTCCACAAAGCTGTGCCTTTCCAGCGAACATCGAAGACATCTTAGAGAACATTCAGATTTAGAATCACAGTATGAGCACCAAGTTGTTGTGCTTTCCTGCGCTGCAGGAAATGCAAAACTTGTACTGTATTTAGAGGTTTAAAAAAGACTTCTAAAGTTGAACTTCCACTTTAACATTTCAGAATTGATTTGCCATAGCAAAAAAAATGTATCAACATTTACAAATACAGTCAATAATGAACATTTCCGGTTGCTGCAGGATTATTCTCATGCTGTGAGAAACTGGTCAAATTACGTGGTTTATAACAACAAAAGTCATATTCAGATGATTGAGAGAACAATATGGATTTCATTAACGTGTTGTGGTCATTTTGGTTTATAATAGGCTACTAACTATATAGTAAGCAACGTCTGTATTTGTATTTATGAAGGATCCCCATAAGCAGCAGCTACTCTTCCTGGGGTCCAGTAACATCAAGGCAGCTCTTTTTAAAGTATTACGACATTACATTTCATAACACTTTTCACAACACACTATGTGTACATTTAAGGACCAGCTGTGCTGCCCTGTTCTAGGCCAATTGTTATTTTCCCGAGGTCCCTCTTTGTGGCACCTGATCACACGACTGAGCAGTAGTCCAGGTGCGACAAAGGAGCATGTAGGTCCTGCCTTGTTTATAGTTGTTAAAAAGGCAGAGCAGCGCTTTATTATGGACAGACTTCCCCACATCGTGTTGTATCAACATGTTTTGACCATGACAGTTTAAAATCCAGGGTTACTCCAAGCCGTTTAGTCACTTCACCTTGCCCAATCTCCACATGAACTCAAAGACTTCTATACTCTCTCTATAGGCTGCACCAGAATGCAATCGATTCCATTAATAATATATTTGTGAGTAAATGCTGGCGGTGGTGATGATTACATAGGCACAGTTCAATGGATAGGTTAATCAAATCGAACACATCGTAAGTAGAGGAAATTATGATAGCCTAAAAGCTGTTAGATGTTAGATTTTTCCCTGCATGACGTGGAATTCTAGTCCCGGGGCGCACTGAAATCTGTGCCGGTCCCTCCCAATATCAAAACATCAGCCAGCACGTCAAAGCACCGCTCCACCTAGTAGGACTGCCACTCCTCTCTGTCTCTCTAGCAGTCAGCGTCAGTTCCCCGCTAACCTCGCATTGAGAAGGTGTTGTCGAACAGATATCGCAAGAAAGTAAGGGATATCAAGTGAAGGAGAGAGAGACAGGTCGTCTTGTCTTGGTTCTCCCGCCATGAAGATGCTTGGAGTGCCATTTGCCCTGGTTTGGGTGGTTTTCGGGCTGTCCTGCATTCTCGCTGGAAAAGGTAAGGGAGTTGCTTACAGATAGTGATCCTGCATGCTGAGGCATTGGCGGACGCGAGCGTAGACTTCACAACGATTTTCAGATGTTTCTTTCCTGTTTGAACTCACGCTGTGCAATGTATTTTTAGAAAATAAGAGTCATGTATGAAATGAATCATTCAACAAAAGCGTTCCCGCAGACAGCAAAACATGAATCTTGTCGAGACCCTTGGAAGTTGCACTCTATTGACCTCAGAAGCTTGGCAAACAGCATATAATCTAAACTATCAATTTATAGTCAATAATTGGCTGGTGCGTGCTTCAAATAACGCAGCGATGCCATGGATAGAATAGGGACCTCATTGACCGTTCACACCACTGCCCAGCTCTCTGGCGTTTGTAGACTAGGTTATAGTATTAGACATGAAAGGGGTATGGTAGATATGCTATCTGTAATAATGCTTCGTCCTATTCTCGCCTTCAAAGTAAACAAATTACTGCAGAGTCATGTTTAAAAAGGGCATCGCGGTGCACAGCATGTCTTAATTGAGTCTCAAGGGTGAGACAATGGGGTTGGGCTGGAAAATGTATCTGTAAGTAAACATTGTTATTTTTCTTCTCTTGATTCAGATTGCATATTCCTCTTGCAATTGGTCCGCTGAGAAAGGAGGAAAAACTGTAATAAACAATGATTCATCCTCTATTTGTAATTCAGTGATTTCCTGGGTAACTACTTAAAGTGATGCTTGAACCTGCAACCGTGCAGTTTTTAGATAAGCAAACTACCGCCCGTGTCAAAAAGGTCCAGACCTTTTTGGCAGAGGCCTTATCCTCGCGTGTGCCTTGATTCCGCCACAACAGTAATGTCAGTGTGAGAAGGTGGATGATTGGTATTACGTTACAGTGATGGTATTCACTCCCACTTGCATTGAATGTGACATTATCAAAATGTAGGTGCAAGGAAAGAAAGACTCCTGAACTGTGTGTGTGTGTGTGTGTGTGTGTGTGTGTGTGTGTGTGTGTGTGTGTGTGCGCGCGCGCTTGTGAGTGGAGGTGAGATATCTCTGAGAGTGTGATCACATTTGGGTTGTGTGACAACCCAAAGACAAAGATCATTCAGCATTATCTGACAAAGCCTTATCTTTTGTTGCATTTCCAACAAAAAAAACAGACATACACCACAACAGGGGGGGGGGGGGAGTGTGAGAGAGAGACAAGAGCGCTGAAAGACAGGGTCAGATTTATGGGTGCCTTTTCTGGAGAAGCAGCATTATCTGAGTGGTACATAAATTGTTGAAGTGGAACGAGGGAGCATAACTCAGGCTTTTCACACGGTGACTTAAGAACACGGCAGTGCCTGGGAACTGTTCCGTCTGCCTTCTCGCTCTCTCTCTTTCTCTCCTCTTCTGCCTTTCTCTCTCCTTCACTCAGCTGACGTCTTTGGGCAGGCAGAGAGATGTGATGAAAAAATGCCACGAGATGGAGAAAGGACAAATGTGCTCTTTCAACTCTCTCTATCTTTCTCTCTCTCTCTCGCTCTCTTTATCTCTCTCTCTCTCAAGTGTCTTCTGTTGAGATGCTTTTGCATTTCAAAGGATTACTGGTCCGATGTGAATGTAAGATGTTTTCTTTTCCCCTCTGTTTCTCTCCGTCTCGCTCTCTGTCCCATTTTCTCCCCCCTCTCTTCATCTCTTCCTACCCTTAACTGATCCGAACTCTCCTTTACCCTTTCTCTACCCCCCCTCCTGGCCCCCAGCCCCTGTCTTTGAGTAACATCTTCGTTTCATGGTGTACTGGTTTTGTAAAGGGGACGTCAGGCCTTTGTTAAGCCGGACAGCTATGCAAATGAGCCACTTAATTTAGGCGTTAATTACCCAGCATGCCTCATTAGATTGAGCGTGATGAGGCGTGGGGTGGAGAGGAGTAGTCAGTAAACTGGGCTGGTGTGCGTATGTGTGTTCCGTCCAGCTGGTCAAATGGCCCCAGTGGGTCCCTTTGGTCAGCACTGCTCAATCTGTGCTGGAAAAACTTTTCATGCAGCATTGAGCTCTGACACATACACATTCACTCTCGCACAAACACTCACACTTTGATCAGAGGCACACTCCGCCTCTCCCTCTATTTCTTACATCAACACACACACACACACACACACCACTTTCCCAATCTCTCCATCCTTCACCAATGGCACGTTGTCAGCAGACAAGTCCACCCAATTACAGTGGGGGCTCTGGAGGACTTACATATCCCAGCAAGCCATTCCACTCCCCTACGGACAGCTGGAGTGCTGTAATTGAGACTGAGAGAGAGTGGGATAGAGAACGAGACCGAGTGTGTTTTGAGTGTGTGCGTGTGTGCATGCGTGTGAGTGCATTTGTGACTGTATGTGTGGGGCAGGGGTTGAGAGGTCAATGGCATGTGTGTTTGGGAGTGTGTGTTTTAGTGTTTTTTTTAAACCTTCCAATAACAGGCGGCTTCATTGTGTAACAGTAGTGCTGACAGAAAGTGAAATCCTCATGGACCATTGACAACTATGGCCACTGGGAAACACAATGTGAGAGAGAGAGAGAGAGAGAGAGAGAGAGAGAGAGAGAGAGAGAGAGAGAACACACACACCTGGCTCACCTGAGGCTTTGTTCACAGGTCGGGGAGGTAGGGATCGCAGCAGGGTGGAAAAATGAAAGTGTGTCCCCATGACAGGAGGTATTAATTTTCATGATGCGTCTCACAGTCGAAGGCATTATCTCCCTCTCTCCTTTTCTCTCTCTCTACCCTGCAGCGACACATTTGATTTGGTTTAAATGTATCGGGACAAATGTGGCTGCTTCTCTGTCAGACAATTTCAATATTTTAGATGTTTCTCATCTGAATGGAGCCGTCAGCTTTAATAAGAATGAAATCTGCCGGACCACAAAGCAGTTCTCCTCTCTCTCTTTGCCCCCTTTTTAAAATTCTCCCTCGTCTCCTCTTTCTTTTTTCGCTCTCTCTCTCTGTTTCTTTTCCTTTCTCCCCTTCTCTTTCTCACCGTCAGTCTGTATCATTTTGTTTCGCCCTCTCTGTCCATCTCTCTCTCTCTCTCTCCGCCCTTCCCTCGGTCTCAGTATGCACATTGGCCACAAGGTGTGGTGGTCTCTTAACAGATGTTGCTGTCGGTTTCTGGAGCTTGGCTTCCTCATACGTGTTACCCCTCTGTTAGATCTCCTCTTTAGTCCTGACCCAAATGATTTTTCTATGGTCCTTGACCTGTGTCCTAATGTAATAAGTCTTTATTTGTGGATGTTATGGAGTGGAGGAAGATCGACACTCCAGGGGCTCGATAAAGTAGTCCGAATTGAACACCTGCAGTCTAACTAAAGGGGCGTGAGTGTGTGTGTGTGTGTGTGAGAGAGTATGCACATATATGTGTGTGTGTGTGAGCATGAGAGAAAGACCAACACACACAAGTGTGGTACTCCCAAATACCTCTGTTACACCTGCGTAGTCTTGACAGGCTCGGTGCTAACTAATGCCTTTTAATAAACCAATCCATCTGCCATAAGCCTGATCACAGCTTTGTGACTCATTAGCCTCTCTTCATTTAGAGTACATCGTTAGCAGACCTTTTAATTGGATTTCTGAGCAAGCTGTCGTGAAATGTGTGAGTCCATTTAAACTAAACTAAAATATGAATGCAACATGTAAAGTGTTGGTCCCATGTTTCATGAGCTGAAAGAAAAGATCCCAGAAATGTTCCATACTCACCAAAATCTTATTTCTCTCTAGTTTGTGCACAAATCTGTTTACATCCCTGTTAGTGAGCATTTCTCCTTTGCCAAGATAATCCATCCACCTGACAGATGTGGCATATCAAGAAGCTGATCAAACATCATGATCATTACACTTGTCCTGGGGACAATAAAAGGCCACTCTAAAATGTGTAGTTTTGTCACACAACACAATGCCACAGATGTCTTAAGTTTTGAGATGAGCGTGCAATTGGCATGCTGACTGCAGGAATGTCCACCAGATCTGTGGGCAGAGAATCTTCATGTCTTCACCATACGCCGTTTTACAGAATTTGGCAGTACGTCCAACCGGCCTCTGAACCGCAGACCACGTGTAACCACGCCAGCCGAGGACCCCCACATCCGGCTTCTTCACCTGCCCGATCGTCTTTGTCCAGCCACCCGGACAACTGATGAAACCGAGGAGCATTTCTGTCTGTAATACAGCCCTTTTGAGGGGAAAAACTCATTCTGACTGGCTGGGCCTGGCTCCCTGGTGGGTGGGCCTATGCCCTCCCAGGCCCACCCATGGCTGCGCCCCTTACCAATCATGTGACGTCCATAGATGAGGGCCTAATTTATTTATTTTAATTGACCCGATGTCCTTATATGAACTGTAAATCATCCCCATAAATGTTGAAATTGCTGCGTGTTGCGTTTTCTATTTCTGTTCGGTATAGATTGCAATGCTATTGCAGGTCTCCCTACCGTACCTGTGGGTTCAATGCTAACTTGAAGTGTACATGCGTGACTAAGAGTCCTGTGTGAAATGGTTACGTCAATGGAAGTTTGCGGTCAGGCATGTTTGTAGTTTGTTACATATACACGTTCGGACCTGTATATGTGGGACAGGTAACTGCTAGGCAGTCTGTGTATGAGGTGATTTACATTTATGTAAAATAAAGGACTTAGATTGGATGATGGGGTGGATACTATGGGGTGGGAAATGGTCTCTCCACATTGAGGGAGAGGGGTTGGAGCCAGAGAACTAACATAATAATCCATGAACGTGTACAGTGACAACCCACTGGGCAGAAACGGGTTGAGTCAACGTTGTTCCAAAGTCATTTGTTGACTTATTGTAACGTGGAATCGACGTGGACAATACATTGGATTTGAAAAGAGTTATCAACATCATATTTTGTTTTGAGGGTGAAATTTCAACCACGGGATTGTGTCGTCACGGTAACCACATTTCAACATTGACCAACCTTGTATAAAATAGGTTGAATTTTTACCTTTGAAACAATGTCAGGTCTTCAATGTTATATCCACTCTCAGGGGGAAAAAAACAAGCTGGGCAGCACCTGCTACTGGAGAATTGATCTTTCTACAGCTATCCTTAGGTCTGCCATCCAGGGTTTTAACCAAGCAGAGCTAGGATATTTGTTACTGACTATTATCAATGTGTTATCGTGAAAGTGATTATTGCGAGTGCTCCACTTAAAAACGATTGTTTAATTTCAACCCAGAAATGCAACAAAAAAATAGACGATAAATAAAAATAGACAATACAATAGGCTTAGGGTTTCAAGCTCTGGTGGATTTCAAATGTAATGATATTTAGTGATATTGAATCAATTGTGTTGGTTTGAAGATAAATCTCCTTCAAATGTTGTTTGGTTTGCGTTGTCAACCAAACACAATTCAATATTACTTTTGAAATACAAGCTAATGGTAACATTCAACATTACCATGAGTAACACAGGCCTCCCGAGTGGCGCAGTAGTCTAAGGCGTTCCTACAGACCCGGGTTTGATCCCAGGCTGTGTCTCAGCCGACCCGAGAGAGATCCGTGAGGTGGTGCACAACTGGCCCAGCGTTGTCCGGGTTAGGGAGGGTTTGGCCGGCAAGGATGTCATTGTGCTCTAGTGACTCCGGTCGCATGCACGCTGACACGGTTACCAGTTGTATGGGGTTTCCTCCGACACATTGGTGCGGCTGGCTTCCGGGTTAAGCAAGCAGTGTGGCTTGGCACGGTAGCGTTTTCGGAGGGCGCATGGATCTCGACCCTCCCCCGAGTCCATACAGGGGTTGCAGCGATGGGACAAGACTAACTACCAACTTGGATATCATGAAAAAGGGGGAAAAAAGACGAACACATCAATGGCACATTTTGAGGTTTCTGTTACTATACATTTCTTATGTAATCATATAAAGCGTGTTCAAGATAGCATGCATAGGTCGTCGCAGGTCTTTGGAGAACTTCACAATTGCTGTAATAATCTGCGTAGAATCTCGAATGGCATTTGTCACTTGCACCATGTACTTTTTAATGTAATTTCAATTGCAATCCAGGTCATTTGGTTCTTCTATTAGACCAAGGACTGTTGTATAAATACACCAAAATATCTGACATTGCGTTCCCATTTGAACTTCGCTGCGCTTTTAAATGGTTGAAAGCGCAGTGATAGACATTTGGGTGACAGCTAAACCAAAAATCTGACAGTGTTTCCACTATGATTTTTTTTGTCAGGCGCTGTAATTTCCTGCAATTCTACACATTTTGCCATGGGGCAGAGAGAACATTTTGCCGCTTTTAAACTAAGTTTCCTGCAATTCTACACATTTTGTCATGGGGCTGAGAGAAAATGGCTGCTTCAAAGCTAATTATCTGCAATTCTACACATTTTGCCATGTCTTGTTCTGAATGACTCTAAGATAACAAAATGAATGGGGGCCCTATGCAATGACATTTAACTTTTTTATATTTTTTATTCTCCCTGTCTACCTTTTATTTAGGTGATTGTTAGTTCTCAAATGTATTGCTCCATTATCTTTTCTACATACTTTATATCAGAATTTTGTTTTGTGTTTTTTATTGTTTTGTTGTTATTATTATATTTATTATTATGTTGCAGTGGCGTCCATGATTTCATATAGGGGAAACACCAATCAGACATAGTTTTTCCATTGGAATTTGGTTGTGTTTTTAGATGGTTTGAAGCATAGTGGTAACATATTGGAAATTCAACTAACTTTTGGCTGTCTTTTTGAGTGGGTGATAGGTTGTAATCTCAATGATCAATGTCTCCACCAAATTACCCGAATGATCCACATTTAAATGACGGTGTGCCCAGTGGGAAACTTGCTAGTACTTATGAGACTGTTCATTTGACATGTTTTGTGTGTGTTTGAGTCATGTGTTAGTCTAGGCAGAGTGTGTGTGTGTGTGTGTGTGTGTGTGTGTGTGTGTGTGTTCGGGTGTGTGTTCGGGTGTGTCTACATGCAGGACTGAGCTTATCTGAGCTGATGACAGATAGTATCCCCCTGAGTACTCATTACTACTCCAGTCCCTTCCTTGTCTCAACACCTGTGTGTGCGTGCGTGCGTGCAGAATTCCTCACAACAACAACAACAGTACCTGCGATTTCTCGACCGAGACCAAACATCTGTGTGTGGATGTGTATGGCACCACCACCCCTCTACCCTTATCCCCAATGGCCTCCAATCTTCCTACAGTACTGTCTGTTTTCAGTGGGGACAGGGCTGTTGTTTTTCAATGGGGGATACTGTAGTCCTAGTGGCTGCAGCTGCCTTGTGTCCTGCGGCCTGTCTTCCATGATGTGACACATTCCGAGCACCAGGAACTGGGCTGACTTATTTCCAGCATTGTCCATCCCCCTGTGTATATTGTTGGAGAGAGTCATTTGTTATGAGAGTGAATGTGCATGTGCAATGTGTGTGTGTCTGTGTTTGTTTGAGATGGGGAAAAGGAGAGAGTAGCGTGTTAGTATGAATAGGGCCAGTAGTAGAGTAGGGCCAGTAGTAGAGTAGGGCCGGTAGTAGAGTAGGGCCGGTAGTAGAGTAGGGCCGGTAGTAGAGTAGGGCCGGTGGTAGAGTAGTGTCAGTAGTAGAGTAGGGCCAGTCCACACACACCCGCACAGTTGTGAAGAGAGCACAACAGCGCCGCCGCTTCTTCCTCGGGAGGCTGAAGAGATTTGACATGGGCCCTCAGATCCTCAAGAAGTTCTACAGCTACACCATTTGAGAGCATCTTGATGGGCTGCATCACCACCTGGAACAGCAACTGTAAAGCCCTCGACCATAAGGTTCTACAGAGGGTGGTGCGGACGCCCTCTGCATCACCGCCAGTACATCACTGGGGCCGAGCTCTCTGCCATCCAGGATCTATATAGCAGTTGGTGTCTAAGGAAAACACAGAAAATTGCCAAAGACTTCAGCCACCCAAGCCATGGACTGTTCTCTGTGCTATCTTCCAACAAGTGGTACCGAAGCATCATGTCTCGGAACAACAGGCTTCGATTTTCAAGCAATTAGACTGTTGAATAGCTAATCAATGGCTATCCGGACTATCTCTATTGATTCTACCTGTACTGGCTATATGCACACTCACAGGTCTCTATCCACACATATACACATACACACCAGAGGAGGCTGGTGGGAAAAGCTATAGGAGGACAGCCTCATTGTAATGCCTGGAATGGAAGAATTCAAATGGAGTCAAACATGTGGTTTCAATATGTTTGATGTGTTTGATACCGTTTCATTAATTCCATTCAAGCCTTTTACAACGAGCCTGTCCTCCTATAGCTCTTCCCACCAGCCTCCCCTGATACGCACACACACCCATAACTCACTCACACACACACACACAGGTACAGACACACAAACACACACACACACACACACACACACACACACACACACAGACACATACATTATCACACATGTACACATACACCCACCATATACCTTGCTGCTACTTTTCATGCCCCTAAAACACGCTACCCTCTTCACCATTACCAATACAGGGAGGTTGGCATTTTTGGGGCATATGATATTTTTGACTCTGTAATTTTCTCACTAATTTTTTTGTTTTTATTTAACCAGGTAAGTTGACTGAGAACACAATCTCATTTACAGCAATGACCTGGGGACCAGCAACGGGAGAGGAGGGGGGATGAATGAGCCAATTGGAAGCTGGGGATGATTAGGTGACCGTGATGGTTTGAGGGCCAGATTGGGAATTTAGCCAGGACACCGGGGTTAACACCCCTACTCTTATGATAAGTGCCATGGGATCATTAGTGACCACAGAGAGCCAGGACGCATCATTATTCATGATTCATTCATGAGGCACAGATGTGGGGAAGGGTGCCAAAACATTTATACAGCATTGAAGGTTCCCAAGAGCACATTGGCCATCATTCTTGAATGGAAGAAGGTTGAAACCAAGACTCTTCCTAGAGCTGGCCCCCTGGCCAAACTGAGCAATCCGGGGAGATGGGAGAACCTTCCAGAAGGAAAACCATCTCTGCAGCACTCCACCAATCAGGCCTTTATGGTAGAGTGGCCAGATGAAAGACACTCCTCAGTAAAAGGCACATGACAGCCCACTTGGAGTTTGCCAAAAGGCACCTAAAACACTCTCCGACAATGAGAAACAAGATTCTCTGGTCTGATGAAACCAAGATTGAACTCTTTGTCCTGAATGCCAATTGTCACGTCTGGCACAAACCTGATTCCATACCTACGGTGAAGCATGGTGGTGACAGCAACATGCCGTGGGGATGTTTTTCAGCTGCAGGGACTGGGAGACTCGTCAGGATCGAGGAAAAGATGAACGGAGCAAAGCACAGAGAGATTCTTGATGAAAACCTGTTCCTGAGTGCTCAGAACGGTGGTGATGGTTCACCTTCCAACAGGACAATGACCCTAAGCACACAGCCAAGACAACACAGGAGTGGCTTTGGGGCAAGTCTCAGAATGTCCTTGAGTGGCCCAGCCGGAGTCCGGGCTTGAACCCAATCGAACATGTCTGGAGAGACCTGAAAATAGATGTGCGGTGACGCTCACCATCCAACCTGACAGAGCTTGAGAGGATCTGCAGAGAAGAATGGGAGAAACTCCCCAAATACAGGTGTGCCAAGCTTGTAGCTTCATACCCAAGAAGACTCAAGGCTGTAATCACTGCCAAATGTGCTTCAACAAAGTACTGACTAAAGTGTCTGAATACATACGTAAATGTGACCTTTATTTTAATTAATTTTTTATAAATTATCCAAAAAAAAAACAAACATCTAATCCTGTTTTCGCTTTGTTATTATGGGGTATTGTGTATAAATTGATGACAAAATCCCGCCGATTTAATCAATTTTAGAATAAGGCTGTACCGTAACATAATTTGAAATAAGTCAAGGGGTCTGAATACTTTCCAGAATGCATGAAAATACATTCAAATAAAAGGTCACACCCTGTACTGTCATATCATATAAAAGATTTAAGATCAAATTCAAACCGAAACAGTTTTTCTGTATTTCATTTCCTTTTTCTTTTGCCTTTCGTTAGCGGAAAGTTTTTTTTTTTGTGTTTCTCCTCTTTTGGTTTTGGCTCAAACAGCCGAGCACAAGCCTCCACTCAAGGTTTAGGAAGAATTATAATTTGGTGGGTGCTAATTTTTGTCTTATTTCACAAATGTGTGTTAAAGCGATTGAATGGGATCTTAACCACTTACAAATTCGTAACATATTGTATGAAATGGAATTGCATATTTTTTTGTTGTTGTTGCAGGACATAACCACATACATTTACATTTACATTTAAGTCATTTAGCAGACGCTCTTATCCAGAGCGACTTACAAATTGGTGCATTCACCTTATGACATCCAGTGGAACAGCCACTTTACAATAGTGCATCTAAATATTTTAAGGGGGGGGGGGGTGAGAAGGATTACTTTATCCTATCCTAGGTATTCCTTAAAGAGGTGGGGTTTCAGATGTCTCCGGAAGGTGGTGATTGACTCCGCTGTCCTGGCGTCGTGAGGGAGTTTGTTCCACCATTGGGGAGCCAGAGCAGCGAACAGTTTTGACTGGGCTGAGCGGGAACTGTACTTCCTCAGTGGTAGGGAGGCGAGCAGGCCAGAGGTGGATGAACGCAGTGCCCTTATTTGGGTGTAGGGCCTGATCAGAGCCTGGAGGTACTGAGGTGCCGTTCCCCTCACAGCTCCGTAGGCAAGCACCATGGTCTTGTAGCGGATGCGAGCTTCAACTGGAAGCCAGTGGAGAGAGCGGAGGAGCGGGGTGACGTGAGAGAACTTGGGAAGGTTGAACACTAGACGGGCTGCGGCGTTCTGGATGAGTTGTAGGGGTTTAATGGCACAGGCAGGGAGCCCAGCCAACAGCGAGTTGCAGTAATCCAGACGGGAGATGACAAGTGCCTGGATTAGGACCTGCGCCGCTTCCTGTGTGAGGCAGGGTCGTACTCTGCGGATGTTGTAGAGCATGAACCTACAGGAACGGGCCACCGCCTTGATGTTAGTTGAGAACGACAGGGTGTTGTCCAGGATCACGCCAAGGTTCTTAGCGCTCTGGGAGGAGGACACAATGGAGTTGTCAACCGTGATGGCGAGATCATGGAACGGGCAGTCCTTCCCTGGGAGGAAGAGCAGCTCCGTCTTGCCGAAGTTCAGCTTGAGGTGGTGATCCGTCATCCACACTGATATGTCTGCCAGACATGCAGAGATGCGATTCGCCACCTGGTCATCAGAAGGGGGAAAGGAGAAGATTAATTGTGTGTCGTCTGCATAGCAATGATAGGAGAGACCATGTGAGGTTATGACAGAGCCAAGTGACTTGGTGTATAGCGAGAATAGGAGAGGGCCTAGAACAGAGCCCTGGGGGACACCAGTGGTGAGAGCGCGTGGTGAGGAGACAGATTCTCGCCACGCCACCTGGTAGGAGCGACCTGTCAGGTAGGACGCAATCCAAGCGTGGGCCGCGCCGGAGATGCCCAACTCGGAGAGGGTGGAGAGGAGGATCTGATGTTTCACAGTATCGAAGGCAGCCGATAGGTCTAGAAGGATGAGTGCAGAGGAGAGCGAGTTAGCTTTAGCGGTGCGGAGCGCCTCCGTGATACAGAGAAGAGCAGTCTCAGTTGAATGACTAGTCTTGAAACCTGACTGATTTGGATCAAGAAGGTCATTCTGAGAGAGATAGCGGGAGAGCTATCTCTCTCAGAATCATACCAAATGGATGTGCACATTTTTCGCGGACTGGTTTGGGCTCGTGAGCACTATTTTCAAAATGATTGGTTGAAATGATGCAAAACCTTTTATAATGCATCTTTAATACACCTGTATGAATTGGAAATGTGTTTTTTCCATATCCCAACTCTCCCCGAGACATCCTCGGAGAGTGGGGTCACGACCAGGATCTGCAATTTTCAACAGCAACTCTGGAGCAATTAGGGTTAAGTGTTTTGCTCATGGACACATCGAAACATTTTTCCCCCTTGTCGGCTTGGGATTCCAACTAGCGACCTTGCAGTTACTGGTCCAACACTTTAACCGCTAGGCTACCTGCCGCCCAACAGCAAAAGCCCAAGTAACAGGGGCTTGAACCAGCTCAGAGCAGTGACAGACATGGCTGAGGAGTAGGATAGGAAAGTGTGTGTGTGTGTGTGTGTTTTTTGCGGGTGGCTTTCAGCATTGAGATACCAAAGCAGTGAGTTTGTCCTCTTTTTAATCAATAGCAATTTTCCATCAGGTCACTTGCCTGAAAATATAATATTCACTGAGAAGCTGAGGTCGAACACAAAGCAAAACAATACTAACGCTTGCCTGACAACCAGGGATGTAGTGGAGGGTAAACACCATTTACGTACCTTTTTTTTGTTATTTAGCATTTCATCACTTATCACATTCCCAGTGTTGATCAAAGCTCAGAATCCTTATATATATATATATTTTTTTTTTACATCCAATTGGTAGTTACAGTCTTGTCCCATCAAGAGCTATTCACCCTCTGAAAGACAACCCTACCAAGCCACACTGCTCGCTTAACCCGGAAGCCAGCCGCACCAATGTGTCGGAGGAAACACCGTACAACTGGTGACCGACGTCAGCATGCATGCGCCCGGCCCGCCACAAGGAGTAGCTAGAGCGCGATGGTACAAGAACATCCCGGCAGGCCAAACCCTCCCCTAACCCGGATGGGCCAATTGTGTGCTGACGGCTGCGACACAGCCTGGGATTGAACCCGGGTCTGTAGTGCAGTGCGTTAGACTCCTGCGCCACTCGGGAGGCAGAATCCTTGTATTCGTGATCTGAGTTCTAATCACGCCCACCTCATTGTGAACGAGTGGAATCATGAACAGTTGTTTGTTCGTTATGTTTTCCAGCGCACCACAGATATGCCTTGTTAGCAGCACAGTCCCCACTCTCTCAAACGGTTAAAGGTGCTTACACACGGGCCGTGGTAAACGACAATTGAACCGCGTACAAATCTGCCTACCGTGTGTAGAGTCCAGCAGTCCCAGTTGTTGTCAGCTCAAATGTTGTCATTTAAACATTGTTTGATTGGTTGACAAGATTAACAATGTTTATTAGTCAAGACTTCCGCTAATTTCATATTTTGGCACCTTGAGTACCGAACTTGCGTTTTGCCGCTCGTAGCCCTAGCCCCATTGAAGTCTACGAGACCTTCACCGCTTACCACTGCATGTCTGGAAGTGCCTTAACTCCGCCCTGTCGCGGCACAGGTCGAGGGCCAGTGAGATGTGAAACAAACGACCCCAGATCGGAGTCAGGCTTTAGCAGCTCAACGGTAAGTAGCCTAACTGGAGATGCTGCTGGGAGTGGGTTTGCAAGTTGTCGGACAGATAAGGCAATTTCTTAAAGGTCTGCCACTCAACTGTCTACATAACCCCCCCCCACCCCCACCCCACCACCCCCGCTAGCTGCCGGCAGATACTTTTATTGCCGTAACATTAAAGGGCTCTGGCTAGTGTGAGCCAGAAGGATGTAAGTAACAAGCTAATGTTAAATGGAGCCTGACTCCAGTAGGAGGGAGCTCCTAAGCTACGAAGTTCTCATCATAATGTTGCTTTACAGAGGGTACTAGTGAGCCAGACAGTGGTGTGGCAGACAGTGGTGTGCCAGACAGTGGTGTGGCAGACAGTGGTGAGGCTGAGGCAGGCTGCAATACATGAAGGAGGAGGCAGACATGGCCTGTCTTCCCTATAGGCCTACATTAAAATGCAACCAAAACGCAAACAATACATTTCTAAAAATAGTCACATTTCCGTTTATATCGGTAGTTGTTAGTCTTATCTCGATCGGCCACTGGGGTTTATAGTTTAGCCACATTTTTTGTTTGTTACCACTACGTCACTGCTAACGACCTCACTTAGACAGCTCTTCCCAAATCATCCCCACTACATCTCACTTTAACACAAGTTTTACTTGACCCATTCTTAGCCACTGCAATTCAAACAACTCGCTTATCTTATGACATGACATTTTTCCTCTCTTCCTCTTTTGCCGAAGGTGATTCTCTCAGCATGACGCTGTTGAGAGGAGACAGCGGGGGAGGGCAGGGTCTGAAATGACAACATGGCGACGTTCCTCTGAGCTGAAAGGATGTGATGAGTGATAGGCCCGAGCATTGACCGTAGTAGGGGCTGTCTGTTTATAAGCCAGACGCATGGCCCAGTGTGCTTTACAATGACAACCCAGTCATTTACAATGACAGGTCCAAGCATTGCATTTTACCCCAGGGCAATTACACATTAACGGACTTACGCTTTGACTCAGTTTTTTCACTTTATAATGTATGCCAAACATTAACATTGATTTCAAAGTTTAACAAACCATACAAGTCTATGCACAAGGACTACTTTTAACAATTCGCCTTAAAGTTTACAAAGACAAATGTAGTGGAAGAACTGTGCAGATGCAAACCTTGGTAACGGAATTACGGTCAAACCTCCCTCAGGTTTTTATTGCGACCACGTTTTCCAAAAACATCTAATTAAGATTAAAAGATGTCTGCAGAAAATTGGGTTGTCAGCTATGACATGGCACCTTGAGTTTGAAAAAAATCTATTTTAGTGAAGTAGATTTATACACAGTAACAGAATTACGGTAACGGAATGACATCATGGGTCCTTGATCTGTACTATACAGAAATGCATAATTATGGACATACTGTAAATGTCATTCTCCTCATGTTTCACAAGTTTGGACATCACAGCGCAGCACGGTAGAGTACAGTGCAGTACAATACAGAACAGCAGAGTATACTAAAGTTCAGTACAGTAGAGTATAGTTCAGTAGATTACAGTATAGTGTTGTACGGTATACCAAAACGTTTGACTTTTTTGATACTAGAACATGAGAAACGGTTCGGTACTCTATTTTTTAAATTTTTACTTTCGGTATTTCTGTCGAATGGATCAAGCCTGTCTATCAGTGCAGCCGACCCCTTATTATAGCCACAACATTCCTGCTCCACTTAGTCATTGCTATCCACACTGTGAGTCTGGGCTGCACCATGTTACCGCCTCACTAATACTGCACAGAAGTTGACACACTTGAATAATGTGACACGGTGTTCATTTTGGCACTCTTCTTTCAATTTAATCTAGTCTTGGTCAGTTTGACTATAATATAATTAAGCCTTAGTTCCATTTTTTTGTCATTTGAATAATGATTTAGTTGACAAAAAAGGGGGGACATTTTAGTCAACTAGATGCCCTTTCGTTTTTGTCACATTTTAGTCACATGCCATTTGTATGACCTCATTAATCTATAGTCAAACATACATAGCCTTGTCCTACCAACATATTTTTTGGCTGTTTTTTCCTCCAACAGAAATATGACAAACATACAGTATATAACAATACATGATATAAGATTTATGTGGCTATGGAAATTCGTTATTGCAGAGAGACAGAGAGACAGAGAGACAGAGAGACAGAGAGACAGAGAGACAGAGAGACAGAGAGACAGAGAGACAGAGAGACAGAGAGACAGAGAGACAGACAGACAGACAGACAGACAGACAGACAGACAGACAGACAGACAGACAGACAGACAGACAGACAGACAGACAATCACCAGATGGTGCCGCAAAGTAGTATGTCAAACCTCGAGTCCCAAGTCGTCAATGGTCAAATCCCAAGTCTCAATGGCTGAAGTCCGAGTCACTAGGTCCACATAACACCCCCCCCCCCCCCCCCAAATTAGTGATTTAACTAGTCAGGTAGTTGCAGGAGGAATTTAGTCAAATGTTTGTTATCCTTCCTCTCTTTCTGCGCCACCATATACTGTAGGCTACTGGTAATGTCACATTTACATTTACATTTAAGTCATTTAGCAGACGCTCTTATCCAGAGCGACTTACAAATTGGTCACCAGGGCCATGTTCAGTTGAAACATTTTCTCCAATGTTACCGATGGAATTTCCATGACTGAAGACTAAGTTGTTCCTTCTTCAACATGTCAGAGAGGCATGTTGGTTCTACATGACATTTCTATCTGAACATACCAAAACGTTGCGTCCTGCTGAATGTACCCCAGGCTGTTAGCTATAACTAGCTAATGAAGTGACTAAACAAGGTGTAGCCGAAAAAGGTTTCGCGATCAGGTCCGCAAGTAGCCTAGTTTTAGAACGGTAAAATGCGTTCCGCCAATGCACAATAAACAGAAAAAAAACGTAGTGCCGGTATTATGGGTCATGTCTTTGAATTGTAGCCTAAGAGCTGGGATCAAGCCGTTTTCTCTGAGGAAAATAGAGACTTAGCTATGTTGGGGACAGAACGTGTAGATTGAATGGAGTGGGAAAACTGTAAGGGTTGAGAGGCACAACCTACTGTTCTATAGCCTACTCTAGGGAGAGAAAAACATAGCTAGACTGCTAATTTACTTTTAAACTGAATGCTGCTATTTTCTTTTCTTATTAAAGCAGTTTGTGTTTCTTAACCAAGCAAAGAGTAGCTAACTAGAAGGATGGTGGAGCCTGGTTAGCTAAGGTGAAGCAAGAGAGTCGCCTGTGCGGTGTGTATAATCGGAGGCAGAGCCGAAGCCTGTCTGCCTGTCTGCCCATAACTTATCGCTTGCTCCCCCGCAGCTCACCAGCTGATGCAATCTGTGTTTGCCAGGTGTGATGTGTCCTTCCTACTACTGAACAGAACTATACTGCACATCTGTGCTGCTAATATTAACTGTGCTTACCACAAAAAAAGCTTTCAATCTCTCCAAAAACTCTTGTACAATCCATTTAGTCATCCAATTTTAGTCACAGGTCATTTTTGTCTCCTCTTGTTTAAGTCAACTGAAATTAAACATAATTGTTGTTTAGCTATAGTTTTTTCTGGTTGTATTTAGTCAGTTATCGTCTCATTACATTTTAAATTTGAGTCATTTAGCAGATGCTCTTATCCAGAGCGACTTACAGTTAGTGCATTCGTCTTAAGATAACGTAGCTAGTTGGGACAACCACATATCAGTTATAGTAAGTACATTGCAAGAAGATTCTGGTAGCTTCCAGCTTTGTAGGTTAACTTTCCTTGATAGCTAAAGCTAACATAAATTCACTACCCAAGTACTTTGTTTGGGATAATATACTAACCATAAAACAAAATATGCTGATTTCAAAGCTGATTGCCACCAAAAACCCGGGTTGGGTAAGTATTCCGGTTCTGGGGTCATAGTTCAGTTTCGGTGCAGCGGGAAAATGAGATGCCAACAGTTACTGTAGTTCATTTTTGTTAATTTAAGAAAATACAAAGTGTTGATATTCCGGTTTTAAATACCTCTATGGGCCGTAAAGGAAATCATACTACAAACTATCACCCTCAGGTACTTAAGGAAATCATGAATGTCATGGATATATTGGAATTAGTGGATATATGGAGACTTAAATACCCTGACCTAGTGAGATATACATGGCGGAGGCTTAATCAAGCTAGTCGCCTTGACTACTTTCTTATGTCATTCTCACAGGTGCAGGTAAAAAGGTGTTGATAGGGGACAGAATGTGGTCGGATTATCACATAATTGGCATGTATATTACTTTTACAGAATTTCCACGAGGGCGAGGATATTGTACATTTAATCAAAGCCTACTGGATGATAACTTGTTTATAGCTAGGCCAGAATAATTTATTAATGAATTGTTCTGACATAACATAGGTACAGCAGATCCCCTTATTGTATGGGACACATTTAAATGTTCCCTTAGAGGCCATGCAATTCAGTATTCATCTATAAAACAAAAGCAATTTAGATCAAAAGAGTCCATATTAACAAAGGAAATTGAAGGACTAACACTACAGTTAGATGGTAATAGAAACTCTACCATAGAGGCACAGAATAAGTTAGAGGAAAAAACAAAAACAATGGAGGAACTTATTCAAGAAAGATCAAGTGTAAAATATTATAAAAATAAAGCGAACTGGATGGAATACAGGGAGAAATGCACCAAATTATTTTTCAATCTTCAACATAGAAATGCTACCAAAAAAAAGTATTGAAACTTGTTACAAATGGAGTCACGCACGACTCACCAAATGATATTTTGAAAGAGGTAGTAAAGTACTTTAAGAATGTTTTAGTTTGTCTCCTCCATCGCCACTAACCGAAGCGATTTTTTTCTTCTTCCTATTAATAATGTAAAATGAACATCTGCACAGAAAGACTCATGTGGAGCCACAATTACAGAGGAGGAACTTCTTGACACAATTAAAATTTAAAATCTTTAAGGCTGGGGAAACTCTAGGGTTGGATGGCATACCAGTGGAAGTATACCAAACCTTTTTTGATATACTCAGAGGACCATTATTATCATGTTTTAACCACTCCTATATAAACTGTAGACTATCAGACACTCAACAAGAAGGTCTGATTTCATTATTACTGAAACAGGATCCATGTGGTGTGTAAATATAAAGATCTAGTCAATTTAAAAAGAATGGAGGCCTCTTACTTTAAGGGCATAAGGCGAGACCCAGATGCAGACACGGGAGGCAGATGGTTTGAGTCTTGGTTTTTAATAAACAATCCAAAAGGGTAAGCTAGAGAATGGTCGTGGACAAAAAAAAAGGTCAAAACCAGTTCAGAGTCCAGGAGGTACAGAGTGGCAGGCAGGCTCGAGGTCAGGGCAGGCAGAATGGGCAGGCAGACGGGTACGGTGTCCAGAAAACAGACAAGGGTCAAAACCGGGAGGACTAGCAAAAGAGAATAGAAGCAGGAGGACAGGAAAAACGCTAGTTGACTTCAACGGCATACAAGACGAACTGGCACAGAGAGACAGGAGACACAGGGATATATACACCAGGGAAATAAGTGACATCTGGAGGGGGTGGAGACAATCACAAGACAGGTGAAACAGATCAGGGTGTGACACTTTCACTTCAGTGTTGTGATGCAAAAAATTCTAGCAAAATGCTTGGTGCATAGAACTAAAAAGGTATTGTCAGATATTATTCATCCTAATCAGACAGGTTTTTTACATGGACGATACATTGGAGATAATATAAGACAAGTACTGGAAACAATAGAATACTATAGAATATCGAGGAAACCAGGCCTGGTTTTCATAGCTGATTTTGAAAAGGCTTTTGTTAAAGTACATCTACAGTGTACATACAAATACATAGAATATTTCAATTTTGGAGAATACAGTTGAAGTCAGAAGTTTACATACACTTAGGTTGGAGTCGTTACGACTCGTTTTTCAACCACTCCACAAATGTCTTGTTAACAATCTATAGTTTTGGCAAGTCGACCTTGTGCATGACACAAGTAATTTTTCCAACAAGTGTTTACAGATACAGTGAATTATAAGATAAATAATTTATCACAATTCCAGTGGGTCAGAAGTTTACATACACTATGTTGACTGTGCCTTTTTAAACAGCTTTAAAATTCCAGAAAATTATGTCATGGCTTTAGAAGCTTCTGTTATGCTAATTGATATCATTTGAGTCAATTGGAGGTGTACCTGTGGATGTTTTTTTTTTAACCTTTATTTAACCAGGCAAGTCAGTTAAGAACACATTCTTATTTTCAATGACGGCCTGGGAACATTTACATTTACATTTAAGTCATTTAGCAGACGCTCTTATCCAGAGCGACTTACAAATTGGTGCATTCACCTTATGACATCCAGTGGAACAACCACTTTACAATAGTGCATCTAAATATTTTAAGGGGGGAGGGGGTGAGAAGGATTACTTTATCCTATCCTAGGTATTCCTTAAAGAGGTGGGGTTTCAGGTGTCTCCGGAAGGTGGTGATTGACTCCGCTGTCCTGGCGTCGTGAGGGAGTTTGTTCCACCATTGGGGAGCCAGAGCAGCGAACAGTTTTGACTGAGCTGAGCGGGAACTGTACTTCCTCAGTGGTAGGGAGGCGAGCAGGCCAGAGGTGGATGAACGCAGTGCCCTTATTTGGGTGTAGGGCCTGATCAGAGCCTGGAGGTACTGAGGTGCCGTTCCCCTCACAGCTCCGTAGGCAAGCACCATGGTCTTGTAGCGGATGCGAGCTTCAACTGGAAGCCAGTGGAGAGAGCGGAGGAGCGGGGTGACGTGAGAGAACTTGGGAAGGTTGAACACTAGACGGGCTGCGGCGTTCTGGATGAGTTGTAGGGGTTTAATGGCACAGGCAGGGAGCCCAGCCAACAGCGAGTTGCAGTAATCCAGACGGGAGATGACAAGTGCCTGGATTAGGACCTGCGCCGCTTCCTGTGTGAGGCAGGGTCGTACTCTGCGGATGTTGTAGAGCATGAACCTACAGGAACGGGCCACCGCCTTGATGTTAGTTGAGAACGACAGTTTGTTGTCCAGGATCACGCCAAGGTTCTTAGCGCTCTGGGAGGAGGACACAATGGAGTTGTCAACCGTGATGGCGAGATCATGGAACGGGCAGTCCTTCCCCGGGAGGAAGAGCAGCTCCGTCTTGCCGAAGTTCAGCTTGAGGTGGTGATCCGTCATCCACACTGATATGTCTGCCAGACATGCAGAGATGCGATTCGCCACCTGGTCATCAGAAGGGGGAAAGGAGAAGATTAATTGTGTGTCGTCTGCATAGCAATGATAGGAGAGACCATGTGAGGTTATGACAGAGCCAAGTGACTTGGTGTATAGCGAGAATAGGAGAGGGCCTAGAACAGAGCCCTGGGGGACACCAGTGGTGAGAGCGCGTGGTGAGGAGACAGATTCTCGCCACGCCACCTGGTAGGAGCGACCTGTCAGGTAGGACGCAATCCAAGCGTGGGCCGCGCCGGAGATGCCCAACTCGGAGAGGGTGGAGAGGAGGATCTGATGGTTCACAGTATCGAAAGCAGCCGATAGGTCTAGAAGGATGAGAGCAGAGGAGAGAGAGTTAGCTTTAGCGGTGCGGAGCGCCTCCGTGATACAGAGAAGAGCAGTCTCAGTTGAATGACTAGTCTTGAAACCTGACTGATTTGGATCAAGAAGGTCATTCTGAGAGAGATAGCGGGAGAGCTGACCAAGGACGGCACGTTCAAGAGTTTTGGAGAGAAAAGAAAGAAGGGATACTGGTCTGTAGTTGTTGACATCGGAGGGATCGAGTGTAGGTTTTTTCAGAAGGGGTGCAACTCTCGCTCTCTTGAAGACGGAAGGGACGTAGCCAGCGGTCAGGGATAAGTTGATGAGCGAGGTGAGGTAAGGGAGAAGGTCTCCGGAAATGGTCTGGAGAAGAGAGGAGGGGATAGGGTCGAGCGGGCAGGTTGTTGGGCGGCCGGCCGTCACAAGACGCGAGATTTCATCTGGAGAGAGAGGGAGAAAGAGGTCAGAGCACAGGGTAGGGCAGTGTGAGCAGAACCAGCGGTGTTGTTTGACTTAGCAAACGAGGATCGGATGTCGTCGATCTTCTTTTCAAAATGGTTGACGAAGTCATCTGCAGAGAGGGAGGAGGGGGGGGGAGGAGGATTCAGGAGGGAGGAGAATGTGGCAAAGAGCTTCCTAGGGTTAGAGGCAGATGCTTGGAATTTAGAGTGGTAGAAAGTGGCTTTAGCAGCAGAGACAGAGGAGGAAAATGTAGAGAGGAGGGAGTGAAAGGATGCCAGGTCCGCAGGGAGGCGAGTTTTCCTCCATTTCCGCTCGGCCTTCCGGAGCCCTGTTCTGTGAGCTCGCATTGAGTCGTCAAGCCACGGAGCGGGAGGGGAGGACCGAGCCGGCCTGGAAGATAGGGGACATAGAGAGTCAAAGGATGCAGAAAGGGAGGAGAGGAGGGTTGAGGAGGCAGAATCAGGAGATAGGTTGGAGAAGGTTTGAGCAGAGGGAAGAGATGATAGGATGGAAGAGGAGAGAGTAGCGAGGGAGAGAGAGCGAAGGTTGGGACGGCGCGATACCATCCGAGTAGGGGCAGTGTGGGAAGTGTTGGATGAGAGCGAGAGGGAAAAGGATACAAGGTAGTGGTCGGAGACTTGGAGGGGAGTTGCAATGAGGTTAGTGGAAGAACAGCATCTAGTAAAGATGAGGTCGAGCGTATTGCCTGCCTTGTGAGTAGGGGGAAGGTGAGAGGGTGAGGTCAAAAGAGGAGAGGAGTGGAAAGAAGGAGGCAGAGAGGAATGAGTCAAAGGTAGACGTGGGGAGGTTAAAGTCACCCAGAACTGTGAGAGGTGAGCCGTCCTCAGGAAAGGAGCTTATCAAGGCATCAAGCTCATTGATGAACTCTCCGAGGGGACCTGGAGGGCGATAAATGATAAGGATGTTAAGCTTGAAAGGGCTGGTAACTGTGACAGCATGAAATTCAAAGGAGGCGATAGACAGATGGGTAAGGGGAGAAAGAGAGAATGACCACATGGGAGAGATAAGGATCCCTATGCCACCACCCCGCTGACCAGAAGCTCTCGGGGTGTGCGAGAACACGTGGGCGGACGAAGAGAGAGCAGTAGGAGTAGCAGTGTTATCTGTGGTGATCCATGTTTCTGTCAGTGCCAAGAAGTCGAGGGACTGGAGGGAGGCATAGGCTGAGATGAACTCTGCCTTGTTGGCTGCAGATCGGCAGTTCCAGAGGCTACCGGAGACCTGGAACTCCACGTGGGTCGTGCGCGCTGGGACCACCAGATTAGGGTGGCAGCGGCCACGCGGTGTGGAGCGTTTGTATGGTCTGTGCAGAGAGGAGAGAACAGGGATAGACAGACACATAGTTGACAGGCTACAGAAGAGGCTACGCTAATGCAAGGAGATTGGAATGACAAGTGGACTACACGTCTCGAATGTTCAGAAAGTTAAGCTTACGTAGCAAGAATCTTATTGACTAAAATTATTAAAAATGATACAGTACTGCTGAAGTAGGCTAGCTGGCAGTGGCTGCGTTGTTGACTTTGTAGGCTAGCTGACAGTGGCTGCGTTGTTGACACTACACTAATCAAGTCGTTCCGTTGAGTGTAGTAGTTTCTACAGTGCTGCTATTCGGGGGCTAGCTGGCTAGCTAGCACTGTTGATTACGTTATGTTGCGTTAAAAGAACGACAATAGCTGGCTAGCTAACCTAGAAAATCGCTCTAGACTACACAATTATCTTTGATACACAGACGGCTATGTAGCTAGCTATGTAGCTAGCTACGATCAAACAAATCAAACCGTTGTGCTGTAATGAAATGAAATGAAAAATGTGATACTACCTGTGGAGCGAAGCGGAATGCGACCGGGTTGTTGAGTGCGGAAGTTCTATTCAGTAGACGTTGGCTAGCTGTTGGCTAGCTAGCAGTGTCTCCTACGTTAAGGACGACAAATAGCTGGCTAGCTAACCTCGGTAAATTAAGATAATCACTCTAAGACTACACGCTCTAAACTTCACAATTATCTTGGATACGAAGACAGCAAAGACAACTATGTAGCTAGCTAACACTACACTAATCAAGTCGTTCAGTTGAGTGTAATAGTTTCTACAGTGCTGCTATTCGGTAGACAGTGGACGTTTGCTAGCTGGCTAGCTGCTGGGCAGATAGCAGTGTAGACTACGTTAGGACGACGAAATACGAAGTTGCAATAGAAGTGCTGACTGTTTCACTTTGTTGTCCTCTTTCTTTTCCTTTTTCTTCTGTCCTTCTTTTGTCCTTATTTTGTCTTCCTTTCTTCTGTTAACTAGATATTTTTTGTTGTAACAGTGGAACAGTGGGTTAACTGCCTGTTCAGGGGCAGAATGACAGATTTGTACCTTGTCAGCTCGGGGGTTTGAACTTGCAACCTTCCGGTTACTAGTCCAACGCTCTAACCACTAGGCTACGCTACCTTAAAACTCAGTGCCTCTATGCTTGACATCATGGGAAAATCTAAAGACATCAGCCAAGACCTCAGACATTTTTTAAAAAGTGCAAATCAATACAATAACAACAGCAAAGGACCCTGTGAAGATCCTGGAGGAAACCGGTACGAAAGTATCTATATCCACAGTAAAACTAGTCCAATATCGACATAACCTGAAAGGCCGCTTAGCAAGGAAGAAGCCACTGCTCCAAAACCGCCATAAAAAAAGCCAGGCTACAGTTTGCAACTGCACATGGGGACAAAGATCATACTTTTTGGAGAAATATCCTCTGGTCTGATAAAACACAAATAGAACTGTTTGGCCATAATGACCACCGCTATGTTTGGAGGAAAAAGGGGAGGCTTGCAAGCCAAAGAACACCATCCCAACCGTGAAGCATGGTGGTGGCAGCATCATGTTGTGGGTGTGCTTTGCTGCAGGATGGACTGGTGCACTTTACAAAATAGGTGGCATCATGAGGAATTATGTGGATATATTGAAGCAACATCTCAAGACATCAGTCAGGAAGTTAAAGCTTGGTCACAAATGGGTTTTCCAAATGGACAATGACCCCAAGCATACTTCCAAAGTTGTGGCAAAATGGCTTAAGGACAACAAAGTCAAGGCAATCACAATGCCCTGACTTCAATCCCATAGAAAATGTGTGGGCAGAACTGAAAAAGTGTGGAGGAGGCTTACAAACCTGACTCCGTTACACCAGCTCTGTCAGGCAGAATGGGCCAAAATTCACCCAACTTATTGTGGGAAGTTTGTATAAGGCTACCCAATATGTTTGACCCAAGTTACACAATTTAAAGGCAATGCTAACAAATACTAATTGAGTGTATGTAAACTTCTGACCCACTGGGAATGTGATGAAAGAAATTACTTTTGTGAAGCATCACAACACAGTTGAAATTTTGGGGGCAAATAGAAATCCAAAATGGATGGTGTTAAGAGATAGAGGGGAGGGGTTGAATGGAGCTGAAGGGTGGGACTAATAACAACAAGAAAACCAATGTAAAATATTTGGGGTCTGTAAAATGTATATAGGTTCAGAACTTTTGTGAAATAGCACAGTTACAAATAGAACTGGATGAACATCAGAAATAGAGGAAGGACTACTTCTAAAACCAAAGTTGCACCCCTGAGTTTATTCATCATTTACTAATCACTACTCCTTAAGATGTTTAATAAATGTTCTTATAAACCATTTACTAATCATTAGTGAAGTCTTTGAGTGTGGCCTTATCTAAAGTGTGGGCGATTTATGCTTTACGCATTTAGATTTTTATTTATTGAACATTTATTTAACTAGGCAAGTCACTTAAGAGAAAATTCGTATTTACAATGACAGCCTAGGAACAGTGGGTTAACTGCCTTGTTCAGGGGAAGAATAACAGATTTTTACCTTGTCAGCTCTGGGATTCGATCTAGCAACCTTTACCACTAGGCTACCTGTCACCCATTATGTTTTATAAACGTTTTGAGTGACCATTGTAATTTCTCACAAAAAGATGGACATGCCATTGAAAGGACATTCCAGTAGTCCTACATAATGTTCCTTCAGGTCTCAAAATAGCCCCCAGAACATAATCAATGGTAAACAACTAAGAACACAACACAGGATGTTAAAGGAAATATATCAAACCATTTCTTCACAAACACTTTTGTGGAACAACAGGACTTGAGGAAGAGTTGTAAATGTGAATGTTTTGCTGTTGCCAACCTCACAAATGCTAATTGGTCATAAAACAGAGAGAGAGATTCATTCATTATATGTGATTGAGGTTGACATTTTACATGTATAATTTGCAGGTAGAAATGTTACATGTAGAGCCTATAGCCTTTAATTGCTTCCAGTGCTTCAGTCTTTTAAACATAGAGTTTTTAATTGAGAGTTTCCTTTTTGGGAGGGTGGAGACTTTGCAAACCAGAACTCCCAATTTCTAACATGTATGGACCCAAAGTTTAATCATGCAGATTACCAAATGCAAAATGATAGGTTTTAGTTAACTGAGATTAGACTGCGTTTTGGAGTGACTCAACACTTTAGTTTTGGTCAACCCTTTATTTTTTTATATTTTTAAAGTCACTGCCAAGAAACGCTTGTTTTTCATAATTTTCAGTCGAAAAACTTTATTTGACTCAGCGTGGAGTGTGTCTGAAGTTGCACCTCACACTTGAGGGCTGCATTCCCGCAGTACCTGCCGATCCCAACAGAAATCATTGCGTCATATGGGTGGAAGCATGCGGTCAGACACAATTTGGAGATTTAATATATTTATGTTCCCCCGCAGATTATTTGGAAATGGTCGTCTTTCTGCTTTGTATGTGTTAGCCTAGGCCTATATGTTGTATTAAAAGCACACTTTTGTTGCATTATTCACACACTGAACATTTGCTGATTCAATTTCAATAGCCTACCTCTCCTCTCCTAGTTGGGCATGCGAGTTCAAGTGCGCCTATATGTTTGGGCGGAGAATCACGTGGCAGTTATCTTTCCAAGGAAATTAACTTACAATGTATTAACTACAGTCTAATCATATGTATGTAAATCCATATTGATAATGAAAAGAAGTGGAGGGCGCTCAACCAACGTGAGTTAACGTGCAATTCCACATTTTTTTCTTCATAATTGCAAAGGAAAACGCGCGCACAGGCTACCATGGTGAGCGAGCATTGCGCCTTTTCATTTTCAATAACTATTGATCATTTATCTGTCTCTGCCTGTAAATCTTCCCCCTAAAAGGTAGGCTATATCCTATATGCAAAACGTAGCTCAAGAGAAAGTGCAATTGTCCGCTGTCATCATTCTTGCTGCTTCAAATTCAGTAGCTATATGTGCAAGATCAGGTGCGCGTGTGTGGTCTCAAATAGAGTAGGCTATAGCCTATGCGTGGACGGATAAGCCCTGGACAGTTTATCTGTTCAACGGAAATGTACTTCGTAAATATGATTAGGCTGTAGTTTACTACAGTGTCTAGAAATAAATATTGATCACCCATATTTGTCTCCCAGTCTGAAAATCGAGAAAGTGCAAGTCTCTCAACGTTTTTCTTCTCAGCTAGCCAGCCCTCGAAGCAACTCGCAGCCCAGGTTACATTCTTAACTGTGTTTTTCTCGTTGCCGCTTTTCTCTAGGTCATTCAATGCAGTATCCTCCAAATCTGCATGCCTGGGTATTATTACCATCTATTTTTCCCATTCATCCGTAGTGATATCGCCGAAAATATCAAAATAAATGTTTCATTTATATTCATTTTAGTTTTCGCAACAATGTATCGATTTAGCCAGTCAACAGTTGCTATGACAACCATCTCAATCTGCTCTCAGTGTACTTCGGGCACATTCACTTCATATGGGACAGTGGAGATGCAATTCAATAATGAAACGGTATTGAAAAGGTCGGAGGGCTTATACAAATCTCTGCTGTTGAAAACCAAATGCTAGTCTAAAGCAAGTGAAATAGATCATTAACAAAAGTGAAATAAACAATAAAACGAGTATACAGTAAACATTACACTTACAAAATAATAAAAACATGTCAAATGTCATATTGTGTCTATATACAGTGTTGTAATGATGTGCAAATAGTTAAAGTACAAAGGGAAAATAAATAAACATAAATATAGGTTGTATTTACAATGGTGTTTGTACTTCAGTTTGCCCTTTTCTTGTGGCAACAGGTCACACATCTTGCTGCTGTGATTGCATACTGTGGTATTTCACCCAATAGATATGGGAGTTGCTCAAAATTGGATTTGTATTCAAATTATTTGTGGCTCTGTAATCTGAGAGAAATATGTGTCTCTATGGTCATACATTTGGCAGGAGGTTAGGAAGTGCAGCTCAGTTTACACCTAATTTTGTGGGCAGTGTGCACATAGCCTGTCTTTTCTTGAGAGCCAGGTCTGCCTTCGGCAGGCCTTCTCAATAGCGAGGCTATGCTCACTGAGTCTGTACATAGTCAAAGATCTCTATCATTTTGGGTCAGTCACGGTGGTCAGGTATTCTGTCACTGAGTACTCTCTGTTCCTTCCAATGTGTCAAGTAATTCTCTTTTTGTTTTCTCATGATTCGGTTGGGTCTAAATGTGTTGCTGTCCAGGGGTTCTGTGGGGTTTGTGTTTGTGAACAGAGCCCCAGGACCAGCTTGCTTAGTGGGCTCTTCTCCAGGTTAATTTCTCTGTAGGTGATGGCTTTGTTATTGAAGGTTTGGGAATCTCTTCCTTTTAGGTGGTTGTAGAATTTATCGGCTCTTCTCTGCATTTTGATCATTAGCGGGTATCAGCCTAGTTCTGCTCTGCATGCATTATTTGGTGTTTTACGTTGTACACTGAGGATATTTATTGCAGAATTGTGCATGCAGAGTCTCAATTTGGTGTTTGTCCCATTTTGTGAATTCTTGGTTGGTGAGCGGACACCAAACCTCACAACCAAAAAGGTCAGTGGGTTCTATAACTGATTCAAGTATTTTTAGCCAGATCCTAATTGGTATCGAGATTTTATGTTCCTTTTGATGGCATAGAAGGCCCTACTTGCCTCGTCTCTCAGATCGTTCACAGCTTTGTGGAAGTTACCTGTGGTGCTGATGTTTAGGCCG
Source organism: Oncorhynchus gorbuscha (assembly GCF_021184085.1). NCBI lineage: Eukaryota > Metazoa > Chordata > Actinopteri > Salmoniformes > Salmonidae > Oncorhynchus > Oncorhynchus gorbuscha. Next base: position 11,530,606 of record NC_060194.1, on the reverse strand, counting down.
AGGAATGTGTAGTATCTGGGATCTACATCTGCTTATATTAGTTACTGTGCTGTTACTAAGCAGTAATGCATTACGGCAGTGTTACGTTACTACACCTAATAGGAAATGCACATGCACACTGGGGTGCCGGGAACTGTAGAGCACGAGGGGTTTTGACTAAATGAAAACTAACTGTACTCCCTTCTCCTGCCTGGTCATTTCTCCACAACACAAATATTACAGTGGCGACGAGGTGATTAAACTACCTAAACGGACATTGCTTGAAGGGAAGAACGTTGCGTGAGTAATGAAACTCAAAATAATTATGTAATTCGCCAGTTATTTTTTATTTTCTTTCGCCAGTAGAGAAGGCTAAGCACTGCTAGTACAGTATTCCGGAGCTGCCAAGTAGCAAGACTATTGGAGTCCAGAATAGCGACACTGCCCTCTGGTGGTTAAATAAATAAAAACTGTCATTGAACCCATTGAAATTAGGTGACCTCAGTGGAGAAATATTGTCAAGAAAAAAAAAGGAAGAAGGAACGTAACACGTGTGTACATTATTACAAATGAGTGCAGTGAATTAAGTAATTGCAGAAACTTCTGAAGTGAAGAATTAGATGAAAATTCAGAAAATTAAGGAATATAAGGAAACTGAACAATTAACTGTGAAAATGGCAACCATTGGTCGAGAAGCAGAGTTTGAGGCTACAAAAGAGGATTTTGATTCCTATTTGGAGCGTTTTGAGCATTGGCTGGCTGCAAATTAAATCAAAGATGGAAAGAAAGCAGACGTATTTCTCAGTGTTTTGGGTCCAACTGAGTATGGATTGCTGAAAGGTCTCATTGAACCAATGAAAGCAGTGGAGTTTAACTATGTAGAACTGACTGAAACGCATTCAAGGTATTTCAAGCCTAAGCCAATTCTCATTGCAGAACGTTTAAGATTTTACCAACGTCACCAGAGTCAAGGGGAAAACGTGGCTGACTACATCCTTGCTTTGAAAAGGCTGGCACGATTTCTTGATGATGCTCTCCGAGACAAGTTTGTATGTGGTCTCACAGGTGAAGCATATCACAGAAGGCTCCTGTCAGAGAAGGACCTGACCTTTAAGAAAGCCTGTGATATAGCACTTGGACTCGAGCTTGCCCACAGGGATACTATTGAGCTATCGGGACATGCAGAACATCAGAAAGGTGTTCACAAGGTCAGTGATGCACGTGGTGAAAAAAGCTCACAAAAGTCACACTTTCTTCAGTCCCATCCTCAAGGTTACACAAGAACAAAGCAGCCCATATCTCAAAGGTCTAAGCCAAGTTGCTACAGATGTGGGGGAGATAATCATCAGCACAGTGAATGTCGATTCCAATATGAAAAGTGCCACAATTGTGGAAAGGTTGGACATTTACAGAGAGTGTGTAAAGCCTCAACGCACAGCAAGAGCGCACAAAGTGTCAGACGCAGCACAAGAAGAGGAAGGTACAACTGAAACAGTATTGGAACTGTTCAGTGTACACAGCTCAACAACTAAAAGATGGAATCTATCTCAACATGGAGTTAGCGGGGAAACTAGTAAAAATGCAGCTGGACACCGGAGCGTCTGTATCTATGGTTCCAGAGAGACTCTACAGAGAGAAACTGAAAGAGTGCCCTCTTCAGCCCGCGTCCATCCGCCCTTCTTCATACACTGGTGACACTATTCCTGTGTTAGGGCAGAGGAGCGAGGAGCGACTAGGCCGCTCCGATTGTTGTAGTTCCAAAGACCATCAGAATGTGCGGTGACTACAAGGTCACAGTAAATCGCTGCATACTACCAGAGGAATATCCACTACCAAACGCTGAAGATCTGTTTGCCACTCTAGCTGGTGGGAAGGTTTTCAGTAAGCTGGACCTGGCATTCACTTATCAGCAACTGAAGCTGTATCCGGAGTCAGAACAGTATCTGACCATCAATACACACAAGGGCTATTCAGATTCAATCGCTTGGCCTATGGAATTTCGACAGCTCCAGCGATATTCCAACACACAATGGATCAGATCTTGGACGGTATAGACCATGTTGTGTGCTTCATGGACGACATCCTCGTGTCAGCACCAACCATTGGAGAGCACCTTGTAGTGCTGGACAAAGTGATGTCAAGACTGGGGAAATACGGAGTGAGAATGAAACGCAGCAAGTGTGAGTTCCTCCAGGACTCAGTGGAGTATCTCGGATACAAGATTGATGCACACGGCCTGCACCCAACTAACAGCAAGGTGGAAGCAATCGTAAACGCATCAGCACCCACAAATATCTCAGAGCGGAGGTCATTTTTGGGGCTCCTGAACTATTACGGAAAGTTTGTGGCAAACTTGTCCACATTGTTGCATCCGCTTCACCAACTGCTGTAGGCCGATACAAAGTGGAATTGGTCCCCACAATACGAAGAAGCATTCAAGACTTGCAAACAGTGTCTGCTTGCCCACTAGTGGCTTGCCCACTACAACACAGAGATGAAGCTGAGACTCGCGTGTGATGCATCTCCATACGGAGTAGGAGCCGTCTCACATGTTCTACCGTCAGGTGAAGAACACCCTATTGCATTTGCATCACGGACTCTGTCACCAAGTGAGAAAAATTATGCTCAAATTGAGAAGGAAGCCCTGAGCATAATATTTGGAGTGAAGACGTTTCACAAATACCTCTACGGAAGGAAGTTCCAACTGCTGACAGATTACAAGCCTCTATTGGCCATCCTTGGACCAAAATCAGCTATACCAACCCTTGCTACACTTCGAATGCAACGTTGGGCTCTGATATTGTTAGCCTATGACTAGGAGATTGAGTACAGACGATCCAGTGATCACGCAAATGCCGACGCACTATCAAGACTACCATGCAATAGTGACTCCGACAGTGAAGATGATAGAGCAGTCTTCCAGATCTCTCTCATTGACGAACTGCCCATATCTGCTTCTGACATAGCAGAGGAAACAAGGAAAGACCCAGTGCTTTCCAGAGTCTTGGACTTAACATTAGGCGGTTGGCCAACCTTCGTAAATGACGATAACCTTCGTCCATTCATCGACAAGAAAGACCAGTTGTCCACTGATCAAGAGTGTGTTCTATGGGGATCAAGGGTGGTGGTACCTCACAAATTCAAAGAGGAAGAGAGGGTGATGGTACGTGATTTCAGACACCCTAAGCGCCTGTGGAACTCAGGTGTGATCTTGCAACGCAGAGGACCTTTAACTTACCAAGTCCAAATTGGTCATCGGCAGGTCAACGTTCATGTGGATCATCTGCTACGTTCCAACGCCCCAGCAGAGACATGCCGAGAGAACAAGAACAATAACGACCCCCAGGACTATTCTCCTGACTGTGGACTTACGGGAGAGACAGAGCCTGAACTTCCACCCGAAACTGGCCCACCACAGGAAGCCCAGGAGGAGCGGAGATATCCTATTCGACAGCGAAGGGCACCTCAAAAGCTTGACCTGTGAGTTGAGCTGGTTAAGGAGGTAACAGACAGTAAAACAAACACTTTAATATGTCCTAGATAAAAGGAAAGACAAAGGACATTACCTGGGTTAGTTATTAGGACACAAACTCTATCTTCGGGGCAGAATAATCCCCTGGATTTGTGCTAGGCTCAAAGTCTGCTTCAACCCAGTAGTTGAAAAACGTTTAAGAATGCATTGTTCAGATATTGCATTAGTAGTTACCTAACATATTTACCTTGTTCTCTGGGAGTTAAACACTATGGGGGAGGAGTGTAGTATCTGGGATCTACATCTGCTTATATTAGTTACTGTGCTGTTACTAAGCAGTAATGCATTACGGCAGTGTTACGTTATTACACCTAATAGGAAATGCACATGCTCACTGGGGTGTCGGGAACTGTAGAGCACGAGGGGTTTTGACTAAACGAAAACTAACTGTACTCCCGTCTCCTGCCTGGTCATTTCTCCACAACACAAATATTACAGAATGTATATTTTTTGGTGTGCTCTAGGGCAACAGTGTCTAGGTGGAATTTGTATTTGTGGTCCTGGCAACTGGACCTTTTCTGAAACACCATTATTTTTGTCTTACTAAGATTTACTGTCAGGGCCCAGGTCTGACAGAATCTGTGCAGAAGATCTAGGTGCGGCTGTAGGCCCTCCTTGGTTGGGGAGAGAAGAACCAGATCGTCAGCAAATAGTAGGCAATTGACTTCAGATTCTAGTAGGGTGAGGCTGGGTGCTGCAGACTGTTCTAGTGCCCTCACCAATTCATTGATATAAATGTTGAAGAGGTTGGGGCTTAAGCTACATCCCTGTCTCACCCCCGGCCCTGTGGAAAGAAATGCGTGTTTTTTGCCAATTTTAACTGCACACTTGTTGTTTGTGTACATGGATTTTATAATGTTGTATATTTTCCCCCTAACACCACTTTCCATCAATTTGTATAGTATGAGTCAAAAGCTTTTTTGAAATTAACAATGCATGAGAAGACTTTGCCTTTGTTTTGTTTGTCAGTTAGGGTGTGCAGGGGGAATGCGTGTTCTGTCGTACAGTAATTTGGTAAAAATCCAATTTGACATTTGCTCAGTACATTGTTTTCGCTGAGGAAATGTACGAGTTTGCTATTAATGATAATGTAGTTTGCTGTTGACTCACATCCCACGCTAGTTATTGGGGTCAAATTTGATAACTCTTCGTGCTGTTGTTTGTTTAGAGTTTTCCAATTTTCCCAGAAGGTCACGCCCTGACCTTAGAGAGCTTTTTTATGTCTCTATTTTGGTTTGGTCAGGGTGTGATTTGAGTGGGCATTCTATGTTTTTGTATTTCTTTGTTTTGGCCGGGTATGGTTCTTAATCAGGGACAGCTGTCATTCGTTGTCTCAATGGAAATCATACTTGGGTAGCCTTTTTCCCTTTGTTATTTGTGGGAAGTTAACTTTGTTTGTGGCACTTAGCCCTTAAGCTTCACGGTTGATTTTGTGTTGTTTATTGTTTTTGTCTGCGTCAACCTAATAAAAAGGAATATGTACGTTCACCACGCTGCGCTTTGGTCTACTTCTCATGACTATCGTGACAGTCAGTGGACTGACTGTGGAAGCTCTAAGAAACTCTGGGTTGAGGTCAACGATAAAGTAGTCTTCAGTACTACTGCCAACAGATGAGCTATACTGTAGGTGTATCTATCATAGGAGTCCCCTTGAAGCCTACCATTGACTATGTTTTGTACATACCCAGCGTCCGCAAGAGCTGCAGGAGTTGTGACCCGGTTTTATTGGTTATGTTGTCGTAGTTGTGTTTAGGGGGGGTACATGGGGGAGGGAATGCTGTCACTTCCAGGTAGGTGTTTGTTCCCCCTGTGTGCTGAGGGTTTCAGGTTATTGTCCAGTTCTGGCATTTAGGTCGCCACAGACTAGTACATGTCCCTGGGCACTCTCTTTCTCTCTCTCACACATTCTCTCTCTCTCTTTCATGCTTTTTCCCTCTTTCTCAGTGTCACTGTCAACCTTGCCCAGCGACCTTGACCAAATGCCAGTGCAACTTCCTGGTCTGTATATGAATAGAGATAGGGAGGACAGACCGACAGGCAGATAGAGAGATCTCTGTCAGCTGGGAATCGCTGTCTGTCATGTCACAGAATAGGATCACACGATCAGCCACATGGTCTGACAGCCACGATGCGTTCATGCACAGTGTCAGGCCCTTTTTCACTTTTCTATTTCTCTCCCTCTCTTTCTCTCCATCCCGGCTTTCTATTTCTCTCTTAACTCTCCTTATTTCCCTCTCTTTCAAACGCCTCTTCTTTTCTGGCATTCTGTCATGCAGAGATTGGAGATGAATAGAGATCTACTGTATGGAATTTAACAAAGAGTACTTTGTGCAAAACCGGCACATCTGATTCTTTGCTCCAGAACGTTGTACTCGTGTCTGATAGTCAAATAACAGGGAGTAATCTGTAACCCCCCCCCCCCCCAGAAAACTCCCCCCAGATGAGACAAAAGTTGCCAAAATGTTAGGCCCTCTCCTTCTTCATAATTGACTTTATTAACAGCCTCGAAGATTATGATTAAATTCCATTGAAATGTCATCTCCGTTTCCGATGGGCGGCTCGCGCCCCCCATACAACTCTACGCTATATTTGACATCAGTTCCCTTTCTCTCTCTGTCAAAAGTTATTCAAAGCAGAACAATAAAGTTATTACACATAATACAAAACTGTAAAACGGCTTTCTGCCATGTCTTCAGACAGACGAGAACACGATGACAACTTTGAACAGTGTAATACTTACAATCATAGCATGGCAAAAGTAATCCACTTGACATTTCATCAACCTGACAGTTAAAAATATTACGTGTCTGAACTCATATAGTAGCATTAGTTTTATCGTTTATTTACAGAGCTTTTTTTTGGTTTTGTTTTCTGAAACAATTTGCTCAAGACAAGACTCACTTTTATTTAATCCATCAAATATCTTTCTCCTCACATTGTTGTGCAATTTACTTGACACCCAGCGCCGTAACGCATTATGACATGGTCATAACCATGTCATAATATGTCATAATAGCTGACATGACCTGTCATGATCATCACACTGTCATGACACATATATTTAGACCTGTTGTGGCTTATAATGCATTATTTTATGGCTGGTTATGACACCTACATAAGAGGGTAACACCACACCAAACAAGGCAACACATTATATTACACCGTAGCCTACTTGTCAACAGTATGTTTATGTTATATGACATTTTATGAAAATGTAACGTATTCAATTGTAATTGCGCACAAATTGATGTCAGACATGCACCTGCTCTGTTTCTGATGACTGAGATGACTGCAGATGTCAGGAGCAGGACAAGACACCCTCTTTTTGACTGAGGACTGACATAATGACATGTATATGATAGGCCTATCTGGCTTATATGATTATAATGTTCATAATGCTTAAAGTGCATTTTCTTAGTCCAAGTGACGTGACACAGGATGGTCATAATGCTTCATGACAGTGTCATAAAGTGTATTTTCTGCAAGTTATTTACAATGTGATGGGGGGGGGAAGAAACATGACTAAATATTTAATTACCACAAACAACAATTAAATGAAAAAACAAACTTTTTAAAATGAAAGGAAACTTCTTGGCCAGGGAAAAAACACATTTGAATGAATATGACTTTTGACACTCTTATGTAGGTGTCGTAACCAGCCATAAAATAAGGAGATATATATATATATATATCTCACTACAGGTGTATGTATATGGGTCATGACAGTGTTATGACAAGTTATATCAGCTGTTATGAGATATTATTACGTAGTTATGGCCGTGTCATAACGGGTTATGGCGTTTGGTGTCAGTGTTAGCGTTTGGTGTCAATAGCACTTACATTTGACTTTTATGACTGTTGCTGGCAAGTGGGATTTTAGTGCCAGTAGTATCTGTTGACATTGACTGGAGTATGGCATGTTAGAATGTATTACTTTGATTCATATGTCATGTAAGTGTATTGTTGCATAAATAAGACTTTGCCACAGATGTCTCCTATTCATGTCCTTTACATGCAAGCTGTTTGTGTTTGGGTATTTCAAGGGCGGCTGAGCCTGAATTTCTCTTGTTATCCCAGTTTGCTTCTCCAATTATTGCACCATGGTTGAAGAAGGACTGCGAGGTAGCGACAACATTGCCTACTTTTCCCGAGGGCCAAAAATGGAACCAGGCCCCATGATCCCACAGCAGTGGAGGCTGCTGAGGGGAGGAGGGCTCATAATAATGGCTGGAATGGAGTGAATGGAATGGTATCAAATGTGTTTGATACCATTCCCTTACATCCATTCCAGTCATTATTATGAGCCGTCCTCCCCTCAGCAGCCTCCATTGTCCCACAGTGAGCGAAGCGGGTGACTACTATCGGCCAGATGCGTTTACGCTAGTAGCTAGAGATCCACTTATTACACCAATTATCTGTTCTGGATGTGTTTGCATTGTAATGGCGGCTCGCCTCCGCCCCACAGTCTGCGCAACAGTGGACCGCTTAAAGTAATTGGCCAGAAAATGTCTCTCAGTCTGTCGTGCCTAGGATGTGTTCATGGATGTACTGCCCTTGTTAGTGACTCTGATGGCAGTTACCTGGGAGGCACCGGATGCCTTTGGAAACGACATGATTGTGATTTTCCTCTTCTGTGTAGTAGTTGAAGAGGAGCCAAGACGGGAAAGTAGGAAATGAGGAGGGATAGCTCCAGAATCTCCCATCTGTTTACACACACACACACACACACACACACACACACACACACACACACACACACACACACACACACACACACACACACACACACACACACACACACACACACACACACACACACACACACACACACACACACACACACACACACACACACACGCGGAGTCACACACACGCAGTCACGCACGCACACACACACACGCGCACACACATACACACACGCACGCACGCACACACACGCGCACACACATACACACACGCACGCACGCACACGCGCACACACACACACGCACGCGGAGTCACACATGCACACACGCACGCGGAGTCACACATGCACACATACCCCCAATACAATGCAAGGCCCTGAATAAGCAATAACAAGACGGCCTGGTCTGAGGTGGAAGCAGCTCCACAGCAGACAGATCAAACATGAAGAGTCGAGAGCATGAGACGAAGAGAGAAGGTTTAACCTTTTACTGCAGTGGGCTAAGTCAGGGTCACACAGAGTGTTTCTTGGTAGTCTTAAACAAATCTACTTTGAAACAAAAGTATACATTTCACACACGTGGTGTTGTAGAAATCCTCCACACATGTCAGATATAGAATTCAAATCTATAAAATTTTGAGTTTATCACAATATTGCACTTTATATACACGTCACAGAAGACTGAAATATATCAAAACAGTTTCACATAGAAACACCTGATTTTCGCATTTAAAAAAAAGAAATGAAATTCTGAAAAATATGAATAACATTCCACCTATGAGGCCAATAGGTAATTTGACTGCAGGAAAGGGCTACCACAGACATCCAGTTTAGTCATTTATCTGACCTCCCAACCCTGTCCTGTCCTGCCTGTCTAGAAGTCACACTGAAAGATGTCCCAGCCAGGATGTATCCTGAATAACAGCCCATGCCTCTCTGCTAAGTTAAAGACATAGAGTCCCTCCTCTCCCCAGACAGACGCTATAGGGTCCCTCCTCCCCCCAGACAGACGCTATAGGGTCCCTCCTCCGTCCAGACGGACGCTATAGGGTCCCTCCTCCGTCCAGACGGACGCTATAGGGTCCCTCCTCCGTTCAGACGGACGCTATAGGGTCCCTCCTCCGTCCAGACGGACGCTATAGGGTCCCTCCTCTCCCCAGACAGACGCTATAGGGTCCCTCCTCCCCCAGACAGACGCTATAGGGTCCCTCCTCCCCAGACAGACGCTATAGGGTCCCTCCTCCCCCAGACAGACGCTATAGGGTCCCTCCTCCCCCAGACAGACGCTATAGGGTCCCTCCCCCCCCAAACAGACGCTATAGGGTCCCTCCTCCCCCAGACGGACGCTATAGGGTCCCTCCTCCCCCAGACGGACGCTATAGGGTCCCCCTCCCCCGCCAGACGGACGCTATAGGGTCCCTCCTCCGTCCAGACGGACGCTATAGGGTCCCTCCTCCGTCCAGACGGACGCTATAGGGTCCCTCCTCCGTCCAGACGGACGCTATAGGGTCCCTCCTCCGTTCAGACGGACGCTATAGGGTCCCTCCTCTCCCCAGACCCTCCTCCCCCAGACAGACGCTATAGGGTCCCTCCTCCCCCCAGACAGACGCTATAGGGTCCCTCCTCTCCCCAGACAGACGCTATAGGGTCCCTCCTCTCCGTCAGAGAGACGCTATAGGATCCCTCCTCCCCCTCAGAGAGACGCTATAGGGTCCCTCCTCCCCCAGACAGACGCTATAGGGTCCCTCCTCCCCTCAGAGAGACGCTATAGGGTCCCTCCTCCCCTCAGACAGACGCTATAGGGTCCCTCCTCCCCCCCCTCAGACAGACGCTATAGGGTCCCTCCTCCCCCTCAGACAGACGCTATAGGGTCCCTCCTCCCCCAGACAGACGCTATAGGGTCCCTCCTCCCCCAGACAGACGCTATAGGGTCCCTCCTCCCCCCAGACAGACGCTATAGGGTCCCTCCTCCCCCAGACAGACGCTATAGGGTCCCTCCTCCCCCAGACAGACGCTATAGGGTCCCTCCCCCAGACCCCCAGACAGACGCTATAGGGTCCCTCCTCCCCCAGACAGACGCTATAGGGTCCCTCCTCCCCCAGACAGACGCTATCCTCCCCCAGGGTCCCTCCCTCCTCCCGTCAGAGAGACGCTATAGGGTCCCTCCTCCCCCAGACAGACGCTATAGGGTCCCTCCTCCCCCAGACAGACGCTATAGGGTCCCTCCTCCCCCAGACAGACGCTATAGGGTCCCTCCTCCCCCCAGACAGACGCTATAGGGTCCCCACATGTAAGCTGAACAGGTATAATTGCTCCTTCATTCCCATGTCCATCAAATACCTAAACAGCAATCAGTAAAGCCGGGCAGATGTTAGTACGCCACTGACAGAATAAGTGAATATGTAAAGTATTATGTATGTGGCTATATAAGAAGAAGTGTATGATGATAAGGGTAACGTGTTATGTTGAGTGTGTAATGTACAGTGTCTATTTTGTATACAGCAGTACTGTGTCTCTAAGACAATTTTCCCCTTGGAACATTAAAGTTGATCCTAGCCCATCCTATCGCAAGGCCACCAATAAACACGCTATGTAACTCGGATTTAGCCCACTGCAGTAAAAGGTTAAGCAACAGACGATAATGCTAATAAATAACCTGTGAGTTTCCCATCAGTGTGGAGCAGTGGAGGCTGCTGAGAGGAGGACTGCTCATAATAATGGCCGGAACGGCGCAAATGGAATGACATCAAACACCCGGAAACCATGTTGGATGTATTTGACACCATTCCACTGACTCCACTCCAGTCACTACCACCAGCCCGTGCTCCCCAATTAAGGTGCCACCAACCTCCTGTGGTGTGTAGGTGGCTATATTCCTGGTCCTTTAGTACTTTAGTACTACTTTTGATAAAGCCACATAAACGCCGTTGTACTTTTGCATAGCCTTGTAGAGGTTCATTGTTATCCATTGTTGAGGGTTTCACCTCTCAACGTTGGCACTGCATCTTCCACACCCCCTAACATCGTTCCACCACATCCAGGCTGCAATTTATACCGAGGTACAACACCCCTGCTCCATCACAACGCCAGTGTTAGCGTTCAACCACTATTTAACTATTTTTTTGATTACACTCTAGCGCTCCATCTTCTTTGTAGAAAGTATATAGAAAAGAAAAAGATAGAAGAGACATGGGGAGGCATGAGAGAAAGAAAATAGAAGAGGGATTTATGAAAGGTAGAAAAGAGAGAGAGAGGGAGGTATGACAGGGAAGAGAGAGAGGGAGGCATGAAAGATAGAAGAGCGAGAGAGAGGGGGAGAGAGAGAGAGGGAGGCATGAAAGAAACAAAAGAGAGATGAGAGGGAGGCATGACTGAGAGAAAGAAAGGAGCGAGAAGAAAGAGGGAGGCATGAGAGAAAGCAAAGAGAGATGAGAGGGAGAAGAGGTGCTTTCTCACTGCGTCGGAGCCTCTCTCTTTGTTCCCTGGTGCTGGTGGTTAGCTCGGCAGCGATTCATCATGATTATCTTGTCGTAGGCAGGTAATGTCACAGGCAGGGCCCAGGCTATTTATGGCCCCTGTGTGTGTGACGCCTCGGCTGCCTTTTCTGCCTCTGCCTTTGCCCAGGGCTCTGGCAGGAGCCATCGCTCTCTGGGTGTAGAGACACTCCAGTGCACCCCAGATTCAGGGGAAGAGGAAGTGGTGGTGGAGGTGGTGCAGGGTGAGAGGGAGTTCGGAATCATACAGAGCACCCCTAAACGGGAAGGCCTATATGGCCTACCGGGGAGATGAGAGTGGAAATTAATGGGGAGCGGAAGGTGGAGGTTAGGGCAGGTGTGTGTAGGGTGGGGATATGATGGCAGAATTACACTCACTGGTGTAAAAATGCATCTCACACCACTGCCTGAGTGGCAGTACACACTGTGTGTATGTGTGTTCTGGAATGGTTCCACTTCTTGCAGCACACATAGGGCTGGCACAGTAATTGTATTATTCTGAACCAACAACTGTTGACAACCAAACGTAAATATATATATTTTTACAAACTTAAAGCAGCATTGTCTTTCAATCCTCTCTGCTTTGCTGTCTGTCTTGAACTCACACTCTTGCTAGCAAACTTGGCCCACATTTTCCCACACCAGTGAGTTTGTGACAGACAGACACAGCTTTATTTGTACAGGGGAGATGTTTTCAGGTATTTTATAAACATTTTGCCAGATTCATCTCCCTAAAGGAGAACTCACAAGCATGTCAAACAATTCCACTGAGCAGGAGTGGCCTGCTTTCCTCCTCTGGGTGAATACCTCGTTAGCCTAATAATGTTTAAAAAAGAATAATAATAATTAACGCTCGCTAGCTAACTGAGCTAACAAGCTAGCTAGCTAATGTACCAAGCCAAGCAGGAAAAAATTAAGCGATGGGGCGAGACAGAAACAGGATGTTGACACGCCAGAGAGACAGTGGGAGACTTGCATTGTGCAAGGGTCAGTGGACTTGGTTAGACATCATTCTTCTTGATTGGTATTCCGTATATGTGACTTTTAGGGTACATTGAACCATTTCCATAAGGCCCTGTGTGTGTGTGTGTGTGTGTGTGTGTGTGTGTGTGTGTGTGTGTGTGTGTGTGTGTGTGTGTGTGTGTGTGTGTGTGTGTGTGTGTGTGTGTGTGTGTGTGTGTGTGTGTGTGTGTGTGTGTGTGTGTGTGTGTGTGTGTGTGAAATCTAGCACACACATAGTCACTAATGGCAGAGGGTGGTAGAGTATGGATGAATGTTTTATAAGGGGCCCATCCTTTCTGATGCTGTTGCTAAAACCAGTGTCGCTCTCTCCAGCCACTGTCACTCTCTTAATATTGCATGTGGCCTTGACTTAAAAACAGCTCTCAGTCCATCCATCCATAGGTAGTCATGAGTCCATCTATTTCATCCTGACTTGAAAGTGCAATTCATGAATCAATTAATCAGTGATGTTCATTCCTTGTCACTCCCTTCCAGCCGTACATATTTCCTTAGAATGCAAAACAAATGGTCCCTTAACAGCATTTGAAAATAAAAGTGTATTTATGAAAATATATTCCAAGCTTTATTCCACATAGAAGACACTAATTAAGGGCTTGTAAACGGCATATAACGTAACGAAATTAGAAGTAGATTTTTTGGCATTGTTAAACAGGTTACCTTTGACTTAGAATAGTTACCTAATCACCCCCCAAAACATAATATTAACATCCTAATAAACTCATGAGAATCGATGAATTGAAGAGCTACAGTACTACCATGTTACAAGCAGATTATGGCACTCAGCTGATGTACAGTATGCCCCATATGATTACAAGACCTGGGTTCAAATGCCAGGTGGTTGGGGTATGCAGTTTTGGGACTTATCTATGGGTCACATCGCAACCATCAAGCTCAATCAAGGTGTCGAAAGCGTTCCACAGGGATGCTGGCCCATGTTGACTCCACTGCTTCCCACAGTTGTGTCAAATTGGCTGGAGGTCTTTTGGGTGGTGGTGGACCATTCTTAATACACACAGGAAACTGTTGAGCGTGAAAAACCCAGCAGCGTTGCAGCTGTTGACCCACTCAAACCGGTGCGCCTGGCACCTACTACCATACCCCGTTTAAAAGGCACTTACATAATTGTCATATCCATTCGTCTTATGAGTGGCACACATACACAATCCATTGTCGCAAGGCTTTGTTGGAGACTATTTGACTTGAGCCCATTTTAGTCTGTTTATAATTGTGTAATTAGCCTAAAAGTAGTAATTATCACGTTATGAGTTAGATGGGATGACCTATGTGCATTGTATTTGGGTAGAGGGAAAGTAAAAATTAAAAACTGAAATACCTTATTTACATAAGTATTCAGACCCTTTGCTTTGAGACTCGAAATTGAGCTGAGGTGCATCCTATTTCCATTGATCATCCTTGAGATGTTTCTACATCTTTATTGGAGTCCACTTGTAGTAAATTCAATTGATTGTACATGATTTGGACAGGCCCACACCTGTGTATATAATGTCCCACAGTTGACAGTGCATTTCAGAGCAAAAACCAAGCCAAGATGTTTAAGATATTGTCCGTAGACAATATTGTGTCAAAGCACGAATCTGGGGAAGGGTACCTAGAAATGTCTGTAGTATTGAAGATGCCCAAGAACACAGTGGCCTCCATCATTCGGGGATCCTGAGTGGCGCAGCGGTCTTAAGCACTGTATCACAGTGCAAGAGGCATCACCACAGACCCGGGTTCGATCCCGGGCTGTATCACAACCGGCCGTGATCGGAAGTCCCATAGGGCGGTGCACAATTGGCCCAGCATCGTCCGGGTCAGGGGAAGGTTTTGCTGGGGTATGCCGTCATTGTAAATAATAATTTGATCTTAACTGACATGCCTAGTTAAATAAAGGTTAAACAAAAAATAAAACAAATCTTAAATGGAAGAAGTTTGCAACCACCAATACTTTTCCTAGAGCTGACCACCTGGCCAAACTGAGCAATCGGGGGAGAAGGGTCTTGGTCACTTAGGTGACCAAGACTTAGGTGACCAAGAACCCGATGGTCACTCTGACAGAGTTCCAGAGTTCATCTGTGGAGATAGGAGAACCTTCCAGAAGGACAAACATCCATGCAGCACTCCACCAATCAGGCCTTTATGTTAGAGTGGCCAGACGGAAGCCACTCCTCAGTAAAAGGTACATGACAGCCCGCTTGGAGTTTGCCAAAATGGTGCTGGCAGCATCATGCTGTGGGGATATTTTTCAGTGGCAGAGACTGGGAGACTAGTCAGGATCGAGAGAAAGATGAACAGAGCAAAGTACAGAGAGACCCTTGATGAAAACCTGCTCCAGAGAGCTCAGGACCTCAGACTGGGGCAAAGGTTCACCTTCCAACAGGACAACAACAACCTTAAACACACAGCCAAGACAACACAGGAGTGGCTTCCGGACAAGTCTCTGAATGTCCTTGAGAGGCCCAGCCAGAGCCTGGACTTGAACCTGATTAAACTTCTCTGGAGAGACCTGAAAAGAGCTGTGCAGCGACGCTCCCACATCCAACCTGACAGAGCTTGAGAGGATCTGCAGAGAAGAATGGAAGACACTCACCAGATACAGGTGTGCCAAGCTTATAGTGTCATACCCAAGAAGACTCAAGGCTGTACACCTATTCCTTAAAAAAAATGCTTTTTCTTGAGTACTAATATTTCTGTCCCCACTTCAACAAAGGAATACTCAAATACATGTAATTTTATCCTTGAAATATTTCATTTAAATACTCTAGATTTCCATACATTCCTATGGAGGACCAGTAGCTTCAAAGCCTCTGATCGGCCAATTATATATATATATATATGCCATTTAGCAGACGCTTTTATCCAAAGCGACTTACAGTCATGTGTGCATACATTCTACGTATGGGTGGTCCCGGGGATCGAACCCACTACCCTGGCGTTACAAGCGCCATGCTCTACCAACTGAGCTACACAGGACCACAATTCATAGCATCAGCAATCCAGGGTGTGTATACATCATTGTTTTGAATAATATAATAATAATAATATATGCCATTTAGCAGACGCTTTTATCCAAAGCGACTTACAGTCATGTGTGCATACATTCTACGTATGGGTGGTCCCGGGAATCGAACCCACTACCCTGGCGTTACAAGCGCCATGCTCTACCAACTGAGCTACAGAAGGACCCCAGTTCTGGCGTTGTCACCTAAATTAAAGTGTCCCTGCCTGTAGTTTTACACTGTCAGCCAAAGCAGGAAGCAAACAGAGCAAACCATCATTAAGGTATTTTTCTCCTCACTACAGTCTGCTCTAGCACCTGGCTGCTTACCACTGTGAGTGAGGCTAATGGGTGTGTGTCTGATCTGTGTGTTTGTGTGTGTGTGTGTGTGTGACTTGATCCGCTCTCATCCCCTTCTTCACTGCAAGCGGTTTGTCCCAACGTCACACACTCGTTGGCCTGACCTTGGGTTGACCCTGTAGTTAATTGTGTGGCCCCCACAGTGTATTTAGCACTGTGGCTATACACCTTGAGAGCTCAGCCGACACAACAGAACAGAACTGTGGAGATATACAGCCAGGAAGAGACGAGAAGCAGTAGGCCAATGGCAGTGAGCAATGGAACCACAATCAGCTGGATGTTGAGTAAACAGTGTAGGCTACATCCGTGGCTACAGATCGTATGAGTAATGCAATCCCAGTTAGGTCAGAGTCAGACATAGGGCAAATCAAATCAGTCATATCAAGAGAATATACACAGTTGAATAGAGAACAGATAAAGGAGCCTAGTCAAGCGGACGAGGCAGAAACTTATCTTTCTACTGTGAGAATAAAAGTGGTCTTCCTTTTAACTGCATAAAACACGTTGATTGCATGAATCAATAGAAAACTCCCCTTTTATATGTAGCCCGATGTCCTTGAACTGAAGTAGCCTTACAGTTTTTGATAGATTGATTGCTGAACAAAGTCCATTTACGGTAGACTATTCGCAGACAACTTACCCAACAAACTTGTGCTTATTCCAGTTGTCTTCTTATTTCAGGCCCTTTCAGTGCTGACTCGTGTTCAGTTCAGGAAGTGTATTTGCTAAAGTGCATCCGTCAGAAAAGTGTCCTGAAACTTTGTCACGGTCTTCCCTTTTATGCCTTTACCTGCTACTCTGCATTCCGATAACTCTCTGCCATTCCTCTTTGTTTGGAACGAGACGACAGGTGAGTCAGTGGATGACATTTAGCTATTTTTCTAACTATAATTTGAGCAGATGCCCCCCCCCCCCAAAAAAAAACCCCACATTCAACCCCACCATTACTTTTAAAATACAGCACTACACTGTCAGCCGTTCTTACTGCTCTTTCGTAGGCATCCGCAGCCGGATCATTTCATTGAAATATGGTGATAGCCAATTTGTTGTGGGAGTGTTGGAGCACTAAAAAAGCAGGGAAGAATCAGCTGTGATTACGCTGATAACCATCATTTCCCCAGCGGTGCGCTGCTGCTTTCCCACAATGCCTCTGTGTGACGAGTGCCATTAATGGAAACCTGTTTACTCTAATGCTCAGGTGAAGGCAGGCTGACAGCTTTCAGATAAATAGCAAATAGCTTGTTATCTCTCCTTTCGCTCTCTGTCTCCTCTCTCTCTTCTTCTTCTTCCTCTTTGTCTCTCTCTCTCTCTCTCTCTCTCTACCTCTCTCTACCTCTCTCCCTCTACCTCACTCTGTCAGCAGCAACTTTTTGTCGGCTACACTTCCTTGACAAGATATCGTGTGTAGGTAGATGGCCACTTAGCGCCCCGTTCATTTGAACGTGGAAGCCATTTGCTAATGTTCAGGCCTCCATCCTCTTCATCCCCCGGTGGGGCTTGTGGGCCTGTTAATGTGTTCAGATAAGGCAAGAGGATCTAAAGAGATGAGACCTAGAGCATCAATTACCGCGGCTTTTGAACGTGTGACCCTTCACTGTGAGTCTTGTCATGTGGAGATGATGGAAAGACAAGGTGATATGGTGAGGCAAAGGGGGAGAGGACAAGACAAATACTGTGTGTAAGTGCGGGTGAGACAGAGTGATCGAGAGAGAGTACTTTCGTAGATGTCGGCAATGTGAGTTCCTGTATTTTATGCCAGCGAGAAAGGGAGAGAAAGGGAGAGAAAGGGCGAGCGGGAGAAAGAAAGCTAAATGTTTTGCCTACACATCAATTCACATATCCTGGATCCTTTTGAGCCAGAACATACAGAAAGAGAAATAGAAGGATGAGAAAAGCCAGCACACTCCCCTAGATACAGGGGCGGAGGAGGGAGGATGTTGTAGTTTAATTCAATTTTTCTATTTGCTTGTTTCCCCTGAGGCGGCAAAGGCAACTTCAAGGCCACCGTGCCCCAGCCCTCTCGTTGTGGCGTCCGTGTCCCTTTTCGCTAGATGGACAGGGCCCAAAGACCCCTGGGATAGCTGGGCTCATATTAACACCACAAACAAAGACAGGAAGGCCCCGCAGCCCCCGCCAGCACTGCTCCTCTCCCCAAATGGATTTGTATGATTTTTCTTCCTTTATCTCTTAATTACTCTGGGAGCAGAAAGAACCACAGGTGAACCACCAGGTGTTAGATTATGCCCAGTAGGAAAGCTAGTAGCCCCCCCCCAAAATAACATAAATTGTCCCCCTCCAAACAATTTTCATCACGGTCGAATGATGACTCATACTCCGCATTTTATAATGTTTTTACTTCCTGGGTCTTTGTTCCATTGTCAATTGAAAAGTACATAATTATTTTTCAAAGTTGTTTTTTTTGTTACTAGAATGTAATTGACTTCGCCGAGTTGAAGCGTGATTATGTTTTGATGTGGTATTTATTTTAATTACACTACCGTTCAAATGTTTGGGGTCAATTAGAAAAGTCCTTGTTTTTGAAAGAAAAGCTACTTTTTTGTCCATTTTGTAATGAACTTCGTCTGTTGTTTGTAGAGAGTCAGACCGAAATGCAGCGTGTAGGTTACTCATGACTTTTAATGAAGAAAATAGCGGTACATGAAATAACTGAAAATACGAAAACAACAAACGAGTGAAACTAATACAGCCTATCTGGTGACTAACACAGAGACAGGTACAATCGCCCACGAAATACAACGCGCACTCAGGCTGCCTAAATACGGTTCCCAATCCGAGACAACGAGAATCAGCTGACTCCAATTAGGAATCGCCTCAGGCAGCCAAGCCTAACTAGACACACCCCTACTAATACACACTCCTAATTAATACAAACCCCAATACGAAATACAACATATAAACCCATGTCACACCCTGGCCTACCCAAACATATAACAAAAACACAAGATACAATGACCAAGGCGTGACAGAACCCCCCCCCTAAGGTGCGGACTCCGGGACGCACCTCAAGAGCATAGGGAGGGTCCGGGTGGGCGTCTGTCCATGGTGGCGGTTCTGGCTCGGGACGTGGACCCCACTCCATAAATGTCCTAGTTCCTCCCCTTCGCGTCCTAGGATAATCCACCTTCTCCGCCGACCATGGCCTAATAGTCCTCACCCTGATCCCCACATAACTGAGGGGCAGCTCGGGACAGAGGGGCAGCTCGGGACAGAGGGGCAGCTCGGGACAGAGGGGCAGCTCGGGACAGAGGGGCAGCTCGGGACAGAGGGGCAGCTCGGGACAGAGGGGCAGCTCGGGACAGAGGGGCAGCTCGGGACAGAGGGGCAGCTCGGGACAGAGGGGCAGCTCGGGACAGAGGGGCAGCCCGGGACCGAAGCGAAGCCCGGGACCGAAGCGAAGCCCGGTACTGAGGGGAAGCCCGGTACTGAGGGGAAGCCCGGTACTGAGAGGAAGCCCGGTACTGAGAGGAAGCCCGGTACTGAGAGGAAGCCCAGTACAGAGAGGGAGCCTAGTACTGAGAGGAAGCTCAGTACTGAGAGGAAGCTCAGGCAGGTAGTAGGCTCCGGTAAATCCTGGCTGGCTGGTGGACCTGGATGATTAAGGTTGTCTGGCCGATCTAGAAGATCTTGGTAGACTGGCACTTCTGGCGGATCCTGGCAGACTGGCACTTCTGGCGGATCCTGGCAGACTGGTGACGCTGGGCCGACTGGCGGCGCTGGGCAGACAGGAGACTCCGGCAGCGCAGGAGAGGAGAAAGGCTCTGGCTGCGCTGAACAGGCGAGGCGCACTGGACGCGCTGGGCCGACTGGGAGCACTGGTGGCGCTGGACAGACAGGAGACTCCGGCAGCGCAGGAGAGGAGAAAGGCTCTGGCTGCGCTAAACAGGCGGGAGACTCCGATAGCGCAGGAGAAGAGAACAGCTCTGGTTGCGCTAAACAAGCGGGAGACTCCGGCAGCGCAGGAGGGGAGAAAAGCACTGGCTGCGCTGAACAGGCGAGGCGCACTGGAGGCCTGGTGCGTGGTGCTGGAACTGGTGGTACTGGCGCGAGGACACGCACAGGAAGCCTGGTGCGGGGAGCTGCTACCGGAGAACTGGTGTGTATAGGTGGCTCTGGATAGACCGGACCTTGCAGGCGCACTGGAGCTCTTGAGCACCGAGCCTGCCCAAGCTTACCTGGCTCGATGCCCACTCTAGCCCGGCCAATAGGAAGGGCTGGTATGACTCGCAGCTGGCTCTGCACCCGCACTGGAAACACCGTGCGCTCCATAGCATAACACGGTGCCTGCCCGGTCTCTCTAGCCCAACGGTGAGCACAGGGAGTATGTGCAGGTTTCCTACCTGGCATAACTATTCTCCTTTTAGCCCCCAATAATTTTTTGGGGTGACTTTCCGGTTTCCAACCGCGTCGCAGTGCTGCCTCCTCATACTCACGCCTCTCCGCTTTAGCTACTTCTATTTCCTCCTTGGGACGGCGATATTCTCCCGGCTGCGCCCAGGGTCCTTTCCCGTCTAATATCATCTCCCAAGACCAGAAGTCCTCATATTGCTGCTCCTCACAATTAACAGGGAGAGTAGGCTCAGGTCTGACTCCTGACTGCCACTCTCTCTCTGCGCTTTCCCCCGTTACCTACGGTTTTCGCTCTGTATAGCCGTGCTTTCCTTTTCGATTCCATCCGTGTATAGCCCTCTTCGCATTGCTGTAGGGAATCCCAGGCGGGCTCTTGCACTCGCTCTGGGTCGGCCGCCCACCTGTCGATTTCTTCCCACGTCGTATAATCCCTGCTTCTGCCGTCCATATCGTCCTCCTTTAGCTCCTGCCAGTTCACACGCTGCTCGGTCTGTGAATCGTGGTGGGCGATTCTGTAATGAACTTCGTCTGTTGTTTGTAGAGAGTCAGACCGAAATGCAGCGTGTAGGTTACTCATGACTTTTAATGAAGAAAATAGCGGTACATGAAATAACTGAAAATACGAAAACAACAAACGAGTGAAACTAATACAGCCTATCTGGTGACTAACACAGAGACAGGTACAATCGCCCACGAAATACAACGCGCACTCAGGCTGCCTAAATACGGTTCCCAATCCGAGACAACGAGAATCAGCTGACTCCAATTAGGAATCGCCTCAGGCAGCCAAGCCTAACTAGACACACCCCTACTAATACACACTCCTAATTAATACAAACCCCAATACGAAATACAACATATAAACCCATGTCACACCCTGGCCTACCCAAACATATAACAAAAACACAAGATACAATGACCAAGGCGTGACACATTTAAAATAACATCAAATTGATCAGAAATACAGTGTAGACATTGTTAATGTTGTAAATGACTAATGTAGCTGGAAACAGCATATTTTTAATGGAATATCTACATAGGCTTACAGAGGCCCATTATCAGCAACCATCACTCCTGTGTTCCAATGGTACATTGTGTTAGCTAATCCAAGTTTATCATTTTAAAAGGCTAATTGATCATTAGAAAACCCTTTTGCAATTATGTTAGCACAGCTGAAAACTGTTGTTCTGATTAAAGAAGCAATAAAACTGGCCTTCTTTAGACTAGTTGAGTGTCTGGAGTATCAGCATCTGCGGGTTCAATTACAGGCTCAAAATGGTAAGAAACAAAGAGCTTTCTTCTGAAACTCGTCTGTCAATTCTTGTTCTGAGAAATTAAGGCTATTCCATGCGAGAAATTGCCAAGAAACTGAAGATCTCGTACAGCGCTGTGTATTACTCCCTTCACAGAACAGCACAAACGGGCTCTAAACAGAATAGAAAGAGGAGTGGGAGGCCCCGGTGCACAACTGAGCAAGAGGACAAGTACATTAGAGTGTCTAGTTTGAGAAACAGATGCCTCACAAGTCCTCAACTGGCAGCTTCATTAAATAGTGCCTGCAAAACACCAGTCTCAACGTCAACAGTGAAGAGGCGACTCCGGGATGCTGACCTTCTCTAGGCAGAGTTGCAAAGAAAAAGCCATATCTCAGACTGGACAGTAAAAAGGAAAGATTAAGATGGGCAAAAGGACACAGACACTGGACAGAGGAACTCGGCCTGGACGGCCAGCATCCTGCAGTCGACTCTTCGCTGTTGACGTTGAGACTGGTGTTTTGTGGGCACTATTTAATGAAGCTGCCATTTGAGGACAAGAATGTAATTGACTTCGCCGAGTTGAAGCATGGTTATGTTTTGATGTGGTATTTATTTGATTTATATCTGGTGCCTATGTGGTTAACCCAAAGAATATAAGGGTTTGTGGATGACATCACTAGTGTTGCCTGGAAACCGGTGTCTGCTTTCATCTGAGGACGAACTTTACAATCAGGTCAGGGGATCCACAGGAAAGAGCTGATTTGATTAAAGTAGCATAATAACAGCTGGGATTGACATAGCTCACAGCATCATTGTATTAGGAGCCACTGCAATCCATCTTAACTTATCAGTAGCGTTTGTCAAAATCCATTTTGGAGGATTTTTAAGTTCAGCCTTCGTCTCTTTGTCCGCTGGCAGTGAGCTACTCGTCTTCCATTTGGTGTCCTTGCTAATAGGCCTGAATTATTATCCATTATGATTCATAATGGATAGGTCACAGAGTTTAATTGCTAACACTTCACCCAACATTTATGTCATAAAACCTACATAAAACCATTTACTGTATTATTGTCTCACAATAATGAAAGAATAGGGGTCAAAGAAGTATTATGAAAGACTAATAGACGCTGCAGTGTCTGATCAAATTAAATAGGATTAATAGGATTTTGTAACTTGTACCTGTATGTCTCCTTCCTCCACTGAAGTTTCATTCCATCCGAGAAATGACAGGTGTACATTTGGCTGTGCTGCAGGAACTCTTAGTAAAGTTGGCCTTCTGTGTTCTGTCTGTGACTGTCTGGAACACGGACATCTGGCGCTGTCTGAGGTGGTACTCAGAGATGCTCCTTCACAATGACTAGGGCTAGGGAGGACAGACACACACACGTTGCCTTTTAACCTCCTGAGTCCTGACCCTCTGTCAGTCATGATGACTGCCGTCCGACGATCGGGCAGACGACAGGTGATTGGAGTGTTACTGTGTCTGACAAGGAGACAGGTTCGGTGTGAGTATGAGCTTGTTAGGGATGTGACGTATGAAAACATTTTCTTAACGTTTAAGCTGCAATTTTGTTTAAAGAAGTTTAAACGTTTAAAAGATAAGAAAAAAATCTTAAAATCACATCTGAATTCACAATGCAGATATGGTCCTGCTTATGACCTCTAGGGGGCAATGCAGTTCCATTGACCTCAGTCATGACTATCAGACAGCGCTCACCTGACTGCTTTCCCACACCCACTCAGCAATTATGGTAGTTAATGCCGTTTTTAGGTTCTCTGCTGTGTGCCTCTCCTACATGTTCTCAGTGGTCAGTACATGTAACTTCCTCTCCCACTTTTCGGCAATGTGAAGACTCTGATGTATGACCGCGTGTTCATTAGATGTCCAACAATCTGTTGTTAATGCCATTTTTGGGGTGTTTGAGAGCTCCCATTTTGTACTCGCAGAGCAATCATTGTACAAGTTCTCCGTCAGGGGCGTCACAGTCTTTCGACATGGCATCTTGTAGTCTGGTTCCAGATGTGCCATGCGGGTATTGAAGCCGACATCCTCTACCGTTGACAAGGGCTGCATATCAATGTATAATCATTTCTGTAATCAGCGCTGTGATTTTCTCACTCTGTCCCTCACCGCACGTCGTCCGTGCCACTGTAGCGCAATTCCACGTCGCCAAGTTTGCATTTCACCGCCTTCTCCCTCCGCTTCTCAAAAACCTTTGCCGTGCAGGACTTTGCCGCTGTCACTTCCCCGTCTTACTTTCTGCCATTTTATTTTCAACTGTTAACGATGACGCCGTGCGGAGCGTTTTACATCCGTAGAAAATCATTTTAAAGATGCACATCTCCTCCTACTAACGTTACAGCATTGTTGCGTTAAGTGTTAGTTTAGTTTCTTATCATGACGATGATCGGGACATGTTAGTGGTAGTTTTGTGATAACTGCAGAGTGCTTTGAATTTTGTGAAGAAAAAACAAGAATAAAAACCCCATTGTTGTTTTGGTTAGGGAGGTTTTGTAAATTTTAATGATCCCAATTTTGTTTAAACATTCACACCCCGTGTGTTTGTGTGTGTGTGTGTGTGTGTGTGTGTGTGTGTGTGTGTGTAAGAGAGAATGTGTATGAATAGCCATTTGCCTATGGGCTCCCTCATCCCTCCCTCCTCACCCCCCTTCTCTCCCTTTATCCCTCAACCATCCCCTGCCAGTGTGGAAATCCAAATTAGGGGAGACAGAGAGGGTACAGGTGCGAGACTGGGCTCTCTTACCTTCTGTCTACTCTGCCAGCCTTTGGGCAGACTGACCAGGTGACTGACAGGCTCTTTGGCATTTGCTGTCCGTGGTCCCCCTAATGCCTGTGGCCCTGACAGAGGCACCTCTTCCACAGCCTGTCACTTCCACTTCTCCAGAACTCCAGCCTGGGGCCAGAGGATGGCCCTGGAGGTTCCCCCGACTCAGAGGAGACCCAGGTTAAAAACAGGGTTGTTTCTGGTGGGATGGTTGAAGACTTTTGTGAAACGTTTTGATTGCCATTCTATACTGTTCAACTATTCGCGGTGTATTGACTTAGTCTTATGTTTGGATATACACTGAGTGTACAAAACATTAGGAACACCTTCCTAATATCGAGTTGCATCCCCTTTTGCCCGCAGAACAGCCTCAATTCTTCGGGGCATCGACTCTACAAGGTATCAAAAAATGTTCCACAGGGATGCTGGCCCATGTTGACTCCAATGTCTCCCACAGTTGTGTGAAGTTGGCTGGATGTCCTTTGGGTGGTGGACCATTCTTGATACAAACGGGAAACGATTGAGCGTGAAAGACCCGGCAGCGTTGCAGTTCTTGACACACTCAAACCGGTGCGCCTGGCATCTACTACCTCGTTCAAAGGCACTTTTGTCTTGTCCATTCCCCCTCTGAATGGCACACATACACAATCCATGTATCAGATGACTCAAGGCTTAAAAATCCTTCTTGAACCTGTCTCCTCCCCTTTATCTACACTGATTTAAAGTGGATTTAACGTCTTGCGTCGAGCAATCCCGTAACCGGGAGCGTAATCATACCCTCAAGCTCATTACCATAACGCAACGTTAACTATTCATGAAAATTGCAAATAAAATAAAATAAATATATTGGCTCACAAGCTTAGCCTTTTGTTAACAACATTTAGCTACATAGCTACACAAGCATTCGTGTAAGAGTATTGATAGCTAGCATAGCATTAAGCCTAGCATTCAGCAGGCAACATTTTCACAAAAACAAGAAAAGCATTCAAATAAAATAATTTACCTTTGAAGAACTTTGGATGTTTTCAATGAGGAGACTCCCAGTTAGATAGCAAATGTTCAGTTTTTCCCAAAATATTATTTGTGTAGGAGAAATCGCTCCGTTTTGTTCATCACGTTTGGCTAAGAAAAAAACCCGAAAATTCAGTCATTACAATGCCGAACTTTTTTCCAAATTAACTCCATAATATCGACAGAAACATGGCAAACGTTGTTTAGAATCAATCCTCAAGGTGTTTTTCACATATCTATTCGATGATAAATCATTCGTGGCATTTAGGTTTCTCCTCTGAAGCAAATGGAAAAATGCACGCAGCTGGAGATTACGCAATAATTTTGACGGAGGACACCAAGCGGGCACCTGGTAAATGTAGTCTCTTATGGTCAATCTTCCAATGATATGCCTACAAATACGTCACAATGCTGCAGACACCTTGGGGAAACGACAAAGTGTAGGCTCATTCCTGGCGCATTCACAGCCATATAAGGAGACATTGGAATACAGCGCCTTCAAAATCTGGGCCATTTCCTGTTTGAAATTTCATCTTGGTTTCGCCTGTAGCATCAGTTCTGTGGCACTCACAGATAATATCTTTGCAGTTTTGGAAACGTCAGTGTTTTCTTTCCAAAGCTGTCAATTATATGCATAGTCAAGCATCTTTTCGTGACAAAATATCTTGTTTAAAACGGGAACGTTTTTTTATCAAAATTAAAAGAGCGCCCCCTATATCGAAGAAGTTAACAAGAGACATCAGTAAAGGATCATAGCTTTCACCTGGATCCACCTGGTCAGCCTGTGTAGAAAGAGCAGTGTTTTGTCATGTGTTGTACACTCAGTGTAGTTCAGGGATTCATTGTCACTTGGCGGTGTATTGAATTTGAATGCAAGTGTCAACTTCATTTGTGTCAAGTTTCTATTCTGTTTGCCGTTTAGTTAGTTAGCATCCCTGTGGAAAGCCTGACTTTTCTTCCTCTTATTTGTTTTGTTCTAATTTTCATATTTCCCAGTGGATTGCCCAAAATCCCAGTTTTTATCAGATGAAATATGAGCTCCGGTGTGGTAAGAGGTAAGACATTGATACTCTGATTTATCGTTTTTCAGCGGGATTTTATGGGGAGACAAGATGGGGGTTTTGGGCGCCATTAAGACTATAGAACATATGAAAATAGGAATCTATGATTGGTCTAACATCTCTATGAACGTGCCCTTCTCTTCCAATGCCTTGGGCCTCTGTCTTAGTCACTCTATAATGCATGTATGTTTGAGAGCTGTTTCGTGATTCAAGGATGGCAATTTGAAAGGGGGCGGGAAAGAGAATGGAGGGTATAGTTTCGCTATAAAAGCAACTATCTTGCAATCTGTGTGTGTGTGCGGGCGCGTGGACAAAAATCCATATCCCAACAAATTGCCTGAATTTATGTGACAACAATAAATATGTTACGTCGAGAACATTAATCAGAACATTAATCACCACCCATGTTTTTTTAAAGATCCTTTAAACCCTTAGATTTGTGGAAATTTGGATCGGGACAACTTGAAATGTTTCTAATAGAAGAACCATGAAAAGCATATGCATGACCAATGTAAATGATCAGACCAAAGTTGAGGGCACAACAGTTCACCTGACACAAGACTGAATCCAAACGGTTGATTGTCTGCGCATTTGACATTTTACTGTACTTTTCACAGCATGTGTCTACAAAGAAAGTCAGAAAATATGCTGGAGACATTCAGCAACATAATACGAATATCCGTTGAAATGATGCAGTAGGTGCACGATAAGAAGAAAAAAAACTATTTCAAGGGTTTGAGTGAGAGTTTCCAAGTGGCCACACACCTCTCCACACAGTGCACAGTTCCTAAGTCATTTCAATGCACTTACGACTCAAGGAAAGAGGCTTCAACTATGCTTTTTGAGCTCCTAGCTTTGCCATTGAGGAACTGAATCAAGCACTCTTGTTTCTGTTTGGAACACAGCCCTCCATCAGACATGTACTGTTCTTGTTCATGCAACTCAAAAAACGTTCTATTAGAAATTGCAATCTGGTTCAGGTGGGCATCATTTGAAAGCTTATTATATATCCAACATGGCTAGCTAGCTATGTTATGAAATATGATGTTACAGTGTTAGGCCTTCAAAAGGCACTTCAGATTAACCAATTTTTTATTTTGGTGCGCAAAGAATGGAGTCATGAGTGTGTTCAAGTGCGTGTTCTGCGACAAATGTTCCTCACAATACGACAAAAATAGGCTCGTTCAGAACAAGCCAGGGTATATAACGCATTTCATCTTTGTAACTCGAAACGTAGCGATCATAAACGTTGATACTGTAAATTACACAAGTTTTCAAATATGTAAATGTGAAGTGCACATTTGGACTCATGAGTGTGTGGTTTTTCCGTGTGCGACATCAAAGTGGTGTTTATTATATTCTTCAATGTCTCATCTTTCAGAACACATCGACTCCTTTCGATTCACAGCATTTCCCTCACATGGACAACAACAATTGTGCAAAAGTAGCCCAATTTAGCGGGAGGGATGGGGGGGGGGCTTCTTGTCACGCACTGTGTTCAAGTTTATAACAGCTGTCAGTCAAAACCCATACAGCGCTCTGAAGCGGAGAACCTGAGATCTGACGTCATGTATGACATGTTACTGTGCAGCCACTGCGTTACAATTTAGGCGCTTATCAATGACAATCTGAATTGTCCCATTAACAAATCACCCATATTGGCAAACTTATACTTCATTTCAAACTTCACATTTCTCTAGTGTAGTCTGGTTATCGAAATGAATAAGAACAGCAAAATGCCTGGGATAAGTGATCGGTGTGGTTGGTGTAGATCATTTTAGGTTTATCATCCCAGCTCTAGTGTGTGTGTGTGTGTGTGTGTGTGTGTGTGTGTGTGTGTGTGTGTGTGTGTGTGTGTGTGTGTGTGTGTGTGTGTGTGTGTGTGTGAAATGACAGCTCACAGCCCAGTGACTCCATTTCTCTAGTAATCCCTCCATATAAATTGGAGACCTTCACAAATCCATGCTTTCTACTATGGCTGTTTTAGCCCGTCTCAGGGACAACAGGCAATCTGAACCGCTTTGCCCCCCTACTGTCATCCATCAATGTATACATTATGATGTTATTGCGCTCTCTCTCTCTCGCACCCTCTCTCACAAACCCAAAAGTGAAATCCATCTTTGGTCGGCTGAGTGATTTCACATTCGATTTTCTTATTGTGGATTGAGTTAGCGAAACAAAACAGCCGGTTAGAGAATAAATACGACGTACCCGCGCTCCGAGGAGGAAGCTGCCAGATTAACGCTCCGACATCTTCCCGTTTGCTTCCTAGGTTTTAATACGTGGTGACATGTTTGTTTTTTTCCCACTCAGGAAATTGTTTCCCCATTATCCTGTTAGGAGAAGATAACCACTGATTTTATCCCATTACAGAGAAAGAGTTCTGTCTGATGATGCCTCGTTTGGTGTGTGTGTGTGTGTGTGTGTGTGTGTGTGTGTGTGTGTGTGTGTGTGTGTGTGTGTGTGTGTGTGTGTGTGTGTGTGTGTGTGTGTGTGTGTGTGTGTGTGTGTGTGTGTGTGTGTGTGTGTGTGTGTGTGTGTGTGTGTGTGTGTGTGTGTGTGTGTGTGTGTGTGTGTGAGGGATGAGGTGTGTGAGTGTTTGTGTGTTTTGTGGGTCTGTGTCTCACCACCACCAGCCTGTATGGAGCTTCCAGGCTGACTGCACTTGTTGTTGTCAACTTGTGACAGTGAAATTGTGGGCTGTCAATCTCCTGTGAGGTTACCGTGACGATGAGAGAGACTTCTACTGTCACAGAACGCATCACATGGGCATCAGTGGGACGCATCAGAGTTGAGGGATGTCGGACTCAAAGGCACAGGAAGTGTGTGTGTCCTGTGTGTGTGAGAGAGCGAGAGAGAGAGGTGTGTATGCGATGATATGTTATTCCATCTAATGGCCAATGGACCAATGCGTTCAGCGACTGATCTGTTTAACCATGCCTTCAATCTACCTCTCCCCTCATCCCTCCATCAGTTACCCTACCTGACAGTCAGCCAATTGCTTTGTCAATATGTATTTGAATGAATGAATAAATCAGCCGACCAATCAATCAAAACGCCAAGCATTTAACCGTAATCTCTCCTTCCCTGGTATCTCATCTATTGACTTTTTAAAAAAGCATTACAGTTGCATAATTCATATTTCATGGTCACTTTCAAATCTCTTCATTGATCTCTATACCTGGGATATACTGGGTACTGCACAGGTTGAAGTTGTTGTGAATTAAATTGTCACAGATTAGATGAGAAATTAGCTTTCGAAATGAGTTTGTCATTGTGCCATTAATGAGGGGCGATATGCGTGAAAGATGATGCGATGGGATTCAATGATTGGATCACCCTTTTCTTAGAAGGGCAAGAACATTTTCTCCGCTGACAAAAGGCTATACAGTGCTGAATATGGTTCTATTATTCACATTAGATATGCTGTCTAGCTCAGCCAAAACACTTATTATTTGAGTATACTGTAAATATTGTCCTTCTGTTGAATAGCCAGTTTGACATTGGAAAACAGAATTGTTAACCCTGGCCATTATAATTTTTGAGGAAGAGGATTGGCTCCGGGGTCATATCTTTACCAGGGATATCCCAACTCAACAGAGAGTAAACAGAGTGAAATGAAAATGTCAGGCTGACACCCAGACTCATGAAAAATAAAGTAAACACAAATAAATAGAATGTACTTCTCTGTGGAGAGACTTTGAGATTGTCTGGAGAAATTGATCTTCACGCTACTTGCTACTGATTGGACCCAACAAGAGACTTCCTCGTTCCGCTCCGGTTTAATCATGGAGACACAGAATGTGAGAGAGAACTTGCTCATCCTTTCTTCGGGACAGTAAACATATCCCCACTGAGCCTCCGATAATGAATGTTTAAAATCCCAGGCTTGTTTAATTGAGATACTTTCTCAAAGTTGCGGGGAAAGAAAAGAAACAAAGAAAAGAAAGAAACATTAACAAGATTATGGGCAGGAGAGGAGAGGGAGAGAGGAGGAGGAGAGGAGGAGGAGGAGAGGAGGAGGAGAGGAGGAGGAGAGAGGAGAGAGAGGAGAGAGAGGAGGAGAGGGGGAGGGGAAGAGGAGGAAGAGAGGAGGAGGAGAGGAGGAGGAGAGAGAGAGAGGAGAGGAGAGAGAGGAGGAGGGGGGAGAGGGGGAGGGGAAGAGGAGGAAGAGGAGGAGGAGGGGGAGAGGGGAGAGAGGAGGGGGAGAGGGGGAGAGGAGGAGGAGGAGGAGAGAGGAGAGGAGGAGGAGGAGAGAGGAGAGGGGGAGTGGAGGAGGAGAAGAGGAGAGAAGAGAAGAGAAGAGAAGAGAAGAGAAGAGAAGAGAAGAGAAGAGAAGAGAAGAGAAGAGAGAGGCCATGGATCATTTCTGAGAGTTTCCATGAAATCAAGTGGCCCAGTGCATGAATAAATTATTCCTCGCTGGCAAATGAAAAATGCAACATTAACAGAGATAATCGAATTACTTGTCTTAAGATATGGTTAGGGCTTCTCCCCGACTTGAATCGCCCACAGATTCTTTCTCTCCTCCCTCTCTCTCTTTTATTTCACTCACTTTCTTTCTCTGTTGAGCAGAAAAGTCTCTTCCAGCACAAACATTTGATAATTCTGCTGCAGAGGCATGCCAATTAAAGTTCCAAGGTTACCCTGGCTCTCTTAATAGGACTGTATTTCTCAATCCCCCATGATGCCCGGAGTGCTGACCTCCCAACTTCTTCCATTTCATTTGCCAAGACACCAACCGAGGTGTGATATTTACTCTATGTAGCCTGTTATAGCCTCATCTAAAACTAACACCTCATCCTCATTCTATGCCCTTTTGCCTCTGAAGGACATAGATCATCCAAACAGCATGTCAAAAGTATACTCTGCTCAATGTGACGAGAACATGCAGTACCCAGATGCTAGATCCTATCAAGTGGCCTATCACATCCCCGTGAATACCGAAGAGTCCTCGCTTGACTTAAAGCGGCCTTACATACTTAGAAACCGGAATGGCTGTGGCCGTCCTCGAGGAAAACAAATCTGACACGCGGAGTCGACGACGTCGGCATCCAACCGGAGTCGTGGCTGTCTTTGCTTTCTTTATTCCTTTCATCTCAAAGAAGTGAAGGTCTGTGATCTTATTTTTATATGCCTTGTTGTTGCCATATCCACATCCGGACACATTGGCCGATTCCCGTTAGCCAGTGGCAATGACAAAACATCAGTTCATGCACAACAGAGGTGAGTCGATGATGACCAGGAAGCAATGGCGTCATTTAAGTCCACTTGATAACCGAGGACATTCTAAAATCAAGAGGAGTTCATTTAGTCTAGAGTGGATGCCACGACCCATGGTGCACATGTAAAAAAAAACATTTAAAAAACAGAATGTAATCTCTTAGAAAATATGAAATGGCGCATGATCTCTTAGCAACGATAATGGCTCCACTCCAAATGACTGAATGGAAGAGAGAGGGAAGGGGAGAAGAAATAAAATATCAAAGAAGAAGAAATGAAAGCACGGACCTCCCACTGCTCTAGTGATGATATTGTTCGGTGCAAATAGGGATCCGGAAAAAAATAGATTATTTCTTCATCGTTGGGCTTTATGTCCTGCAGCCTCTCAAGTATATTAGACCTTGGTTGGGGTCCCAGGCGCAGATTGCCTCATAACATGGCAGCCGGCTTGTAACGCTGACGTGGTGAACATACGTTCCCTTGTAGAGGTTTATTGTCTAGACCTACTGATGCCAAAATGCTTGCCAATTTCATGGGTCACAGACTTGTGTGGGTTGGGCACGATTGGAAAAAAAGCAGAGCTGACATTTATGTTAATTGCAAACAGGGCAACCATTTGCATAATGTATGGTACATTGGGATTATTTGGTCCAAAAGGTTAGTTCATTGGAATAATTTTAGTCTCCCGGGATACATAAACACATTTTTTTTTTATTATCTCTTGCAAGAAGTGATATTCCGGTTTGGTAACTTGGAAGGAGATGTGAAGAAATTATTTACATAGTTGCAGCATTGACAAGCTGTCTTTAGTGTGATACTTCTTTTTAGTGTCTGTTAGTCTCATTATCTACACATTTTTGCCAACTTCAATGGCATCTCCCAAAATCCAATGTTATCATACACTTTTCATTGAGCTGAACTCATTGTAAACACCTCCGCTATCTAGACCATTGTTGTCTTCTGTACTGTAGAGAAAGAACAGTACAAGCTTAGTACGCACAACCCAGAAACAATGTCACCATCACACACACACACACACACACACACACACACACACACACACACACACACACACACACACACACACACACACACACACACACACACACACACACACACACACACACACACACACACACACACACACACACACACACACACACACACACACACACACACACACACATACTTGCACACCCTCACACACACGCACACTCATGCATGGCCGCACACACACACCGAAAACGGCAGTGCTAGCAGAAAATCGGCTCCCGGCTAGACACGGGTAACCCAGTCCGTCTGGCTCCCTAGCCAGGAATAGCTAGCCTCTATCTACTCTCACTGCTACAGTACCTCTCCCCTCCGTTTCTTTACTCTCGGATCCCCAAAGGCTGCATCAACCTCCAGTCTCCAAGTCATCACTTGATTTATTCTTAGTTTATATGTATGTATTCATTCTGCAGCAGGAAGAATAGATGGTGTTCTGGTCTAGAATCAGAGGACAGAGAAGACCAGGTGCTGGTCTGGCCCCAGGTCACTTACTAGCCTGGTCCCAGATCCATTTGTGCTGTAAAGCCAACTCCTGTGATGGTTGCAATGAGTTGGCAAGAAACAGATCTGGGACCAGGTGCTCAAACTACTTGCTGTAGTATGGGATTATGCCTACTTAACAGTATTCAGGACTCCAGTATTCAGGACTCCAGTATTCAGGACTCCAGACTAATGTTTTCTGCTGGTGGCACTGGTGATGTTAACTTTTTTAGTTGGTGGCACCAGCCCATGATTTGGTCATTAACCCACAAACATTTTAATGGGTAATTATCTTATAAAGTCATTATAAAGTCATTCCCAATGATTTATAAACAAGTGCAACAGGCTACTGAAATGGTATTCAATGAATCCGTTATTATATTTTGATATGCAACCTAATCCAGTGATTGTCATGCCTTTTTGGGTTGGCTCATTGTTATATTTAACTGTTCAAATTTTCATATATATTTTTTTTGTCCAATAGAATTAGCTTTCATCTTTACGTGCACTAATAGAACATAGGTCTAATTCAATTGGTGCCAATTCACCACAGAAATCTGAGACTCCCCTCTATTTAGCATGGACAACAGATTGATTGATATGATTTGTTTAAGTGTCATACATCTACCGGTGCCCAGCCACATGGACATACAGTACAAGACACTTCAGAAACACAACATTTCTCCTTCTCCTCCAGGCATTGTGAACAAACAGAGCAATTTCAAACACTCCTCATCTGAAACAAAAATTCAAACCTCTGCACGTCCCGTAACCCAGAGTCCTTCAGGTTTATCACCAACATGTCTCAGATGGTCACACAGAGGGCAATAAAACACTAAATGGATTTAAATGTTTGAATTTCCACAGTATCACACGGTATGCAAATTCGTTCCTCGTCAGGCACTCTACCCGTCTCTATACCAGTCTTTAAAATCTACCCGTCTCTATAGCCAGAGGGAGGGTGCCGGATCTGATTTTTGACTTTTTGTTAGGTTCAGTCGGGACATAGGGTTTAGGGGTGTAGTTCTCGTTGATGAGAGAGTGAACGTTCTAAGTTTAGGTTTAAACCAAATATCAGCTTCCCAGTTTTCCTTGATGATCAGAAAAAGTGTGTCCTTGATTTGGTTAACACCACATGGTATTTTGGTTCTGAGTGTATATACTGCAAATCCGTTTCACAAAAACAAACAATTGTCTAGCCCACGGCTAATTTTCATAATTCTGTGTTCTGACGTATTTATCAGTCCGTTCCATAGACGTATCATGTCACCTTTTTTTGCCGAACCGCACATGGTTCCCAACCAATGTTTGTGCGCACCAAGAAAGCAGCGGATCGCTCTGTTTTGAACATTGTTCAAATCAGTACGCACTTTGGATCACCATACCCAGACAGCATAGTCCGTCACTAGACACACACAAGATTTATTCAGCGGAGAATAAGCACAGTAACCAAGATCCTTACATATTTTCATTTTGTTTAACACTTACCCCGAGGCTCTACCTGGCGAATCTGCCAGTGATCTAATGCCATCTTCAAAAGGTCATGTATTCATCCAGAGGTAAACCAAGGTATTTATAGAGACCAGTGTAACGGGGTTGTACCAAAACACAAGTTGTGAGCACTTCTCTGCACGCCCTTCTTTCTGAAAGGAACAATCTGGGACTTTCTCTTGGTTTATCGCCAGTCTCCATTTTGGTACACCACAAATGAACCATATTCAGTCTCAGCAAGGAGAACTACGTCATCGGCATATACAACAAGATGCCTAGGAATATAGCCGCAACTTCGTCACCAAGTTGAGAATGCTTTGATTTGCAGGGCTAAATCATTAACATAGAGTGCAAATAAAGTGGGCGAGTGTACGTCTCCCTGGTTTACACCGTAAGGGGTTGGAAACCAGCCAGTCCTGAGGTCATTGACCTGAACACAGACAACTGGAGCCCAATAAAGAGCTTTGATGCGTCCTGGAATCTTCTATCAATCCCCATTTGAATTAAGTCTAAAAAGCAAGGATATCTCTATTTACCCAAACGAAAGCCTTCTGAACATAAAAATCAGGTAAAAGTTGGGTCTCTTTCTTGAATTCTAGCCCAGACCACTATGGAGACTGTGTGTGTGTGTGTGTGTGTGTGTGTGTGTGTGTGTGTGTGTGTGTGTGTGTGTGTGTGTGTGTGTGTGTGTGTGTGTGTGTGTGTGTGTGTGTGTGTGTGTGTGTGTGTGTGTGTGTGTGTGTGTGTGTGTGTGTGTGTGTGTGTGTGTGTATATGTATATCATTTTTCAGACTTACAGTCATCTTACAGTCATCCAATTGACTACATAGCACACACCACAGAATCTGTCATACAAGGTGTCAATGCCATTTTGAGTTTTCCCCACAATTTGCATTTTAAAATGTTATGCAAAAAGGAACGCATTTTCCGGGGCCGCATGAGGAGAGAGAGATATTGGGAAAGGCTCATTAGAGCGTCATGCACTTTACTGTTTGACAAAATCGTGGTTTTTATCCACCTAAAAAAAAGAGGAAGGTTTGATTGAGGTGACCAGGTAGAAGGTGCAGCTCAAACCGATGTGACCACTTAGAAATGGACCTTGCACATGCAAGTCAAGGGGACGCAAAACGTGAGTCAACGGCCGCAGCCTGGAGTCCTGGTATTGCACATAGAAATAGAGGCCTAAATAATAGATTGGACTTACCCCCTTAGACCATGGGTTTGAATGTGCTGTCTAGGAGTTGTAGTTCGATGGTATTGGCATACTGATGTGTCTCATGCCAAAACCTCCGATAACCAAGTACGTCTACGGCACGTAGTGTTTATCGTCAACAATTAGTAGCTTTAAGGAGATTCTTAAAAGTCGAGATGGACTGTAGTTTATCTATCTGCATTGCTCATTGGGAAACATTGCAGCCTGGCCATATTTTGACATCCTTTATTCAACTGTATCCTGCCATGGACTTCCACATACCGTTCTGTCAGATCAGGCTGTTGAATGTTTATTGGGCGAAGATGAGCAACCTATCCGTATCCCCAACCGCATATAAACAACGCATACGCTGAAGCGCCGTTGTGTCCCCTTGTGCTATCTCTATCTGTACCCTCATCGTTCGTTCAATATTGTCCTGATGTTAGCTGGCGGAGCTGCTTGACAGGCCCGGCTGTGTATTGGTGGGGGTGCCGGTGGCGATAAGGGGGAAATGTCGGACTCCGAACAGCCAGGCTCGGAGAGATCAGACCTGTCAAGGGGTCTTTATATCGCTTTGTGTGCTTTTACATGCTGCATGTGGATGGCATGAGAACGGAGAGATGGAGAAAGAGGGAATTATCGGGTGTAGAGACAGGGCGGTGTGTGTCGAACACCATGCTTGTGCATGATTGGGGGAAAGCTTGCGAAGGCTGCAGGTTTTTGCCAAAGACCTGTTGTTGTGTGTTGTTTTAGTGTGTAGACAACACGTCATGTGTGGCTGTCTCCTTTCGTACGTTGTGACCCGGTTGTGCGGTACATTAAATATGAATACATGTTTTCAGATCTGCAAAAGCGTTTCCGGGTGAAACGATGCGTCTCGATGTAGTGTCATCTGTTTTTTTTTAATGCGGTTTGGGATTTTCTACGCTGCCCCCGGGCGGTTATGTCTCGATCAACTTATTCTTACCTCCACGGAGCATGTCTACTTTAATATTACACCGGGCAGGGCATGTCTACTTTAATATTACACCGGGCAGGGCATGTCTGCTTTAATATTACACCGGGCAGGGCATGTCTGCTTTAATATTACACCGGGCAGGGCATGTCTACTTTAATATTACACCG
Organism: Oncorhynchus gorbuscha; assembly: GCF_021184085.1. Lineage (NCBI taxonomy): Eukaryota > Metazoa > Chordata > Actinopteri > Salmoniformes > Salmonidae > Oncorhynchus > Oncorhynchus gorbuscha. The sequence goes on along the minus strand of NC_060194.1, from coordinate 11,493,493 downwards.
GGCAGGGCATGTCTACTTTAATATTACACCGGGCAGGGCATGTCTACTTTAATATTACACCGGGCAGGGCATGTCTACTTTAATATTACACCGGGCAGGGCATGTCTACTTTAATATTACACCGGGCAGGGCATGTCTGCTTTAATATTACACCGGGCAGTCTGTCTGCTTTAATATTACACCGGGCAGGGCATGTCTACTTTAATATTACACCGGGCAGGGCATGTCTACTTTAATATTACACCGGGCAGGGCATGTCTACTTTAATATTACACCGGGCAGGGCATGTCTACTTTAATATTACACCGGGCAGGGCATGTCTGGGCTTTAATATTACACCGGGCAGGGCATGTCTACTTTAATATTACACCGGGCAGGGCATGTCTACTTTAATATTACACCGGGCAGGGCATGTCTGCTTTAATATTACACCGGGCAGGGCATGTCTGCTTTAATATTACACCGGGCAGGGCATGTCTGCTTTAATATTACACCGGGCAGGGCATGTCTGCTTTAATATTACACCGGGCAGGGCATGTCTACTTTAATATTACACCGGGCAGGGCATGTCTACTTTAATATTACACCGGGCAGGGCATGTCTACTTTAATATTACACCGGGCAGGGCATGTCTACTTTAATATTACACCGGGCAGGGCATGTCTGCTTTAATATTACACCGGGCAGGGCATGTCTACTTTAATATTACACCGGGCAGGGCATGTCTACTTTAATATTACACCGGGCAGGGCATGTCTGCTTTAATATTACACCGGGCAGGGCATGTCTGCTTTAATATTACACCGGGCAGGGCATGTCTGCTTTAATATTACACCGGGCAGGGCATGTCTACTTTAATATTACACCGGGCAGGGCATGTCTGCTTTAATATTACACCGGGCAGGGCATGTCTACTTTAATATTACACCGGGCAGGGCATGTCTACTTTAATATTACACCGGGCAGGGCATGTCTACTTTAATATTACACCGGGCAGGGCATGTCTGCTTTAATATTACACCGGGCAGGGCATGTCTGCTTTAATATTACACCGGGCAGGGCATGTCTGCTTTAATATTACACCGGGCAGGGCATGTCTACTTTAATATTACACCGGGCAGGGCATGTCTACTTTAATATTACACCGGGCAGGGCATGTCTGCTTTAATATTACACCGGGCAGGGCATGTCTGCTTTAATATTACACCGGGCAGGGCATGTCTGCTTTAATATTACACCGGGCAGGGCATGTCTGCTTTAATATTACACCGGGCAGGGCATGTCTGCTTTAATATTACACCGGGCAGGGCATGTCTGCTTTAATATTACACCGGGCAGGGCATGTCTGCTTTAATATTACACCGGGCAGGGCATGTCTACTTTAATATTACACCGGGCAGGGCATGTCTGCTTTAATATTACACCGGGCAGGGCATGTCTACTTTAATATTACACCGGGCAGGGCATGTCTACTTTAATATTACACCGGGCAGGGCATGTCTACTTTAATATTACACCGGGCAGGGCATGTCTGCTTTAATATTACACCGGGCAGGGCATGTCTACTTTAATATTACACCGGGCAGGGCATGTCTACTTTAATATTACACCGGGCAGGGCATGTCTACTTTAATATTACACCGGGCAGGGCATGTCTACTTTAATATTACACCGGGCAGGGCATGTCTACTTTAATATTACACCGGGCAGGGCATGTCTACTTTAATATTACACCGGGCAGGGCATGTCTACTTTAATATTACACCGGGCAGGGCATGTCTACTTTAATATTACACCGGGCAGGGCATGTCTACTTTAATATTACACCGGGCAGGGCATGTCTACTTTAATATTACACCGGGCAGGGCATGTCTACTTTAATATTACAGGGCATGTCTACTTTAATATTACACCGGGCAGGGCATGTCTACTTTAATATTACACCGGGCAGGGCATGTCTACTTTAATATTACACCGGGCAGGGCATGTCTACTTTAATATTACACCGGGCAGGGCATGTCTACTTTAATATTACACCGGGCAGGGCATGTCTACTTTAATATTACACCGGGCAGGGCATGTCTACTTTAATATTACACCGGGCAGGGCATGTCTACTTTAATATTACACCGGGCAGGGCATGTCTACTTTAATATTACACCGGGCAGGGCATGTCTACTTTAATATTACACCGGGCAGGGCATGTCTACTTTAATATTACACCGGGCAGGGCATGTCTACTTTAATATTACACCGGGCAGGGCATGTCTACTTTAATATTACACCGGGCAGGGCATGTCTACTTTAATATTACACCGGGCAGGGCATGTCTACTTTAATATTACACCGGGCAGGGCATGTCTGCTTTAATATTACACCTGCTTTAATATTACACCGGGCAGGGCATGTCTGCTTTAATATTACACCGGGCAGGGCATGTCTGCTTTAATATTACACCGGGCAGGGCATGTCTGCTTTAATATTACACCGGGCAGGGCATGTCTGCTTTAATATTACACCGGGCAGGGCATGTCTACTTTAATATTACACCGGGCAGGGCATGTCTGCTTTAATATTACACCGGGCAGGGCATGTCTGCTTTAATATTACACCGGGCAGGGCATGTCTGCTTTAATATTACACCGGGCAGGGCATGTCTGCTTTAATATTACACCGGGCAGGGCATGTCTGCTTTAATATTACACCGGGCAGGGCATGTCTACTTTAATATTACACCGGGCAGGGCATGTCTACTTTAATATTACACCGGGCAGGGCATGTCTACTTTAATATTACACCGGGCAGGGCATGTCTACTTTAATATTACACCGGGCAGGGCATGTCTACTTTAATATTACACCGGGCATGTCTACTTTAATATTACACCGGCATGTCTGCTTTAATATTACACCGGGCAGGGCATGTCTGCTTTAATATTACACCGGGCAGGGCATGTCTACTTTAATATTACACCGGCAGGGCATGTCTGCTTTAATATTACACCGTCTACTTTAATATTACACCGGGCAGGGCATGTCTACTTTAATATTACACCGGGCAGGGCATGTCTACTTTAATATTACACTGTCTGCTTTAATATTACACCGGGCATGTCTGCTTTAGGGCATGTCTGCTTTAATATTACACCGGGCAGGGCATGTCTGCTTTAATATTACACCGGGCAGGGCATGTCTGCTTTAATATTACACCGGGCAGGGCATGTCTGCTTTAATATTACACCGGGGGCATGTCTACTTTAATATTACACCGGGCAGGGCATGTCTACTTTAATATTACACCGGGCAGGGCATGTCTGCTTTAATATTACACCGGGCAGGGCATGTCTGCTTTAATATTACACCGGGCAGGGCATGTCTGCTTTAATATTACACCGGGCAGGGCATGTCTGCTTTAATATTACACCGGGCAGGGCATGTCTGCTTTAATATTACACCGGGCAGGGCATGTCTGCTTTAATATTACACCGGGCAGGGCATGTCTGCTTTAATATTACACCGGGCAGGGCATGTCTGCTTTAATATTACACCGGGCATGTCTACTTTAATATTACACCGGCAGGGCATGTCTGCTTTAATATTACACCGGGCAGGGCATGTCTGCTTTAATATTACACCGGGCAGGGCATGTCTGCTTTAATATTACACCGGGCAGGGCATGTCTGCTTTAATATTACACCGGGCAGGGCATGTCTGCTTTAATATTACACCGGGCAGGGCATGTCTGCTTTAATATTACACCGGGCAGGGCATGTCTGCTTTAATATTACACCGGGCAGGGCATGTCTGCTTTAATATTACACCGGGCAGGGCATGTCTGCTTTAATATTACACCGGGCAGGGCATGTCTGCTTTAATATTACACCGGGCAGGGCATGTCTGCTTTAATATTACACACGGGCAGGGCATGTCTGCTTTAATATTACACCGGGCAGGGCATGTCTACTTTAATATTACACCGGGCAGGGCATGTCTACTTTAATATTACACCGGGCAGGGCATGTCTACTTTAATATTACACCGGGCAGGGCATGTCTACTTTAATATTACACCGGGCAGGGCATGTCTACTTTAATATTACACCGGGCAGGGCATGTCTACTTTAATATTACACCGGGCAGGGCATGTCTACTTTAATATTACACCGGGCAGGGCATGTCTACTTTAATATTACACCGGGCAGGGCATGTCTACTTTAATATTACACCGGGCAGGGCATGTCTACTTTAATATTACACCGGGCAGGGCATGTCTACTTTAATATTACACCGGGCAGGGCATGTCTACTTTAATATTACACCGGGCAGGGCATGTCTGCTTTAATATTACACCGGGCAGGGCATGTCTACTTTAATATTACACCGGGCAGGGCATGTCTACTTTAATATTACACCGGGCAGGGCATGTCTACTTTAATATTACACCGGGCAGGGCATGTCTACTTTAATATTACACCGGGCAGGGCATGTCTACTTTAATATTACACCGGGCAGGGCATGTCTACTTTAATATTACACCGGGCAGGGCATGTCTACTTTAATATTACACCGGGCAGGGCATGTCTACTTTAATATTACACCGGGCAGGGCATGTCTACTTTAATATTACACCGGGCAGGGCATGTCTACTTTAATATTACACCGGGCAGGGCATGTCTACTTTAATATTACACCGGGCAGGGCATGTCTGCTTTAATATTAATCCCTGCTCGTCATGGAAACAACAGATGGATGAAAGAAAACAGTCGAGAAGAAGAAGCGGAGGCCAGTATAGCCCTGGGGCAGTGATATACGAGAAGTAGAAATGGCATCTTTAAGATGGCGTCTCACAACGTTACCCTTTATTAGACCACAGAGTCAAACATCCCTGCTGCTACTGGACCAGACACTGTATCTGGGGGAGAGCGGAGGGAGAGGGAAAGGGAGAATAAGATGACTGGAGAAGGAAAGAGAGAATAAGATGACTGGAGAAGGAAAGAGAGAATAAGATGACTGGAGAAGGAAAGAGAGAATAAGATGACTGGAGAAGGAAAGAGAGAATAAGATGACTGGAGAGGGAAAGAGAGAATAAGATGACTGGAGAGGGAGAGGGAAGGGAAAGAGAGAATAGGATGACTGGAGAGGGAAAGAGAGAATAAGATGACTGGAGAGGGAGAGGGAAGGGAAAGAGAGAATAGGATGACTGGAGAGCGGAGAGGGAGAGGGAGAGGGAAAGGGAGAATAAGATGACTGGAGAGGGAGAGGGAAATAGAGAATAAGATGACTGGAGAGGGAGAGGGAAGGGAAAGAGAGAATAAGATGACTGGAGAGGGAGAGGGAAAGAGAGAATAAGATGACTGGAGAAGGAAAGAGAGAATAAGATGACTGGAGAAGGAAAGAGAGAATAAGATGACTGGAGAGGGAAAGAGAGAATAAGATGACTGGAGAGGGAGAGGGAAGGGAAAGAGAGAATAGGATGACTGGAGAGCGGAGAGGGAGAGGGAAAGAGAGAATAAGATGACTGGAGAGGGAGAGGGAAATAGAGAATAAGATGACTGGAGAGGGAGAGGGAAGGGAAAGAGAGAATAAGATGACTGGAGAGGGAGAGGGAAAGAGAGAATAAGATGAATGGAGAGGGAGAGGGAAAGGGAGAATAAGATGACTGGAGAGGGAGAGGTAAGGGAAAGAGACTATAAGATGACTAGAGAGGGAGAGTGAGAGGGAAAGGGAGAATAAGATGACTGGAGAGGGAGAGGTAAGGGAAAGAGACTATAAGATGACTAGAGAGGGAGAGTGAGAGGGAAAGAGAGAATAAGATGACTGGAGGGAGAGTGAGAGGGAAAGAGAGAATAAGATGACTGGAGAGGGAGAGGGAAAGGGAAAGAGAGAATAAGATGACTGGAGAGGGAGAGTGAGAGGGAAAGAGAGAATAAGATGACTGGAGAGGGAGAGTGAGAGGGAAAGAGAGAATAAGATGACTGGAGAGGGAGAGTGAGAGGGAAAGAGAGAATACGATGACTGGAGAGGGAGAGTGAGAGGGAAAGAGAGAATAAGATGACTGGAGGGAGAGTGAGAGGGAAAGAGAGAATAAGATGACTGGAGAGGGAGAGGGAAAGAGAGAATAAGATGACTGGAGGGAGAGTGAGAGGGAAAGAGAGAATAAGATGACTGGAGAGGGAGAGGGAAAGGGAGAATAAGATGACTGGAGGGAGAGTGAGAGGGAAAGAGAGAATAAGATGACTGGAGAGGGAGAGGTAAGGGAAAGAGACTAAGATGACTAGAGGGAGAGTGAGAGGGAAAGAGAGAATAAGATGACTGGAGAGGGAGAGGGAAAGAGAATAAGATGACTGGAGAGGGAGAGGGAAGGGAAAGAGAGAATAAGATGACTGGAGAGGGAGAGGGAAAGAGAGAATAAGATGACTGGAGAGGGAGAGGGAAGGGAAAGAGAGAATAAGATGACTGGAGAGGGAGAGGGAGAGGGGAGGAGAGAATAAGATGACTGGAGAGGGAGAGGGAGAGGGGAGGAGAGAATAAGATGACTGGAGAGGGAGGGAGGGAAAGAGAGAATAAGATGACTGGAGAGGGAGAGGGAAAGAGAGAATAAGATGACTGGAGAGGGAGAGGAAGGGAAAGAGAGAATAAGATGACTGGAGAGGGAGAGGGAGAGGGAGAGAAGAAATAAGATGACTGGAGAGGGAGAGGGAAAGAGAGAATAAGATGACTGGAGAGGGAGAGGGAAAGAGAGAATAAGATGACTGGAGAGGGAGAGGGAAGGGAAAGAGAGAATAAGATGACTGGAGAGGGAGAGGGAGAGGGGAGGAGAGAATAAGATGACTGGAGAGGGGAGAGGGAGAGAGAATAAGATGACTGGAGGGGAAAAAGAGAGAATAAGATGACTGGAGAGGGAGAGGAGAGAATAAGATGACTGGAGAGGGAGAGGGAGAGGGAGAGAATAAGATGACTGGAGAGGAGAGGGAGGGAGAGGGAGAGGAGGAGAGAATAAGATGACTGGAGAGGGAGAGGGAAGGGAAAGAGAGAATAAGATGACTGGAGAGGGAGAGGGAGAATAAGATGACTGGAGAGGGAGAAAGGAATAAGATGACTGGAGAGGGAGAGAAAGAGAATAAGATGACTGGAGAGGGAGAGGGGGAAAGAGAGGAGAGGGAATAAGATGACTGGAGAGGGAGAGGGAAAGAGAGAATAAGATGACTGGAGAGGGAGAGGGAAAGAGAGAATAAGATGACTGGAGAGGGAGAGAGAAAGAGAGAATAAGATGACTGGAGAGGGAGAGGGAGAGGGGAGGAGAGAATAAGATGACTGGAGAGGGAGAGGGAGAGGGGAGGAGAGAATAAGATGACTGGAGAGGGAGAGGGGAGGAGAGAATAAGATGACTGGAGAGGGAGAGGGAGAGGGGAGGAGAGAATAAGATGACTGGAGAGGGAGAGGGAGAGGGGAGGAGAGAATAAGATGACTGGAGAGGGAGAGGGAAGGGAAAGAGAGAATAAGATGACTGGAGAGGGAGAGGGAAAGAGAGAATAAGATGACTGGAGAGGGAGAGGGAAAGAGAGAATAAGATGACTGGAGAGGGAGAGGGAAGGGAAAGAGTATAAGATAACTGGAGAGAGGGATGGCGGGGGAGAGGAAGAGAGAGGGCGAGGCAAGGGAAAGAGATCAAGACAATGGTTAAATAGGGAGAGAGCACGATAGAAAGGGATGGGGAAAAAGGGACGGGGCGGAGGAGAAAAAGGGAGGGACGACGAGAGGGAAAGAACAGGGAGGAGTTGAGAAGAAGAAAGCCAGAGACCCAGAAAGATAAATGAAGTGAGAGAGCGAGAGACTCATCCTCAGCAATCACATCACTGTCTTTCCATTGGCAGACCAGCTGGCATTAAACGGTGTGTCTGTCTAACAACCCAAGGGTTTGTTTTAACTTCTCCATAGGAGAGAGCAGTGATGAGGCGATGCACTGACAACAGTACACCAGTGATGAGGCGATGCACTGACAACAGTACACCAGTGATGAGGCGATGCACTGACAACAGTACACCAGTGATGAGGCGATGCACTGACAACAGTACACCAGTGTGGTCAGCAGGGAATTAGTTACTGGAGCATATTTGTTGATCCCATCATCATGTTGGACTTTGATCAACTGATCAATCAATTGATGTGATTAAACAAATGCTTTTGTGAATGGGCATTTAATGGATCGAAAAATGAAAGTGGAGATGAATTTGAATTTGACAGTATGCACATCACGCGAGCAAGACACACATTCGATCGATTCAATAGAAGATATCAAATCAGAGAAGGCCAGGTTTTGATGTTTGGTGTAGGGATGAAGAAATTGCATATAAATCGTTGTACAAAATAAACCGTAGGCTTAAGAACGTGCTTCAATGCTGTTACATTGTACTTGAGTAAGATAATGATAGAAAAGGGTGTAGGCTTTATGAATAACAATTTTGTGTTCGCTTTCAACCCGTGCTAAGCGAATACAACCCGTGCAACCCGCGCTTTCAACCCGTGCTAAGCGAACACAACCCGTGCAACCCGCGCTTTCAACCCGTGCTAAACGAATACAACCCGTGCAACCCGTGCTTTCAACCCGTGCTAAGCGAATACAACCCGTGCAACCCGCGCTTTCAACCTGTGCTAAGCGAATACAACCCGTGCAACCCGCGCTTTCAACCCGTGCTAAGCGAATACAACCCGTGCAACCCGCGCTTTCAACCCGTGCTAAGCGAATACAACCCGTGCAACCTGCGCTTTCAACCCGTGCTAAGCGAATACAACCCGTGCAACCCGCGCTTTCAACCCGTGCTAAGCGAATACAACCCGTGCAACCCGCGCTTTCAACCCGTGCTAAGCGAATACAGTTCCCACAATTTATTACACATAAGCCACTGTGGGCCCCGATCTGTTCCTCCCAAGGTCTCTGTACTGCCGTTAGGTAATGATAGTGACTCATTGAAATGTTTGTGCAATGGCTACGTCTGTCCTCCTTCCATTCCACGATGACAGTGGAACCTGTGACTCGGTTAATAAGCACCATCATTTTATAAGCACCGTCATCAACTCGATTGGTGCCCCAAACAGGAACTACGCCCTCCCCCTGACCCCATTGAACGAAAAATGCCAAACCTTGAATGACTACACGTTCTTATCGGAAGAGGAGTGGTTGAGGAAGAACAAATCTGCACCTGTTCTTCTTGGCACCTTTTTTCTGTGTGTGCGTTGTGTCATAGTTGAGGTTGAAAATGCATCGCTCTCTCTTTTGGCAGCTGTTGGAGAGTGAAAGGGAGGGAGTTTTTGAAACCGTGTGATTCGGGTGGCCGAGTATTCCTTCGGTTCAAAAGGCTAGTTCCAATTAGCATAGCACCTGTGTGTTCGACGTTATCTTAAGTGGAGGGTTTTAGAATAGCTTCTCCTTGGCTTACATAAAAGGAATATCATTTATATGTAAATGCTTAGAAATTGGAAGATCGTGTTCTTTCCTGGAATTGCCTACCAGAGAGTCAAAAGTCGACACAGACCTGGTACTTGCCCTCTAGGTAAATCCAAATCATTACCATGTCATCCTATTCTATTCATGGAGCGTTCCATGCCTAGCTTGCCTTCAAGTAGTACAGTATATCATATAGTATAGTATATCAGCTTCCCTTTCACAAGTGGTCTTTGTTTGAGATTAAATCCATTGCTTAGTCATTGCCCGAACTTTAGTGAAGTTCTGTTATTTTCCTCTGTTTAGCTGGTTAGTTCAGCCCTTTTTAAATTTCCCCCTTTTTTTGAGCCAAGATTTGTGAGTTTGTTGAGCTAATTCATCACACCAAAGAAGACTTCAGCGCACACAAGAAATATCTGCATTTTGAGCCGGCCCTCCATCCTTTGTCATTGCAATGGCATTCCTCTTTATTTCATTGCTGCCCCCTCACAATCCCTCCCGAGACATCCCTGGGTTGACACGGCATTTTGAGACGGTTTCAATGTAAGGCAATTATGCCGTCATTGGAGGGAGAGGCACTCTGTGTGGGCCTCGAACCCACCGTCCATCATTCCACCTGCTCCCCTGTCTCGGAGCTGAGGCAAAAATAGAACTCGAAAGAGATCTCAGCTTTTCCATGTTTTTGCCAATGCCTCAAACGAGTTCCATGAGAGCCCTTTTCAATATCCTTGTATCTATTTGTTGTATCTGAACTCTTTTTGACCTCTGAGCCAACAGCTAGAATGAAATCTAATGTCCCTGGGTCCAGGGTGACAGAAGCAGTACAGAGAAACAGTGCAGACTCTGAAATCACTGTCTTCGAGTTTATCGCTCGGCTTTTAAGAGAAAATGACAAATGTGTCATGACAGGCAAATCTGGTTCAACGGCTGAAGCAAGAAAGTGGGAAGGGGAAGAGAGAGAATAAGTGAGTGACACAGGGAGAAAACGAGACAACGTGATAGAAGGGAGCAGAGAGAGAGAGAGAGAGAGAGAGAGAGAAGTGAGAAAGAGAGGTGGAGGATAATCTTGGCTGTGGCTCTTATTTGGATGGTAATGGGAAGGAGGTTTCAGCAGCAGCATCTGTTGACAACTGTGGGCCCTTGAGGGTTGGTTGGGTAATCTGACAGTGTTGCTGTTATGAAGTGGGAAGTGGAGCTGGGTACAGTGCTACTATCTTAAAACCTAATTCAGGCTTTATTTTACTGTCCTATTTTAAGAATATTTACCCAATATTCACCATATGGTTTTTACAAATGTAACTACCTGGACCTACAAATAGTTGTCATTAGTTATTGCACAATTACCATGTTAAAATGCCAAGTAAATACACTAGAGGACAAAAATACTGAGTAGCGTATTTTTGAAGTCCCCCCCCCCCTCCCCTCCCCCCCTCTCCGGTCTCAAGAATCGACCTATGCTGGGAGAGACGCTTTCAGCTTCTTCCAGTGTAAATGAGATGTGTTGACGTGCGTTGTAACATAGAGCAAGACAAACAAAGGGGGAAAAAAACGACCTTACCCATCTCTATGGGGAAAAATGCATGGAGTGGATATCCTAAGTCCTGCTTGTCGGAGATGAGATGAGAACAAAGGACAGAAATTCTATTCAGGACACATTTTTTCAGCTACAGTCGGCGCTCGTGTTCCTTCTCCACCTCGCTCTTCTCTCAGCAGCACGAGATCGCATGCTGACAAAGAGATCTGGTTGTGGATACTGTACTGTAGAACTGCACGTAGAGCTATGCAAAACAGAGAGATGCTTCGATATAGAGTACATCGCTTGTGATGGAGACAGTGAATTCAATAGAGTAGCCAAATGTATGCATGGCAAAATGAAACAGGAGCAAAAAAAAGTATGTGTGCTGTAGCATACACTCATTACACTAACAAGGTGAACTGTTAATAACAAAAAAATGTCTTGTTGAGTTTTGGACTTTTTTCTCCCCAGGCAGTTTTGTCACAGTAGTTATTGAGAAGGACATTCGCTCCGTTGATGTCCCAGGCCTCCTCACATCACCTTCCGTCTACGCACCTCTTCTATCTAACTGTGAACGATCTTTACTCCACTCCGAACCAACAGAAATGCCCTGGCAGGTCTGCAGATGGCTGAAACACAGTGCTAGCTGTTAGCATCACCAGCCTGAGAAAGAGCACGGCAACTCTCCCGCCTTCGTTTGCGCTAGCTCCGACCCTATTGCACTCCAAGTGTCTGTTATTCTAAAAGCGTTTTTTTGTTGTTGTTCTTTAGAAATGTGCAACTGTTATTGGAGAGTCGTTGAACACTGCAAAACTACAACAACAAAAAACACGAGTCCGTTTTATTTGTAAAATAACAACAAATTGTTGCGTCAGAGCAGAACCTGGCCAAAGTCTATGGACTTCATCCTCTTCCTACTGCTTTGACTCTGTCTCAAACCCCACTTCTCCTTCTCAGAGTTTCTCTTTTTCTCTCTCCGACAGTCCCCATCCTCTTCCTACTGCTTTGACTCTGTCTCAAACCCCACTTCTCCTTCTCAGAGTTTCTCTTTTTCTCTCTCCGACAGTTCCCCTCCTGATCCCCCTGATCGGCTGGCCTCATCTTTATTCAGTTCATTAGAGTCAGCGCTCCCCCGGAGGACGGCTCTGCTCAGTTTTCAGAGGCATTTCCGATCCTTAATTAACCAGATAATTAATGCGGAGCAAGGAGGGGGTGGAAAGGAGGGGTTGGGGGGCACTGGTAGGATCTGGGGGTTGTATTATTTGTATTTGTATTTATTAAGTATTTATCTGGGGGTTGTATTATTTGTATTTGTATTTATTAAGTATTTATTAAAGGGTCACCGTTAGTAACAGCAGCTACTCTTCCTGGGGTCCAGCAACATTAAGGCAGTTAGATACAATTGAAAATATTACATGACTTTACATTTCATAACACTTTTCACTTTTCCCTCAGGCCACTCCTCTAATGCCACATACAGTGGGGAGAACAAGTATTTGATACACTGCCCGATTTTGCAGCTTTTACTACTTACAAAGCATGTAGAGGTCTGTAATTTTTTATCATAGGTACACTTCAACTGTGAGAGACGGAATCTAAAACAAAAATCCAGAAAATCACATTGTATGATTTTTAAGTAATTAATTTGCATTTTATTGCATGGCATAAGTATTTGATCACCTACCAACCAGTAAGAATTCCAGTTCTCACAGACCTGTTAGTTTTTCTTTAAGAATCCCTCCTGTTGTCCACTGTATTAACTGCACCTGTTTGAACTTGTTACCTGTATAAAAGACACCTGTCCACACACTCAATCAAACAGACTCCAACCTCTCCACAATGGCCAAGACCAGAGAGATGTGTAAGGACATCAGGGCTAAATTGTAGGCCTGCACAAGGCTGGGATGGGCTACAGGACAATAGGCAAGCGGCTTGGTGAGAAGGCAACAACTGTTTAAGTAGGAAAACCTGCAAAATCGGCAGTGTATCAAATACTTGTTCTCCCCACTGTATCTACAGTACCAAATCCATGTGTATATGTGTGTCTGTGTCGCTTCACAGTCCACGCTGTTTCATAAGGTGTATTTTTATTTGCTTTTTAAAATCTGATTCTACTGCTTCCATCAGTTACCTGATGTGGAATGAAGTTCCATGTAGCCATGACTCTATGCAGTACTGTGCACCTCCTATAGTCTGCTCTTGACTTGGGGACTGTGAAGAGACCTTTGGTGGTATTAGGGGGTTGAGAACTGCAGGGGAACTGGAAGGAATCTCAGGGAACACGGCCAAGACGGTGGGTGCTATTTGGCACCCAGTCACAGAGGCCACTTTGTAGTGTTAGCGATAACGCTAACTGGATGTGATTGTGATGGTTGATTATCAGACTTCCTGGACTCGTGTACCAAAGAGGTGCCTGAGTCGTCTACTCTGAAAGCTTCCTCCTTATGAATTAAACAGCATATGGTGCTAGTAGTGTTATTGAAACCAGCAGAGAACGTACGTTTCTCATGATATTAAGCCATCTCCCAAACGGATGAGCTTTTAGATAGTGGCACAGGAAACAAAACTGTCACAGGAGGATCGTTATGTAAGGTTGTGTCTTAAAATGGCACAGTGTGTTTACTGTATTTAAGATAGAAGCTCCTCATGTACATTTCTATGACAGTTCTGAGCTGTAGTAGCTCTGCGCTGCTTTAGTTCAGCTCGAGCACAGTGTTTTGTGGGTAAAATGCTATTTTCGGGATGTTGCTTGTAGATGCAACTCCTATTGATGTAGTAGATGTAAAAATATTATATAATATGTGCTTAGTCGTGTAGAGACTAACATCTTGGTTGATGTTGTTTTCCAATGCCCTATACCTGTCTGTGTACCCTCCCTCCACCAGCCCTCAAACAGGTAATTGACACACACACACACACACACACACACACACACACACACACACACACACACACACACACACACACACACACACACACACACACACACACACACACACACACACACACACACACACACACACACACACACACACACACACACACACACACACACACACACCGGATATTAACATAGGCACACCACCGTGTTCCTGATAACAGATCCAGATTGTGATCTCGTGACCTTGCTGGGCTAACAGCTCGCCCGCTAGCCGCCTGCCTGCTGCTGTTTTTAGCTGCATGGAAAATGAGAAGAGGGGGGGGGAGAGAGAGAAGACAAAAATGTCCTCTACCTGTTCCCCTGTTGTTCCCTGTCTCCTAATGATCTAACCCAGCTCTGATAAGGATGAGAGCGATGGAGGAGAGGGGTATTTGCGGTTGTTATGCTAAATTATCCAGCTAGCCTTGATCGTATTGTCTCTGTTTTGAGCCAGACCTGACACAGGGTATGGGATGTCTCATAGCCAGTTTATTCTGAACAACAGTAACATTGGAAGTGTTAAACTCAATTGCTGTAGTTTTAATTTGAACACTTTTGCGGTGTGTATATGCATTCACTCTCAACAGAATGAATTTCATGTTTTCAAACGTGTTAACATTTAGACAGTGCTTCTGTAACCCTATACAGAGTATAAAATTAACATTGGCTGTGTGAAATTCACAATACACTGACGTAAACTAATAGGCATTTCACTCTACTCTGGAGTGAACTAATTACTATTTCACTCTGATCTGGAGTGAACTAATTACTATTTCACTCTGATCTGGAGTGAACTAATTACTATTTCACTCTGATCTGGAGTGAACTAATTACTATTTCACTCTGATCTGGAGTGAACTAATTACTATTTCACTCTGATCTGGAGTGAAATATAAAATGCACTCACTAATATGGGGTGATTGTTTTTCACACCACAGAGTTTTAATTTCACCCCTGAATCAACACTAGAAATGTAACACTGAAAATCAACACTGGACAGTTTTCTGTGTAGTATGTCATAGGACTGCACTGTGGGACTAGCATGCATAGTTTAACCTCTTAGTCCGCCCCATCCCGGATCCGGGATCGTGACTACAGCCTCAAGCTCATTACCATAACGCAAAATTAGCGATTTCTGAAAATTGCAAATTAAATGAAATAAATATGCCTATCCTCAAGCTTATCCTTTTCTTAACAATCCTGTCGTCTCAGATTTTCAAAATATGCGTTAGAACCAGAGAAAATCAATAATTTGTGTAAGAGTGGTGATAGCTAACTTAGCATTTAGCGTTAGCATTTAGCACGCAACATTCACAAAAACCAGCAAAGGGATCAAATAAAATAATTTACCTTTGAAGAACTTCAGATGTTTCAATGAGGAGACTCTCAGTTACATAGCAGATGTCCAGTTTTTCCTGAAAGATGCTTGTGTAGGACACAACGTTCCGTTTTGTTACTATGCATTTGGCTACCGAAACTAACCGAAAATTCAGTCACCTAAACGTCAAACTTTTTTCCGAATTAACTCCATAATATCGACTGAAACATGGAAAACGTTGTTTGAATCAATCCTCAAGGTGTTTTGTCATATATCTCTTAATTGAAATCCCTTCCCTGGAAGCGTGCATTCTTCTCTGATTCGGATGGAAAAATACTGGTACCTGACTTTTGCGCACCAATTTCCACGCAGACACCGTGCGGGACAAATCAAATCAAATCAAATCAAATGTATTTATATAGCCCTTCGTACATCAGCTGATATCTCAAAGTGCTGTACAGAAACCCAGCCTAAAACCCCAAACAGCAAACAATGCAGGTGTAAAAGCACACTTGGTAATTGTAGGCTCTTATGGTCAATCTTCCAATGATATGCCTACAAATATGTCACAATGCTGCAGACACCTGGGGGAAACGATAGGAAGTGTCCGTTCATTCCTGTCGCATTCACAGCCATATAAGGAGATCATGGAAAACGTGCCTCCAGAAATCCTGTTGATTTCCTGGTCACTCAAACATCTTGGTTTTGCCTGTAGATTCTGTTCTATGGCACTCACAGTGAAAATCTTTACAGTTCTGGAAACGTCAGAGTGTCTTCTTTCCAAAACTATCAATCCAAGCATAGTCGAGCATCTTTTCGTGACAAAATATTGCGCTTAAAACGGGCATGTCTTTTTATCGAATGTATGCACACATGACTGTAAGTCGCTTTGGATAAAAGCGTCTGCTAAATGGCATATATTATTATTATTATATTATTATCCAAAAATGAAATACTGCCCCTAGAGTCTTAACAGGTTAATAGAGAGAATGCATCTCTGAATCACCTTTCCATCTCCCTCACAGCAAGATCGGTAACGGTACCCCCTGTTTATAGCCTTATTATTATTGTGTTACTTATTATTATTATTTTTTACTTAAGAAAATATTTACCAAATAGACTAAACTCTTCTTGAACTGCACTGTTGGTTAATGGCTTGTCAAGTAAGCATTTCACGATAAGGTCTACAACGTTGTAATCGCCCCATGTGACAAATAATGTTTGATTTGATTGGGGATAATGGGGAAGACGTACGACACCTGGAGGGGGGTGGAGACAATCCCAAAGACAGGTGAAACAGATCAGGGTGTGACAGTTGACTATCTGTAAGATCTACAGTGCCAGCCAGAGTGAGCGAGGCTGCAAAGGGCTGTGTCTGTGTGCTCTGCCCTATTGTACCACCATCACAGTGGCGATCAACAGAGCACACAGAGGCACCTGGTGGAATTCTCTACAGCCAAAGACATGCAGGAGGGTTCCTGTAAGACCAGGGGTGGAATGAGTCATTGTACGGTTAGAGAGGTGAATGGGAAGAAAAGAAGAAGAGAGAGAGAGAGGAGAATTAAAGGGACAATTCTTGGTGTTGTAACGGCGTTCGTCTGTTGAATGAAGAAAGTCGGACCGAAATGCAGCGTGTAGGTTACTCATGACTTTAATGAACAGAATAGCGGTACATGAAATAACTGAAATACAAAAAACAACAGAACTGAACGTGAAACTAATTACAGCCTATCTGGTGACTACAACACAGAGACAGGAACAAACACCCACAAAATACAAAACGAACTCAGGCTACCTAAATACGGTTCCCAATCAGAGACAACGATAAGCACCTGACTCCAATTGAGAATCGCCTCAGGCAGCCAAGCCTATACAACACCCCTAATTAGCCGCGATCCCAAATACTACAAACCCCAATACGAAAAACAACATATAAACCCATGTCACACCCTGGCCTACCCAAACATATAACAAAATGACCAAGGCGTGACAGGTGTTGTGTTGCTCATACTCCATTTGGAGATGTTCTTATACTCAACTTATGCCTAGTTAAGGTGATGACTTTAATTAATTAGTAATAAATGTTATATAAAATGTAAACCAATGGACAATTCCAATATCGTTTTCCCCAGATAAGTTCATTCTCGTTCTGTTACCTAGGTGGTCACTTCGACGAAACCAGTTTGTGCACAAACCAGTTTGTGCACAAACCTATCTCTCTTGCCATAACCCCTGTGACATTTTCCTCTTGCGCTCCCACCTCACAGAGCCATGGTGTCATCACTTCCCCGATCAGTGCCTCTTCAGGATCCTGGGTGGAGGACCGGCCCATTTATACGTGATTATATGAGTGACTGCACAGGCCCTAGATGTGTGATTTAGTAGTCTGGGCCTTTGCAGTTGAACACCCCTCACATAGAGAGCACATTAGGGAAACAGATGAATAGATGGTGAAGCCACCATGTCAAAGGGCAGCTCTAATGCTGTGGATAGAAATCTACCATAAGCACCGATCTAGGTTACCCTTCCTCAATTGTAACATTAGCCAGGGGATAACATGAAACTGGCCTTGAGTCCGTGTACAGGGCCGACGTCATGCTATTTCAACAAAGCATCCTATCAATGTGCTACCATGCTAGGTTGTCTCCACACGAGCAGTAATACTAGGAGAGAGGGATTTCTTCCAGAAGGGTTGAGACTTATTATTGCCTCAGGAGCATAGAAAACAGGTTGGGGTGTTCCTGCAGCCTGATTTGTTGAAACTTGATGAATGTCACGACTAGCAACCCCTTTGCCTGTGTGTTTGACCTTTAGATGAAAAGCATAGAAAAATGTCTGGTTAGGAATCCTTCCAAGGTGTTACAGTGCAGTACTTTGTTATAGGGCCAGTGTCCTGCAAGCCACGACCAGATTTATGGAAGATCAACACCTGACCTCTTTAAATGCAGGTCAGGTGTTGCCATGGTGAATCTACTCAAACTAGCATTCATTTGGTTCATCCGGACTCGCACTTCTCTAGTTAATAAACAAGTATAACGGCATGGTTTGAATATAATGTTAACGACCGGCACACAGTGACTTTCATACAAAATGTCATCTAATCCCAAACCCAGCCTATACATTTCAGCATGTCCACCTGGCTTTCCGACAGTGGCAGGTGTGACCTGCACCAAATTACAGTTGCCACGGCAATGCCATGTGTCAGAGCTCTGGGGGGAACGAATGTGTGGGGGGGGGGGGGGGGGAGAAGTTAGATAACAGGAAGAAGGGAGCAATTATAATGTCACCTCAGGGGGCACCTGTGTTTGTTTTCCGTCTGGGGAAATTATTATCGAGATTATTTTGTTGATATTTTCTCCAACTGTACCTATGCAAGCGTTGTGATGAACCACACAGAAATTGCATATGTCAGGAGGGAGCAGAAAGTGTAATTTGTTTATGGTGTTCATCGTGAACTTACAGAATACAGACAGATTTCACTGATGTCTCGTAATATTGTGCTGAACGTGGCGAGGGAGGCGGCGTGACTAGGAGCCTGTAAGTGAACGTGGAAAAGCGTTCAGAGAACGTGGAGTGTAGGAAAACCAATTTGATGGTAATCTGATGTACACATTGGAGTGTTTGTGAGTGAAATTAGATTTCGATTTGTTTTCCTCCTCTTACAGTATGAGGGGAATAGTTTTTTGCAGAAAGATCTATGGTCAACTATGATTGAGGAATCATTCTGTGGGTGCAATAGAACAATGGTAATCTATCAGGATATTTGACATATTTTGTGTGTGTCTTCTACCATAATTTTTCCTTATTATGAACAGATTAAAGCAATGCTTGTAAAGTGCTGGCGTTAAAGGGAAACAGCGAAGAATGTAAAAAAAATGTGTCTTTTTTTGTTGTTGAGCTCAACGTTGTGGAAAAATCATCAGCTTTTGACAGTTACTTCCTCTGTGAGGTCAACGATCAATGCAGACAGCTTCACTTAGCCTTCCCTCTACTTTTATGCATCCTGACTCATTGTCTGTGTCCAAAATGGCACCCTATAGTACTGGCGCTGGTCAAAAGTAGTGTACTATATAAGGAATAGGGTGCCATTTTGGATGCGGCCGTTCTCTTTCTCCTGTAAGAGAAAAGCAGTTGGAGGAGAGGAGAGCGAAAGAAGGTTGTTGAGTACGAGAGTAAATAGAGCGACTATTGTCCTCGCTGTTCCGTATTCTTCCCACTGACATCCTTGAGAATTCTTTTGTCCTGGGTTGTTCATTAACGTCGTTACTATGCGATACATCTCATTTAGCTGTGCTGTTATGAGTGAGCCGTATTGAGCTGTATCCACTTTTAATATGATCTACAAACTGTAAATTCCAAGGCATCTGCTGAGGCTGAGGAGATGAATGTTCAAATCTTGGCTTGGTCATATTATTATACATAGGATTATTTTTCTCCATTAGAACCCCACCCTATACCGTGTCTAGTTCAGTGAGAAGCCACACAAACACGTACGCACACACACACACACACACACACACACACACACACACACACACACACACACACACACACACACACACACACACACACACACACACACACACACACACACACATTGAACTGTTTCCACAGCCTGGCCTTGTAGGCTCCTGTTTCATATCATTATTATGACTGCAGGGCTTAGCCAGGCCAGAAGCATGAATTCTTTCCCCCTCGCTGGCTCCAAGGGTAGCTAGGACAAATCGCCCGCTGGAAAACGCTCGCTGTTCCTCTCTCTGTACCTCCCTGTCTAAATTCAAATCAAGAAGCGAGGGGGGAAAAATGGGTAACGTGAGAATGGGATGGTATTTCATCAGGAAAAATGAAATCTCTCTCCCTCTCTAGCTCTTTTGCTCCCCCCCCCCCCTGATTGTTCTCTCGCTCCACTTCCCTGTTGTCAGCCTCATCAGACATGTCAGATGGTTTCAACACAGTATAACCGGATACTAAAACCCTCAACGGTCTGGTGTTTTTATTTAATCACTTACTGAAGAAAGGAAATCTGGCCCAAGTTAGACAGTCAATTGATTTCTAACAATAACTGCAGCTCTTACAGATAGATACCCGTCACACCCTGATCTGTTTCACCTGTCTTTGGGATTGCCCCCACCCCCCTCCAGGTGTTGCCCATCTTCCCCATTATCCACAGTCAAATCAAATTATATTTGTCACATGCGCCGAGTACAATAGGTGTAGATCTTACAGTGAAATGCTTACAAGCCCTTAACCAATAATGCAGTTTGAAGATAAATACGTGTTAAGTAAAAAAAAAAAGAAATAAAAGTAACAAATAATTAAAGAGCAGCAGCAAAATAGGTGGGGGGGTGCAATGTAAATAGTCTGGGTAGCCATTTGATTAGCTGTTCAGGAGTCTTATGGCTTGGGGGTAGAAGCTGTTTTGGTCCTAGACTTGGCGCTCCGGTACCGCTTGCCGTGCGGTAGCAGAGAGAAAAGTTTATGACTAGGGTGGCTGGAGACTTTGACTATTTTTAGGGCCTTCCTCTGACACCCCCTGGTATAGAGGTACTGGATGGCAGGAAGCTTGTTCCCAGTGATGTACTGGGCCGTTCGCACTTCCCTCTCTAGTTCCTTGCGGTCAGATGCCGAGCAGTTGCCATACCAGGGAGTGATACAACCAGTCAGGATGCTCTCGTTGGTGCAGCTGTAGAACTTTTTGAGGATCTGAGGACCCATGACAAATCTTTTCAGTCTTGGTGTGCTTGGTCCATGATAGTTTGTTGGTGATGTGGACACCAAGAAACTTGAAGCTCTCGATCTGCTTCACTACAGCCCCGTCGACGGGAATGGGGGCGTGCTCGGTCCTCCTTTTTCCTGTAGTCCACAATCATCTCCTTTGTCTTGTTCACGTTGAGGGAGAAGTTGTTGTCCTGGCAACACACGGCCAGGTCTCGGACCTCCTCCCTGTAGGAGTCTTCAAACTAAACGAACGTAGAGGGCAGTATTTTTGTGTTCATTTCAGAAGAAAATATGGATTCTTTAGACCTTTAGAATGGTGAGAAAAATGCCTGCTGAGGGCAATCGAGAGCTGCTCTACAAATGATCAATAACCTAAACAGGTCTATTATAAATGGACCAGCAATTCAATGAACTTCTGACGAGCTCAACAAAGTTTGAGGATATTTTTCAACTAAAGTAAAGGACAGTAATGTTATGAGTGAAGTAGGAAGCGCAGGTTTCAATAAGATATGAATGTGCCATGCAAGGAGTGGTTTTATGACTGAATGTAAGTTGATTTATTATGATTTTTTTACTCCGCTGGTCTCTGGAAGAAATTACGAAAATTTATCCAACAACAAGAGACGAGACCAAAGCCCTCAATATGTGGGAAAAGTACCCAATTGTCATACTCGAGGAAAGGTAAAGATACCTTAAATGACTCAAGTAAAAGTGACCCAGTAAAATACTACTTGAGTAAAAGTCTAAAAGTATCAAAAGTAAATGTCATTTAAAAAATATACTTAAGTATAAATTATTTTAAATTCCTTATATTAGGCAAGCCAGAAGGCATTTGAAGCATTTGTGTTTAGTGAGTCCGCCAAATCAGAGGCCGTAGCGATGAGCAGGGATGTTCTCTTCGTAAGTGTGTGAATTTGACCATTTTCCTGTCCTGCTAAGCATTCAAGATGTAATGAGTATTTTTGTGTGTCAGTGAAAATGTATGGAGTAAAATGTACATTATTTTCTTTAGGAAGGTAGTGGAGTAAAAGTAGTCAAAAACATAAATAGTACAGATACCCCATAAAACGATTTAAGTAGTACTTTAAAGTATTTTTACTTAAGGACTTTACACCACTAGGTCTTGAGACCAGACTGGAGTCTTGAGTAATTCAACACTGGTTTTCCTCCATTCTCGCTTGGATGACTCCACAGAATTTGTGTTTATTGCTCCATACACAGGAAAACGTGATTCTGCAAATCACATAGCTCAATGCATAATCAACCATTCATCATAATAATGTATCATATTGTTGCCTCAGGACCTGCATAGAGGAACACTGAACACAGGGACGACCACGACGTGGCCAATGACTCACAGCAGAGTCGCTCGGTTCAGGAATGACTGAAAATGCAGAACATTCATCTAAAATTGACCCTAGAAATAGTACTGTTAGGAGATCTGGAGAGATCTGGTCAGTCAATTACTAATATATTAGTACTCTTAGGGGGGGGGGGTCTTGGATGGTACTGTGGGAGGGATCTTGGAGGGCCGATGGCTGTTGGATCGCTGGTTCGGGTTAGTCGACCTGCCATTTTTGCAGGGCGTTGTGGGTCGCTCTGGATGGGAGTCTGTTAAATGACTAATGTGATGTAGATGTTGAGCGGCTTCACTGCAAGTAGATTGTATGTTTTAAATATTCCATAATATATATATTTTTTGAACGAGTCACTTGGTTAGGAATTCAGCACGAGGGTGTAACCAAAAAAGCTGCATACACATCCGCACCAGTAAGTAGTAGTAAGTAAACCAAATTGGCGCGGATACATTTTGTTTCCTCTCTCCTGAGGGTCTGCAATGCTTTGTGATGGTAATGACTGTAAGAGCTGTGGATGGTCGTAGAGGTGATGAAGGTTAGCGATATTTGGGACTGTGATGACTGTTATTTAATGGAGTAATCAGTTCTCCCGTCATTAGGCGACAGACCCTGATCTGGTGTGGCACCAGTGAGAGTCATCTTTAATGAGGCGCGTTCAGAATCGTCTCCCTGTTCTGTTGCGGACTTATCTGCATCCTCAGGCCAGCAGGGTCGCTGGCTCAAAAACATCACATGAGGTAATGAGTGTGTGTGTGTGTGTGTGTGGTGGGGGGGTGTTAAGGTGGACACAACCTCACAGGTACAAAAGATGCTTGCCACACCCTGGAGCCATGGCTAAGTTGGTTAGCTAGTACCGCACAGTAGCTTACAGTGGTTGCTCCACTATAAGTTTTTGCGATTATGCTGCGGGAGTTAGAGGTAATTTGTGGTTTAGTACGGTACCCTGCGTCACTACTTCATTTCTCCAGGCCAGCGCAATGGGGAGTTAGAGCACTGATTATGCTTTTGGGTCTCTAACTGACAATGAACAGGCGACATAAACCTAAGAAGAAACTGAAAATTGTGCACGACTTCAGTATTACTTACTAAAACTGTTGTTACACTACGGTTTTTATTGTAAGAGAAACTTAGACTACAATCATAGTGTGGAAATGTTAGGATTATTAGTAACAATGTCTCACCCCAGGTTCAAGAATGACCTTTTTCTCGCTCATTTTACGTTATTTGAAAACAATCTCCAAAATATATATTTTTTTAAACAAAGGGATTATTATTGTTATTATTAATTTAGAATGATATAAAAGCTCCTTGGATATTGTCACAGATATATTATTAACCCTGTAATTTGCAGGACAATATTTATTGGTCATATTGGTCATGGCCCCCGAGTGGCACACAATGGGATTGCCTTGCAGTTCTCCAGCTGTATCCACTGAAATTGCGGTGGGCACTAATAATGACGCTGACTAGGGAAACGTTCCTGTAGTTCTTAGTGCCAGTCTGCACATTCAAACTAAAAGAATGCAACTAATAATGGCGTGAAAATGCCCTGAGATATGAATTAGGAGGGCAGATATGATTAAATATGACATTTTATTTACAATAGTGATGGACACCTGGTGGCATTTTGAAAACAGGTTTTCAACCACGTGTAGCCCAATTTTTTTTTAGCAGCATACTGTAATCACAGTGAGGACAATCGGTGATCTGCTGTATACTTATGGCCTTTTGTAACCTGAAAGTCACACCTTTCCAGTACTCCTCACCCCACCCCAATCTCCACCCTGAACACAGTTACCATTCAAGAAGGAGCTGTTTATCTAAAAACAAAATGACATTGCGACCAAAGAGAACAGACGAAATGGGCATCGTTTTCATCAAGCCAGCTTCTTTCTATAGTGCGACCCGTTCCAGGGTTAGGACTGTAACCACGAGAGGACTTGAAAATGAGCCGGAGCTGAGAGGGTCACCAACACTAAAGGTATTTTGATTTCAGTGCATTTTCTTTAAAAAATGTTTACGTAGCCTATCAATGTGTAGACATACTGTGTAATAGAATCGATAATTAAATTAAGTAAAAAATGTTTTTGTGTACTAAAAACGTGAATGTGTTCTTGTACAGCATACAACCATGCCGACAACCATCCGTGGAGATCAGTGGGCAAAGGGCTGGATAACGGGTCGCACCCGTCCACATGGTTGCCAAGAAATCGGCTAGTTCTGCTAGATTCTTAATTTGTGTACGCAGCATTTGTGTTGGAGTCACTTGTAATTCTTAATTGATCTACCATTTCTATCATGGGCCACTGTAATCGTTGGGGGCTCTGGGCGGTACCATGCTGCTCATCTGAGGAAGGTGCACATGGATCAGATTCAAACTTTAAAGTCCGAGATCGAGACATTGAAGGCAGACCAGCAGAAAGAGAAACATTATCTGAGGGCAGAGATACGGGCGACAGCTGATGCATTGGTCCAGAGCCAGGCGGCATTGGCGGAGAATGAGGAATGAGACGGAGTCACAATCCATGCCAGGCACACCTGTGAGCTCTGGAACTCCACCTCTGACAGGCAGAATCAACATACCTGGCGGGTACGTCAGGTCGATGGTTCACCCTGGCATTTCCATTCCTCTTCTGACAACAGAACTTGACCAAGGCAAATGTGGCTTACCATCATTAATACTGTGTCTCAGAAGTTTCTGTCCATGACTGATGCAACCTGAAAAAGCATTTAAGACAGAGTTAATGAGTACTTGAAATCACTGAGAATGTCTGGACTTGGCCTGCTCTACCTTATGTAAGGAATTAGGCACTTTCCATGTTTACTACAGTATGTACTGTAGGTTATGTTTACTTGTCAGACTGCACAGTAGCCTAATGAACACATGCAGGTGGCTTATATCTTCAAAATGCTTTTAAATGTTTTATTATCCAAATGTAAATGCATATACTGTACAGTACTGTATTTCCTCATCAGCATCATTATGCTTTGGTTAATAAAATAATGATAAAAATAATCTATGGATCCATAACTAATTACTATGGGAATAAATATCACTGAATTCCAGATATATTGGAACAAAGTTGTCTAATGAAGATAAACAAATTGTTGCTTGCTGGAAAATACACTTTCAAACACACAGTCATGTTGTACAGCGCCATTATAGCTATTAGCAGGTAGCTGGACAATAGACTTGCCTAGAAGGAGGGTAGTGGGAGAATTCTGTCATCAAATGTATTTTTTAGTTAGGTTGGCTGTATCACAACCGGCCGGGATTGGTTGCAATTTCCGTTTAATCCACCAGAAAAGACTAAACAAAAACTATTATTATTATTATGTATCACATCTGACTGTGATTTGGAGTCCCATAGGGCGGTACACAATTGGCCCAGGGTTTCTCTTCCTCTAAAAACAGAAATAAATGTTTTGGCCTTTACAAATATTATTTTGGCCTTTATTCAGATTATAATTGCTCACCTTTTTTTTAAACAAAATAACTTCCAAAATATCGTTATATATTATCAAGTTGATGGCACAGTCATATAGCCTCGGCACCTACATAAAGCCGAGCGACTCACTCATTCATGGCTTTGGATCAAAATAAATAAGTACCAACATTCTTTCTTATAGACAAAGAAATGTTTTGGTTATCCTGACTTGGACACCATGTACAGTATTATAATAGCTTCCCGATTGGCCAAAAATTCTGAAATTTTAATTCCAAATTACAACATTTTCAGACAAGATAGAACTGCCAAAGGGGGCGGTGTTGCAATCTACTGCAAAGATAGCCTGCAGAGTTCTGTCCTACTATCCAGGTCTGTACCCAAACAATTTGAACTTCTACTTCTAAAAATCCACCTCTCTAAAAACAAGTCTCTCACCGTTGCCGCCTGCTATAGACCACCCTCTGCCCCCAGCTGTGCTCTGGACACCATATGTGAACTGATTGCCCCCCATCTATCTTCAGAGCTCGTGCTGCTAGGCGACCTAAACTGGAACATGCTTATCACCCCAGCCATCCTACAATCTAAACTTGATGCCCTCAATCTCACTCAAATTATCAATGAACCTACCAGGTACCCCCCCAAAGCCTTAAACACGGGCACCCTCATAGATATCATCCTAACCAACTTCCCCTCTAAATACACCTCTGCTGTCTTCAACCAATATCTCAGCGATCACTGCCTCATTGCCTGCATCCGTAATGGGTCAGCGGTCAAACGACCTCCACTCATCACTGTAAAACGCTCCCTGAAACACTTCAGCGAGCAGGCCTTTCTAATCGACCTGGCCGGGGTATCCTGGAAGGATATTGATCTCATCCCGTCAGTAGAGGATGCCTGGATATTTTTTTAAATGCCTTCCTAACCATCTTAAATAAACATGCCCCATTCAAGAAATTTAGAACCAGGAACAGATATAGCCCTTGGTTCTCCCCAGACCTGACTGCCCTTAACCAACACAAAAACATCCTATGGCGTTCTGGATTAGCATCGAACAGCCCCCGTGATATGCAGCTATTCAGGGAAGCTAGAAACCGTTATACACAGGCAGTTAGAAAAGCCAAGGCTAGCTTGTTCAAGCAGAAATTTGCTTCCTGCAACACTAACTCAAAAAAGTTCTGGGACACTGTAAAGTCCATGGAGAATAAGAATACCTCCTCCCAGCTGCCCACTGCACTGAAGATAGGAAACACTGTCACCACTGATAAATCCACCATAATTGAGAATTTCAATAAGCATTTTTCTACGGCTGGCCATGCTTTCCACCTGGCTACTCCTACCCCGGTCAACAGCACTGCACCCCCAACAGCAACTCGCCCAAGCCTTCCCCATTTCTCCTTCTCCCAAATCCATTCTGCTGATGTTCTGAAAGAGCTGAAAAATCTGGACCCCTACAAATCAGCCGGGCTAGACAATCTGGACCCTTTCTTTCTAAAATTATCTGCCGAAATTGTTGCCACCCCTATTACTAGCCTGTTCAACCTCTCTTTCGTGTCGTCTGAGATTCCCAAAGATTGGAAAGCAGCTGCGGTCATCCCCTCTTCAAAGGGGGGACACTCTTGACCCAAACTGCTACAGACCTATATCTATCCTACCATGCCTTTCTAAGGTCTTCGAAAGCCAAGTCAACAAACAGATTACCGACCATTTCGAATCTAACCATACCTTCTCTGCTATGCAATCTGGTTTCAGAGCTGGTCATGGGTGCACCTCAGCCACGCTCAAGGTCCTAAACGATATCTTAACCGCCATCGATAAGAAACATTACTGTGCAGCCGTATTCATTGATCTGGCCAAGGCTTTCGATTCTGTCAACCACCACATCCTCATCGGCAGACTCGACAGCCTTGGTTTCTCAAATGATTGCCTCGCCTGGTTCACCAACTACTTCTCTGATAGAGTTCAGTGTGTCAAATCGGAGGGTCTGCTGTACGGACCTCTGGCAGTCTCTAAGGGGGTGCCACAGGGTTAAATTTTTGGACTGACTCTCTTCTCTGTATACATCAATGAGGTCGCTCTTGCTGCTGGTGAGTCCCTGATCCACCTCTACGCAGACGACACCATTCTGTATACTTCCGGCCCTTCTTTGGACACTGTGTTAACAACCCTCCAGGCAAGCTTCAATGCCATACAACTCTCCTTCCGTGGCCTCCAATTAAATACAAGTAAAACTAAATCCATGCTCTTCAACCGATCGCTACCTGCACCTACCCGCCTGTCCAACATCACTACTCTGGACGGCTCTGACTTAGAATACGTGGACAACTACAAATACTTAGGTGTCTGGTTAGACTGTAAACTCTCCTTCCAGACCCATATCAAACATCTCCAATCCAAAGTTAAATTTAGAATTGGCTTCCTATTTCGCAACAAAGCATCCTTCACTCATGCTGCCAAACATACCCTTGTAAAACTGACCATCCTATCAATCCTCGACTTTGGTGATGTCATTTACAAAATAGCCTCCAATACCCTACTCAACAAATTGGATGCAGTCTATCACAGTGCAATCCGTTTTGTCACCAAAGCCCCATATGTCTCAGCCTCCAGTATTTATGCTGCACTACCCACCATTGCGACCTGTACGCTCCTGTTGGCTGGCCCTCGCTTCATACTCGTCGCCAAACCCACTGGCTACATGTCATCTACAAGACCCTGCTAGGTAAAGTCCCCCCCTATCTCAGCTCGCTGGTCACCATAGCATCTCCCACCTGTAGCACACGCTCCAGCAGGTATATCTCTCTGGTCACCCCCAAAACCAATTCTTTCTTTGGGCTGGCGCCTCTCCTTCCAGTTCTCTGCTGCCAGTGACTGGAACGAACTGCAAAAATCTCTGAAACTGGAAACACTTATCTCCCTCACTAGCTTTAAGCACCAACTGTCAGAGCATCTTACAGATTCCTGCACCTGTACATAGCCCACCTATAATTTAGCCCAAACAACTACCTCTTTCCCAACTGTATTTAATTTATTTATTTATTTTGCTCCTTTGCACCCCATTATTTTTATGTCTACTTTGCACATTCTTCCATTGCAAAACTACCATTCCAGTGTTTTACTTGCTATATTGTATTTACTTTGCCACCATGGCCTTTTTTGCCTTTACCTCCCTTCTCACCTCATTTGCTCACATTGTATATAGACTTGTTTATACTGTATTATTGACTGTATGTTTGTTTTACTCCATGTGTAACTCTGTGTCATTGTATCTGTCGAACTGCTTTGCTTTATCTTGGCCAGGTCGCAATTGTAAATGAGAACTTGTTCTCAACTTGCCTACCTGGTTAAATAAAGGTGAAATAAAAATAAAATAAATTGGCACAGCGGTCTAAGACACTGCAGTGCAAAATGCGTTGCTACAGATACAGGTTTGATACCCATGCCGGCTGCCACCAGGAAACCCTGTAGTTATTGGCGGTCACGTTATATACATGAGTGACATAGTGATAGTCATAGTGACATGAGTCTCACTAGTGTTGAGTAAAGTGGTGTAGGTCTTATTTATTTAAAAGAGCATATTGAAGTTAGAAGCAATAGGCTTTGCAGCGATAGCCTACCCGCTGTGGTCACTACTTCAGCATCGTTTCGCGCTGCTCTGAAACAAGCATGGGGACTTGATAAATCAATGAGATTTTTATTTTCACTGAATCTCCGTTTGGGTATTGGTTAGACTACAATTATACAATTAGGGGAATTGTGGAAATGTTATGCTCTTTTGCACTGTAGCCTACTCCCTCACTACCGTCACGTTTCTGTTCCATCCTAATGGAAAACCTGAGGGTGTTGTGATTTTCTTGGAATAGAAACACCATAATGTTAATCAAAGTAATTAAGCTAAATTTCTTAAAATCAGTCCCATATACTATGTTCTTACAAAAAAAGGTTTTAAATTCTCTAGTACGGCCACTATTGAAGGCTATCAAATGATTTTCAAAGATGCCCTCTGGCGGTCCAACTTGCGTTAACTAGCTTTAATGGTTACAGTGGCTGACACTGAAGAAATGTGCCATTGAATTCTGCGGCACCGTGCAAGCTGTGCTGCAGTACGCTGCAACTTGTAAAGGACAAACTACTTGACATGGATGCATCGATGCATCGAGGCATCTACCACATCAAATCAAATTTATTTGTCACATACACATGGTTAGCAGATGTTAATGCAAGTGTGGCGAAATGCTTGTACCTTGTGTCTGTGTGTGTGTCTGTGCGCACGTGTGTCTGTCTCGCTCTGTGTGTGTGTGTAGAGTGTGTAAGAGAGAGAACACAAACGTGTGTAAAGTGAGAGACAGAGAGACAGAGACAGAACACAAATGTGTGTAAAGTGAGAGACAGAGAGAAAGAGTGAAAGAACGAGATACACGTGCATTCTTGAATACAGCCCTGGCATTGGAAATGATGATGATGATGATGTATCTATGAAACCCGCCCACATTTTCAGCGCAATAGAAGTAGCAGGAGATGGTATTACACTACCTCGTTCGACACACTAGCTTCTTGATCAAGCTTCTTAGTGATAGAGAGAGTAGGTTACACTCGTGGTTGCCTAGGTGAGCCCATCACAGCAGGAATGGTGATCGAGTCACAGTTATTCTTGTGCTCCATAAACATACGGTACAACCCCACCTCTCTGTGACCAGCTCACTTGTCAATGTCTCATATCTGTCCCTGTGTTTATTGAGTCATTGTCTGCTGTAATTCATGTTGCCCTACAAAGGACTGGGGACTGACGCGTGTGCTGACAGTCAAGCAGGCAGGCAGGGATGCAAGTCGGCTAACAGACAGGCCGACAGACAGGGTAGACTGTTGACTGTGTCACTGTGGCCCTTTAATGATGCATTTTACAGTCCTACCTTTTTATACCACCCACGGGTATAATGGCACCCTTGTTCCCCACCAGCAAATGTGTATGTAGACGCACACCCACACACACATGGATGCACACAGATATTCGCACACAACTCAAAGAGCGAACCATTTAACCACGGCAAGGTGACTGGGAATATGGTTGAGGACAAACAGTCCAGTTAGGCCCTTCGTAAGGCGATCAAACAGGCAAAACGACAGTACAAGGACAAAGTGGAGTCGCAATTCAATGGCTCAGAGAAGTGACGCATGTGGTGGGGACTCCAGACAATCCCGGATTCAAAAGGGGAAACTAGCCACGTCGTGGACGCCGACGTCTTGCTCCCGGACAAGCTGAACACCTTCGCCCGCTTCGAGGATAACCCAGTGCCTCCGACGTGGGCCACCATCGCTCCCATGGACTGTGAGCTCTCGTTCTCCATAGCCACACGGAAAAAGACATTTAAGCGTGTCAACCCTCGCAAGGCTACTGGCCCAGACGGTATACCTATCCGCGTCCGCAGAACATGCGCAGACAGGCTGGCTGGAGTGTTAATGGACACGTTCAATATCTCCCTATCCTAGTCTGCTCTCCCAATTTGCTTCAAGATGTCCACCATTGTTCCTGTACCCAAGAAAGCTAAGGTAACTGAACTAAATGACTATTGCCCCGTAGCACCCACTTCTGTCATCATGAAGTGCTTTGAAAGGCTAGTTAAGGATCATATCACCTCCACCATACCTGACACCCTAGACCCACTGCAATTTGCTTCCGCCCAAATAGATCCAGGATGACGCAATCGCCATCGCACTGCACACTGCCCTATCCCATCTGGAGAAGAGGAATACCTATGTAAGAATGCTGTTCATTGACTACAGCTCAGCCTTCAACACCATTCTACCCTCCAAGCTCATCATTAAGCTCGAGGCCCTGGGTCTGAACCCCACTCTGTGCAACTGCGTCCTGGACTTCCTGACGGGCGCCCCCCAGGTGGTGAAGGGTGGCCAATAACACCTCCACTACACTGATCCTCAACACAGGAGCCCCACAAATGTGCATGCTCAGCCCCCTCCTGTATTCTCTGTTCACCCATGACTGCTGACTGTGGACTTCAGGACACAGCAGAGAGAGCAAAACCCCCATCCACATTGATGGTACCGCAGTGGAGAAGGTAAAAAAAAACCCCATCAAGTTCCTCGGCCGACACATAACTGACAATCTGAAACGGTCCACCCACACAGACAGCGTGGTGTAGAAAGCACAACAGTGCCTCTTCAACCTCAGGAGGCTGAAGAAATTTGGCTTGGCCTTTAAGACCTTCACAAACATTTACGGATGGACCAGGACTCTCCAGAGGGTGTGGCGGTCTGCCCAACACATCACCGGGGGCACCCTGCCTGGCCTCCAGGACATCTACACCACCCTGTGTTACAGGAAGACCAAGAAGATCATCAGGGACCTCAGCCACCTGAGCCACAGCCTGTTCACCCCACTACCATCCAGAAGGTGAGGTCAGTACAGGTGCATGAAAGCTTCTTTCTCAAGGCCATCAAAAAAAAAAAAAAAACCTTGAATGAGTAGGTGTTCTAAAACTTTTGACTGGTAGTGTCACTAACTAACTCCTGCTAACTCACTAACTCCTACTAAATGTCACTAACCAACTCTCACTAACTAACATCCTTTGAACCTCACCAACTCTCACTAACTAACATCGACTGAACCTCACCAACTAACTCCCACTAACAAGCTCAGTTTACAAGTTAACAAGACCAGCATATCTAGGAAGGGTTGTTTTTGCCTGAGTTATAGAAAAACTGCCTGGTTGTTCTAGGAAAGTGTTTTCTCTCAAAAGCTTTTGGAAATACATTTCCAGGGTCTTCATTTTAGCTGTATTTGTACACAGATTGCTGTTCATGGAATGATTTCTCAGTGGGCTAAGTATTTTGAGTTAGAAACACACGCACACACACACACACACACACACACACACACACACACACACACACACACACACACACACACACACACACACACACACACACACACACACACACACACACACACACACACACACACACACACGAGCGCATCCACAGATGCATACACAAACACAGATTGTTGCTCCGGGAATGGGTGTCTCTCTGAAGCCCTGCATGGATTAGCGTGGGAGTGTGTGTGCGTGTGTTTGTGAGTGAGTCTGATTAAGTGGAGTAGAAAATAACAAGTTTTATATCCGCCACCGTCGGCTTGTGGAGATTTAGCAGGGAGAAAAGACCCCCTAAATAGAGGGCATCTGGGGAAATGGGAAATAGAGCAAGCAAATCGCATCACTTATCTCTCTAGTGTGATAACACACTCACTGTAGCACTGAGAATGGGTCATCATGCTCCTCAGATGGACTGGGCAACAGGAGGGTGGTTTCTGCAGTGGGGGGTTGATAGAAGTCCAACCATGTAGATGCATACTTTACTTTACGGTCCGCTTGACCTTTTTGATCTACTTTCAGTAGCAAAGGTAAATGGACGTAATGCTTAAGTAAATGACTCTGATTCTCAGAAATAAATGGATTAATATCATATAATTTCAACAAATACCACTGAAATAGGACTTCTACTTAAATGTTACCATTTGGTACCCGTTTCTACACCTTATCATTTAAAAAACCAAAAGGGGCAGCAAGAGTAAAGTGGTACAGAGTTTCTTCTGCATGTGAGGGGCAGGTGTATCCCCAGGACTGCCACTTAGCAGCCTCCCTGAACAGCCAGAGTGAGGTCAGACTGCTGCTCCCACCTGGTTACTGTGTGTGTGTGTGTGTGTGTGTGTGTGTGTGTGTGTGTGTGTGTGTGTGTGTGTGTGTGTGTGTGTGTGTGTGTGTGTGTGTGTGTGTGTGTGTGTGTGTGTGTGTGTGTGTGTGTGTGTGTGTGTGTGTGTGTGTGTTGACTGGCACCTTACTCCCTGCAGGCCTGTTTTTGGCATAGTCTGGTTTGTGTAATACTGTAGTTCGGTGTGTGTGTGTTTGAGGCGTCTCAATATGTGTGGGTGTGTCCATCTGTCTGTTTTGTTGTAGATGAGCTGAGCTAACAAGCCCAGTTGCCAGGTGTGTTTTAAGCATTGTGTGTCAGTGTGAATCCAGACGGTGTTTATCCCCTGTACCAATAGCATATCAAGCATCCTGTTTTTGTCGGTTTGTTTGCTTGTGTGTGATAGGGAGATTTTGTGTGTGTGTGTGTGTGTGTTTTAACCTTATTTCTGACGAACACACATATTCCAATGCATGCATTTAATAACGACACACAGTGAGACCCAAATGCAGACACTGGAGGCAGATGGTTTGAGCTCTGATATTCATTATAGTCCAAGGGATAGGCAAAAGGCAGGTTGGGGCCAGGCAAGAGTTCATAACCAGGTCAGAGTCCAAAACGGTACAGGGCGGCAGGCAGGCTCGAGGTCAGGGACAGGCAGAATGAGCCCAGAGTCAGGAAAGGCAAAGGTCAGAGCCAGGAGGACGAGAAAATAGAGACGGGGGGGGGGGGGACCAGGCGCTAAGAAAACTGCTGGTTGACTTGGCAAACAAGACAAACTGGCACAGACAGACAACACCGGTATAAATACACAATACACAGAGGATAATGGGGAAGATGGGCGACACCTAGAGGTGGGTGGAGACAATAACAAGCACAGGTGGAACAGATCAGGGTGTGACGGCATTTGTTTGTGTGCTTGTATGAGTGTTTGTGTGTGAGTGTTTGTGTGTCGTTCAGATCTATCTTCTCAATAACAACCTTTTTTACAGCTGTTTGAAGCTGTAGAAACAACATTTTTGTTTCTACAACATATTTCACAGCGATGTAGATGGTACAAGGACTCCCTACACAGTGCAGGTTCTCTCACATAAACTGAAATTGAGCAAACGGTGTAGAATTTCACCAACAAAGCCAGAACAGCTTTCCCAGCTTGACAACAGATGCCACTCTGGCGGGAGAAATCATTAGGCGAATATCACAGCCAATCACAACACTGGCGGTTAAGTACTACTGTGAAAGGCTATCATTTCGCCATTAGCACCAGATATATCACAGACTTTTTTTCAGAAATGACAATGCAACATTTTTATAAAAATCCTATGTGTAGCACCTTTAAGATGCCAGACCACACATACAGTCAGTTTGTTAATCATGCCAACCATTTTTTAAACAATAGTAGCCTAACCATGAGCATGGGGAAGTTTTTTTTTTCTCTCTCTCGTTCCGCGCAACTGAGTCCAATAAGAGAGAACTCCTATTGGAATGCAGTCATTTATCTTTTCACCACGTGTCTGGCATTATGAGTAATGGTACTTTCACGCTTTTCAGCTCCCCTGATTACTTTTCTCCCCCTTTTCCCCGCCTATGCCTTTTTAGTCCTATGACGTATTCCTTCAAATGGAATGCACCTTTTCTAAAATGTAGATGTAAACTTTCGCGTGATGAAGTCGTGGAAACGGCAATGACAAAGGGAAGGTTGCCTTGAATGGATGATTGTTCATATTCTTGCAGACAGGAGTTCAGACATTACAATGTCACCTACAGTGCCTTCAGAAAGTATTCATGCCCCTTGACTTATTCCACATTTCGTTGTGTTACAGCCTGAATTCAAAATAAATAAATAAAAATCTTACCCATCTACACACAATACCCCATAATGACAAAGTGAAAACATGTTTTGTTAAGTACTTAAATATTCATACCCCCGGGGACAATACTTTGTAGAAGCAAAGCATCTTTGGCAGAGATTACAGCTGTATTTTGGGGTAAGTCACTAAGAGCATTGCACACCTGGATTGTACAATATTATTATTTTAAATATTCTTCAATCTCTGTCAATTTGATTGTTGATCATTGCTAGATAGCCATTTTCCTTACTTGCCATAGATTTTCAAGTTGATTTAAGTCTAAACTGTAAGAAGGCCACTCAGGAACATTCAATGTCATCTTGGTAAGCAACTAAAGTGTAGATTTGGCCTTGTATTTTAAGTTATTGTCCTGCTGAAATGTGAATTTTGTCTCCCAGTGTCTGTTGGAAAGCAGACTTAACCCGGTTTTCCCCTAGGATTTTGCCTGTGCTTATAGCGGTATTCTGTTTCTTTTTATCCTCCCAAAAACTCCCTAGTCCTTGCCGATGACAAGCATACCCATAACATGATGCAGCCATCACAATACTTTAAAGTGGTACTCTGTGATATGTTGTGTTGGATTTGCCACAAACATAACACTGTATTCAGGACATGAAGTTAATGTCTTTGTGGCATATTTTACCGTTTTATTTTAGTGCCTTATTGCAAACAGGATGCACATTTTCACTCTGTCCTTTAGGCTAGCATTGTGGAGTAACTTCAATGTTGTAGATCCATCCTCAGATTTCTCCTATCACAACCATTAAAAACTCTAACTATTTTAAAGTCACCATTGGCTTCATGATGAAATCCCTGAGTTGTTTCCTTTCTCTCCGGCAACGGAGTTAGGAAGGACACTTGTATCTTTGAACACCATCCAAAGTTTAATTAATAACTTCACCATGTTCAAAGGGATATTCAATGTCTACCAATATGGGCCCTTCTTTGCGAGGCATTGGAAAACCCTCCCTGGTGTTTGTGTATGAATCTGTGTTGGCAATTCACTGCTCGACCGAGGGACCTTAAAGATAATTGTATGTGTGGGGTACAGAGATAAGGTAGTCATTAAAAAAAATCACGTTAACCACTATTATTGCACACAGTGTGAGTCCAAGCAACTTATTATGTAACTTGTTAATAAAGCAAACATTTACGCCTGAACTTATTTTGGCCATAAAGGGTTGAAAACGTACGACTTAATACATTTCAGCTTTTCATTTATAATTCCTTTGTAAACATTTATAAACACATAAATTCGACTTTGACATTATGGGGAATTGTGTGTACATGGGTGGCATACATATTTTGGATTGAATTCAGGCTGTAACACAAAAATGTGGGGTGCGGATACTTTGTGAAGGGACTGTATGTTGTAGTACATTAATAGTATTTTGGTATGTGTACCAAACAAGAACATAAAACGCAACATGCAACAAATTAAAAGATTTTTACTAAACTACAGTTCATATAATTCATTAGGCCCTAATCCATGGATTTCAAATGACAGGGGATACAGATATGCATCTGTTGGTCACAGAAACACTACATATACACAAAAGTATGTGGTTTCCCCTTTAAAATGAGTGGATTCTGCTATTTCAGCCACAACTGTTGCTGACAGGTGTATAAAATTGAGCACACAGCCATGCAATCTCCATAGACAAACATTGACAGTAGAATGGCCTTACTGAAGAGCCCAGTGACTTTCAACGTGAAACTGTCATAGGATGCCACCATTCCAACAAGTTAGTTCATCAAATTTCTGCCCTGCTAGAGCTGACCCGGACAACTGCAAGTGCTGTTATTGTGACGTGAAAACGTCTAGGAGCAACAACGGCTCAGCCACGAAGTGGTAGGCCACACAATCTCACAGAACGGGACCACTGAAGCACGTAGCGCGTAAAAATCGCCTGTCCTCAGGTGCAATACTCACTACCGAGTTCAAACTGCCTCTTTTAATAAGCAACGTCAGGACAATAACTGTTTATTGGTAGCTTCATGAAATGGGTTTCTGCAAACAAGCATAAGGTCACAATGTGCAATGCAAAGCATCAGCTGGAGTGGTGTAAAGCTCGCCGCCATTGGACTCTGGCGCAGTGGAAACGCGTTCTCTGGAGTGATGAATCACACTTCACTAATCTGGGTTTGGCGGACGCTATGAGAACGCTACCATCCCCAATGCATAGTGCCAACTGTAAAGTTTGGTGAGGAGGTATAATGGTCTGGGGTGGGTTTTCATGGTTCGGGCTAGGCGACGAGCAGGTGTTCACTAGGACTGTGGCGGTCACAAAATGTCATAAGTCGGTGATTGTCAAGCAAATAACTGCCGGTCTCACGGTAATTGACTGTTCATTAACATAAATACATTTTGCATCTCCTGGCTTCCATGCATAACCTACAAGCCACTGATGCATACTTTGGAACATCTACATTTAAAAAAAGTCTATGTAATATAGCCGACACCATCACAATAAATCCATTATTTATTTTAAACATGTCTAAAGCACCATGATATGAAGAAAATGTAGTTTATTTATGTTAGGTCCTGATCTGGCTATGCAATATTGGCTGTGGGCGACACTCAATTAGCAGACAAGACTTGCATAGAATTCCGGGGCATTATTTTATAGTATGAGGAATACAATTGAACAAATCTGAATAAAATAGAAACAGTATTTGAGGGAGTGTGCACAATTGGCTATTCTGTGTTGAGTGGTTCAACAAAGAAACAGGTACTCCAATATCCTTAGAGTTTTCTGTAACTTCAATTGTGACACAAACGTTGGGCTATATGTTTCGATGTTTAATACATTCTAGGGCTGCGTGATGCGACTCTAATGATGATTTGAAAAAAGTCACATGAAAGGCATGAGCTCTGCTTAGTTTTTATTGTGCAGGCTGTACACACTTCATCAGTCTCTCATTTATAATTTGACAAGCACTTGATAATCCCTCAAATTATCAACAGTATCCCCTTTGTGTTGCTGTAATGCCCCCGAAATTGAAACTCACGTTCTGTATATTTATGCCAGTTATTCTCTACACCCATTGTAAAGCGGATTAATGTGCTTAATTTTAAGAAGTTATTTGGCCCCTTTAGTTGTAATACAAACCTTATCAAAAGATGTAAGCCTATGGGCTACATGAGGTGTGGGACTATGATTTGAAGTGATAATATACAATTCAGAAGTGATAGGCTAATATTGTCACCCACCATGTCTTTACATATACTAAATAATATGTGGGAATTTTTATTTTATTTAGAAAGGTGCATGATAATGGTCCAGTCTCGACACAGGGGCAGATGAATAAAATTACATATTATCTATCCACTTAAATAGCAAATAGGGGGTGATTTTCCAGTGGTTCATTTTCATGCCAGCCAGGTAGGCTATACTCCTGTTGTAAAAACACGCAATGTGCTTAATATTAGGAAAGTTTAGATATAAATATAGTAGGCCTAGCCTATTGAAAGCTGATGGGATCCTCCTCTTTTTAATAGAAGCCATCACTCGGTTGTTTTCTCACGCAACTGCATAACCTATGGAAATGTTGCGCAACATGAACTCATGGGCTCTCATGAAGTGTTAGGTTTTAGATTACATTTGCATTGATGTCAGAGTGATTAGAAGGACAAGAGTGCTGAGTACCAGGCAGTTAACACATTTGGTAAGTTACTAATGACCATCAGCAGCATCAGATCTTGGAGAAGCCTAATTTGACTAAACGGTTTGACTCCGTTCCATTTATTCCATTCCAGCCATTCCAATGAGCCCGTCCTCCCACCAGCCTCCACTGCAAAGTGACTCAATGGTTGCTACATGCTTGCAGAGTGGTTACAGTACCATGGAGTTTTACTGTGGTCGCCATGCGGTTGCCGTTGGGTAGCAATGCCCGCCCAACAGGCCCTTCCATGGTCCCGGTGCTGATCTGGTGATTAATGCCATGCTTGGGGACCCTGATAGTAACGGTGACAGCCCATGCATCTTAGCTGGCCAAACCGCAGCCAAAGCCGTTTTCCTCTCCCCTCCCTCTGTCACACCCCTCGCTGTGCCCACCAGAGTACAATTTATAGTGCATCAGGATTGTCCTCTATCTCCTGTCCAACACTGCTGCTCCTGGATGTATGTGTGTGTGTGTGTGTGTGTGTGTGTGTGTGTGTGTGTGTGTGTGTGTGTGTGTGTGTGTGTGTGTGTGTGTGTGTGTGTGTGTGTGTGTGTGTTTTGTGTGTGAGTGAGTTATTACATGTGTGTGTGCCATCACCCAGCACAGGGGTAAGGCTCTAATAGAGGTCTGTGCTTATCTAGGTTGATTAAGATGGGAAGCAGGAATGGCGATGGGGGACCAAGGAAGAGTGGAATTGAGTGTTTATATGTCTGTGTGTGTGTGTGTGTGTGTGTGTGTGTGTGTGTGTGTGTGTGTGTGTGTGTGTGTGTGTGTGTGTGTGTGTGTGTGTGTGTGTGTGTGTGTGTGTGTGTGTGTGGTTAGGGGAGAGGTTCTGATGGTGACGTAGCAGAAAATGAGGGATAAATTGAAAACCTCTCCTGATACTGCATGGTGATCCACACAAACACACACTTCACAGACAGACACAGTGCTGGCTGTGTTTAGTCCCATGTCTCCTTGGCTACTGTTTTATCTTCACCTGTCAGGTTGGATCCCAGTCAGTCACAGAAGCTTATGGAGATTCCCTCAGCAAACAGCCAACATTCCCTCCCTATTTAGATACTGTAGTATGTCCAAGGCTACTGCTGCCTTTGAAATGACTAGCTACCTACCTCCTGAGCTATCTGGGCTGGGTTTTGGTACTGTCATTCAAAACTGTGTTTTACTACTGAGTATAGCCTGGGAGTGTGAGTGCGAGTGTGACTGATTGATGCAAATGAATTCCATGTGAAACATTATTGCTACAGACTTGTGGTCGGGACAATTGTACGGCTTCTCAAATGTCAAAATGTGTTAGTAGTAGGGGAGCGGTTTAGAGGTAGGGAGTCCATCTGGATGTGGCAATAATGCTGTGCTCTGCCAAAGAGAAGCAACGGGGTTGAGCCCCAATCTAGAAAGGTCAAGGTGGTTGGTATACAGGGATGGGATGGTAAAGGTGCTAAAAACAGAGGTTTATAGTTCACAAGCAGTTTTATGGTTTTAGAACTGATGTGATCTGATGAATGCTGTCTGTTTTTAATTCACCTTAAAGTGGAGGGAGTAATTGCGAGGGGAGGACAGTGAAAAAGGGGTGGACCATATTTCCCCCCTTCGATGGACTAGAGGAGTATTGGAGGAATGGAGGGGAAGAGGAAAGTATGGAGAGGAATGGATGTCAATATACTTCTGGTCTTCCTTATTGGCTTTCTGCAAGAGTGATGGGCCTCTGAATGAGTGATGGGGTGTCTGTTAATACACTGGCGATTGACATACACGATCTGCAGAAAAGCTGTGTTTAAGTGCTCTCTTTATGACTCAGAAAGCCTAAGTGACTGAGGAAATGGTGCTCACTCCCGTGATTTACGGAGCAAAGATCCTCCCTGCTCAGAAAGGGAATTATCCCACTTTCAGTTTTAAAGCGAAGTATGTTGGACGCCCGGACGAATGCAGGCACGCGTACATGCATGCGCCCAGGCTCTCACCCAAGCACGCCCACACGTACACACACATACACACTGTCTGCATCCTTGGTTTGGTCCAATTTTCACCAGTCACATCTCCCCTAATCCCGTCACTCCATGCAGTCTGTGTGTGTGTGTGTGTGTGTGTGTGTGTGTGTGTGTGTGTGTGTGTGTGTGTGTGTGTGTGTGTGTGTGTGTGTGTGTGTGTGTGTGTGTGTGTGTGTGTGTGTGTCTGTGGGCCAATGTGGAGAGAAAGGGAGGGATAAACCAGAACAGCTGTTTAGGGGATTAAAACAGGCGTTGGACTGACACTGATCTGCTACATGGCTACATATCTCCCAGAATTAACGTCAGCTCTGACATCTAAAGCCCCTTCAGCTCTCCCAGGCTTTCCTGTGGCGGTTATTGAAACGTCCTCTAGGCCAGCGCTGTACTACAGAGTGAACGCGCAGTCAGATATATTTTGGGAGAGATGGACATTGTTTCTTTTCTTCTTTCTAGCTCAGCTGTTGTTTAGAATTTGTAGAGCCTTGAAGTTTTTTCCCTTTTCGGTTCCATCTGACTGTAGTTTAAGAAGGAATGGCATTATGATCCCATGACAATTTGGTGTATGATTTGCCTCCCAGACGTCAAACTCTCTGTGGTGCACTCAGACTGTGTGTGCGCGTGAGTGTTTGTGCGTGTGAGTGTTTGTGCGTCAAGCAGGAATGTCACAGTAGATCAATCAGGTCAAAAGGATCGCCATGGGCAGGATCTACTCTTTACTTCCACACTTTTCCCGGGGCTTTTGGACTCCTCAACCATGACCAAGGCTCCTTCTCGAAAACACCTTTGCATGCAAGTTAAGCTCCCGAGGGGTAATCTCTCAACTCTTCCTCTCTGTACTACATACAGTATTGGCATGTAAGCCTAGCTGTAAGTAGTCCTATTTAGCCTGTGCCTATGGGGAAATATACTGTATATTCAATCAAAAATATAGTTCAGCTACAGGCAGAGTATGTGGGTTTTCAGCGGTTTTGTAAAATGAAATGAAACACCCACAAACTGTGTTCAGGTAGACCTTCATGGTTGGAGTGGTGCGCAACAACAAAGACAGAAATCCACAAATAAGTCTTACCCAAGGAACACTTTCTTTGACAAGTAGACTCACTTTATTCTCACCTGCTGGGCGGCTTTTCTGGTAACTGTGAAAGGCACAGTGGAGATAAGCCCCTTTCCACAGACCCCACTCCACCTGAGCCCTAAGACAGACAGACAGACGGAATGGGCTCAGATCCGAAGTGTGAATGGAGAGACGGAAGGGGGCGGGGTTATTGCTAAACGCATGACTGCAGGCATAGTGTCCCACTGGAGCTCAAGTGTTTCACAGAGTGTCAAAGCTGAATGACAACTCAGCAGCCACCTGGATTTCGGAGCGATTTTGACAAAAAAGAACCGGAGATCACAAATGCGTAAAGCGTGTTCTTTTTGAAAATGTCATCTGGTCCGTAGAGATTGAGTGCATGGCGAGGTGGTGTTCACACTCCCTCCGGAGGGCCATAAAAGCCTCGCTCCATCTGAACCGTAAAAAAAATCTTGCCGGTTCTTTTACGAGGTGAAAGGAACTGATTATTGAATAAAGCAAGTCCCATTCAAAGCTGCCAGTTAAATGGGTTTGACCTCAACGACCGTTAAAAACGACACTACTGAAAAGGTGACAGCCATGGTCAGGGAAGGATAGTGGATACTGTAACTCTTTCCCTGTAAAATAAAGAGTTTAAAGCCAATAAATTGGTAGCTGCTCAATTGGCTGCTCAGCTACATGACTTTATGGACAACTCACAGGAGAAGAGTCATATGTACTGTTAACAAATGGGCTCCCCCTTTCTTGAGTCTGTCCTTTCCCCTTGACACTGTCTTCTATGCCTGCTCTTTGACCTTTAAGAACTGTTTGACAAATGTATTTGT
Organism: Oncorhynchus gorbuscha; assembly: GCF_021184085.1. Lineage (NCBI taxonomy): Eukaryota > Metazoa > Chordata > Actinopteri > Salmoniformes > Salmonidae > Oncorhynchus > Oncorhynchus gorbuscha. The sequence continues at coordinate 11,450,670 of NC_060194.1, read as the reverse complement.
AAAAATTGTTGTGCAAATAAAAGGTGATTGGTTGATTCATTGAAAACAGTTGGTCTTGTCTGCACGGACACTGTCCATTCACTCTCAATAAGTGTTGACAATCCCATGGCTGGAGACATTGCCTTTCCCTCTACCTAGATTGGTTGGAGGAGTGGATAATGGATTGAGACAGAAACTATTGGAAAGGGACATTACGGTCTCCCCACTGCTAAGGGATAATGGGAGGAGGACCAAGTCTCAGCAGCAATTTTAATTTGAAATGCCCAGAGATCCTGTGAGTTAGCAGACCAGCCCAGTGGCTCACAGATAGAGGCCAGAGGACACTCTGTGGCGAAACACCTTTTAATTCAATTCAGCAGGCGACATACAGCAGGTCCTCGCTGCCACTCAGAAGCGTCATGCCAATAGGGGCGCAGGGGCCTTCGGAAATTATTCAGACTCCTTCACTTTTTCCACATTTTGTTACGTTACAGCCTTATTCTAAAATTGATAAAATTGTTTTCGCTCATCAATCTACACACAATACCCCACAATGACAAAGCAAAAATAGGTTAGACATTTTTGCAAATGTATAAAAATAAATTGGAATATCAAATTTACATAAGTATTCAGACCCTTTACTAAGTACTTTGTTGAAGCACCTTTTGGCAGCGATTACAGCCTCTTCTTGGAATGACGCTCCAAGCTTGGCACACCTGTATTTGGGTAGTTTCTCCCATTCTTCTCTGCAGATCCGCTCAAGCTCTGTCAAGTTGGATGGGGAGCGTCACTGGACATTTATTTTCAGATCTCTCCAGTGTCGTTCGAACGGGTTCAAGTCCGGGCTCTGGCTGGGTCACTCTAGGACATTCAGAGACCTGTCCCAAAGCCACTCACGCGTTGTCTTAGGTGTATTCTTAGGGTTGTTGTCCTGTTGAAGGTGAACCTTCGCCCCGGTCTGTGGTCCTGAGCGCTCTGGAGCAGGTTTCCATCAAGGATCTCTGTACTTTGCTCGATCCTGACTAGTCTCCCAGTTCCTGCTTCTGAAAAACATTCCCACAGCATGATGCTGCCACCACCATGCTTCACCATAGGGATTGTGCCAGACGTCCTCCAGACGTGACACTTGGCATATTGAAACCAAAGAGTTCAATCTTGTTTTCATCAGACCAGAGAGTCTTTTTTCTCATGGTCTGAGAATCTTTAGGTGCCTTTTGGCAAACCCCAAGCGGGATGTCATGTGCCTTTTTAATGAGGAGTGTCTTCTGTCTGGCCACTCTACCATAGGCCTGATTGTTGGAGTGCTGCAGAGATGGTTGTCCTTCTGAAAGGTTCTCCCATCTCCACAGAGAAACTCTGGAGCTCTGTCAGAGTGACCATCGCGTTCTTGGTCACCTTCCTGACCAAGGCCCTTCTCTCCCGATTGCTCAGTTTGCCCGGGCAGCCAGATCTAGGAAGAGTCTCGTTGGTTCCAAACATTTTCCATTTAAGAATGATGGAGGCCACTATGTTCTTGGGGACCTTCAATGCTGCAGAAATGTTTTGGTATCCCTCCCCAGATCTGTGCCGCAACACAATCCTGTCTCAGAACTCTATGGACAATTCCTTCAACCTCATGTCTTGGTTTTTGCTCTGACATGCCCTTCTACCTTATATAGACTGATGTGTGCCTTTCCAAATCATGTCCAATCAATTGAATTTACCACATGTGGACTCCAATAAAGTTGTAGAAACATCAAGGATGATCGATGGAGACAGGATGCACTTGAGCTCAATTCCGAGTCTCATAGCAAAGGGTCTGAATAGTTATGTAAATAAGCTGCTTTTTAAATATATATTTTTTATATATTTGCAAAGATTTCTAAAACCTGTTTTTTCTTTGTCATTATGGGGTATTGTTTGTAGATTAATGGGGGAAAAACAATTGAATCCATTTTAGAATAAATCTGTAATGTAACAAAATTGAGAAGTCAAGGGGTCTGAATACTTTCACGAATGTACTGTATTTATTTATTTTGTTATATTTTTTCTTGTTGTTTCTCTGTAATACTACTTGCCACCCCCTGTAGCAATTTTATGAAATGGGCTTTAGCTAGACCAGATAGGTTCCCAATTTCCCAACCTCAAAACTAGCTAACAAGAATATAAACACAACATGCATGTTGGTCCCATTTTCCATAAGCTGAAATAAAAGATCCAATACATTTTCCATAGAAGCTTATTCCTCTCAAATTTGGTGAACAAATATGTTTACACCCCTGTTAGTGAGCATTTCTCCTTTGCCAAGATAATCCATCCACCTAAAAGGAGCTTATTAAACAGCATGATCATTACATAGGTGCACCTTGTGCTGGGGACAATAAAATGCCACAAATGTATCAAGTTATGAGGGCAAACACATTTCTCTTATTGCCTCTTAAATGTTTCTGGCACAGCTGGAATGAGTTGGTTATCTATCTTCGCTGGCAAGGTTTGTAGACTTTATAACAGCAAGCAATTACTAAATGTACTGAACTCACATTCTTTTCAATCTTTTACCAGTATTTGAGCAGAGTAGCATATTTAGTTTCTTTTAAAAAAAGAACCACCAGTCAGTAGGATACACTCAGCTCAAGGCTTAGATATTCAGAAATAAACATATTTTTGACATAGAATTAAGCATAATGATTATGGCTCAAGATTGCAGGAGAAAGCTGTTTCAGGTTGTTAAAAAAAGGTGATATTCTCCAACTTTCAGTTAGAAATATAGAGATCACATTCTCCTTCCTCCCTTCTTCCCCTCCACGTTCCCCCTAGTTGTCACCTCTCTACTTTCACTCTACCCCTTCAAATCTCTCCATTCTCCCACTTGTCCCAAAGCCACTCATGCGTTGTTTTAAGTGTGTTCTTAGGGTTGTTGTCCTGTTGGAAAAACAACAAAGTCAGAATTCAGGCTTGAGGACGTTTAATTATAAATCAAGCCATGCTACAAATCAGAATCGAGAACAATGCGCTTATTATTGATCACAATTATGCAACATGGAGAGACAATTTTGGGGGGGGGATTCAATATCACCCTCTCTCCAACTTTTATGACAGGTAATTGATATTTCAAATCCCTCTTGGGTGTCAATGACACACTGGCACCAGTTAAATGCAACAATTGAGTAAATACTCTAAAAACAGGAAATATGGAGTTTAATGTTTGTTTGAAGTCAAATCAAACTAATTAATCTTCTAGAAGCTGATTGGGCTGCCAATGGGCACAACAGAGAGAACTCTGGGAGATATTATATCTTTCTATAATGGCTTTCTCCAAAGAGAAGTCATCATTCATTTATAATATGGTTTCTGTGAACACTCAACTTATAAACCTCTTATGGCACTCATTCAGGCATTCATCATGTTAACGATATAAATCAAATCTAACATCAAGGCGGTGGCCCGTTCCTGTAGGTTCATGCTCTACAACATCCGCAGAGTACGACCCTGCCTCACACAGGAAGCGGCGCAGGGCGCAGGTCCTAATCCAGGCACTTGTCATCTCCCGTCTGGATTACTGCAACTCGCTGTTGGCTGGGCTCCCTGCCTGTGCCATTAAACCCCTTCAACTCATCCAGAACGCCGCAGCCCGTCTGGTGTTCAACCTTCCCAAGTTCTCTCACGTCACCCCGCTCCTCCGTTCTCTCCACTGGCTTCCAGTTGAAGCTCGCATCCGCTACAAGACCATGGTGCTTGCCTACGGAGCTGTGAGGGGAACGGCACCTCAGTACCTCCAGGCTCTGATCAGGCCCTACACCCAAACAAGGGCACTGCGTTCATCCACCTCTGGCCTGCTCGCCTCCCTACCACTGAGGAAGTACAGCTCCCGCTCAGCCCAGTCAAAACTGTTCTGCCCTGGCCCCCAATGGTGGAACAAACTCCCTCACGACGCCAGGACAGCGGAGTCAATCACCACCTTCCGGAGACACCTGAAACCCCACCTCTTTAAGGAATACCTAGGATAGGTTAAGTAATCCCTCTCACCCCACCCCCCTAAGTTTTAGATGCACTATTGTTAAGTGACTGTCCCACTGGATGTCATAAGGTGAATGCACCAATTTGTAAGTCGCTCTGGATAAGAGCGTCTGCTAAATGACTTAAATGTAAATGTAAATGTAAATCAGAATGTGTGACTGTATGAGTCATATGATGATCTAGCGCTGTCCATTCTCCTCTAACTAACAGTTCCCCTTTTAACAACGTTATAAAAACGAGAATGGTTACAGAGACAACTAACCAGCTATCTGCTCACTGAGGGAGTACCTAACATGGACAGCACGTCCCCCCCCCAAAAAAATATATTATTGGAACTGCAACCTCTGTTTGGGACACTTCTGCCACCACACCCAACGATATTCCAAATGGTTGACACATCCCAGCTCAAACAATCCTCCTCAGCATGGAGCTCAGCTAGCTGTTATAACACCCAGGTCTTGATGCACTCTCTCTCTGGTGGTTAGAGAGAGAGGCAATATACACGAAGAGATGGGTGGTAAATCAGTATGAGGTGGTAAATCAGTATGAGTGTTGTAGTCTCACTCTCCTTCTCCACTCTCCCTAGGGGTTTCTGTTAGTGATGGTTTAAAGTCCAGCCTGGCCCTCGATGGTGTCACTCACTCTCATTCCCGGCACATGGTCGTCATCAGTATTGTGGAAGCTACTCTGAAAATATGGTTTACCAAGCTACCAATTACTTCACATTGGAAGAAGTTAAAACTACACTAAAGCTACCCTAAAGAAAAATATAGTTTACTTAACTAAAGTTAGTTGGAAAAAGTAGTTCAATGCATCCCATCCAGTGGAGGCTGCTGAGGGGAGGACAACTCATAATAATGGCCGGAATGGAGGAAAATGGAATGGCATCAAACACCTGGAAACCATGTTGGATGTATTTGACACCATTCCACTAAAGTCTCGACCACGAGCCCGTTCTCCCCAATTAAGATGCCACCAACCTCCTGTGGTCAAATCTGCATTGTCGTCATATCTATATCGGAAATATAATAGACTACAAATTGCAAGAACAGGTCAAGAATGTGTAATTTAGGTTATTAAACACAATGTTTTAAATCAAATCAAGTTATTTCTCACAATGGTCGAATACAACCTGGCCGTGAAATGCTTAATTACAAGCACTTAATCAACCATTTAGTTCAAGAAATAGTTAAAATATTTACTAAATAAACTAAAGTTTAAAATTGAATCAATCACAGGGTACAAGAAAAGTACATAACAATGAGACGACAGTATATACAGGGGGTACTGGTACCAAGTAATGTTTCAAGTGAGAATTAGGCAGGTCTGAATCAGAAAAAGAAAGGAAACTTGCCTACTTCACCCATATTTTATTTTTTGCCAAAAACGTAGTGTGTAGTTCTAGTAGTTACAGTTGAAGTTGGAAGTTTACGTACCCTTAGGTTGGAGTCATTAAAACTAGTTTTTCAACCACTCCACAAATTTCTTGTCAACAAACTATAGTTTTGGCAAGTCTGTTAGGACATCTACTTTGTGCATGATACTTTGTGCAAGTCATTTTTCCAACAATTGTTTACAGACAGATTATTTCACTGTTTCACAATTCCAGTGGGTCAGAAGTTTACATACACTAAGTTGACTGTGCTTTTAAACAGCTTTAAAATTCCAGAAAATGACGTGATGTCTTTAGAAGCTTCTGATAGGCTAATTGGAGGTGTACCTGTGGATGTATTTCAAGACCTACCTTCAAACTCAGTGCCTCTTTGCTTGACACCATGGGAAAATCTAAAGAAATCTACAAACAAATTGTAGACCTCCACAAGTCTGGTTCATCCTTGGGAACAATTTCCAAATGCCTGAAGGTAACACATTCATCTGTACAAACCATAGTACACAAGTATAAACACCATGGGACCACGCAGCCGTCATACTGCTCCGGAAGGAGACGCGTTCTGTCTCCTAGAGATGAACGTATTTTGGTGCGAAAAGTGCAAATCAATCCCAGAAGAGCAAAGGACCTTGTGAAGATGTTGGAGGAAACGGGTACAAAAGTATCTATATCCACAGTAAAACAAGTCCTATATCGACATAACTTGAAAGGCTGCTCAGCAAGGAAGAAGCCACTGCTCAAAAACCGCCATAAAAAAGCCAGACTACGGTTTGCAACTGCACATGGGGACAAAGATCGTACTTTTTGGGGAAATGTCCTCTGGTTTGATGAAACTGTTTGGCCATAATGACCATCGTTTTGTTTGGTGTTGTGGGGGTGCATTGCTGCAGGAGGGGCTGGTGCACTTCACAAGTTAGATGACATCATGAGGGAGGACAATTATGTGTATATATTGAAGCAACATCAAGGCATCAGTCAGGAAGTTAAAGCTTGGTCGCAAATGGGTCTTCCAAATGGACCTTGACCCCAAGCATAACTCCAAAGGTGTGGCAAAATGGCTTAAGGACAACAAAGTCAAGGTATTGAAATGGCCATCACAAAGCCCTATAGAAAATATGGGGCAGAACTGAGAAAGCGTGTGCGAGCAAGGAGTCCTACAAACTAGACTCAGTTACACCAGCTCTGTCAGGAGGAACGGGCCAAAATTCAACCAACTTATTGCGGGAAGCTACCCAAAACGTTGGACCCAAGTTAAACCATTTAAAAGCAATGCTACCAAATACTAATTGAGTACAGTATATGTTAACTTTAGACCAACTGGGAATGTGATGAAAGAAATTAAAGCTGAAATAAATCATTCTCTCTACTATTATTCTGACATTTCACATTCTTAAAATAAAAAAGGTGTGATCCTAACTGACCTAAGACAGGGCATTTTTTACTTGGACTATATGTCAGGAATTTGAAAAACTGAGTTTAAATATTTGGCTACGGTGTATGTAAACTTCCGACTTCAACTGTAGCTGCACATATGCGTGGCATTAAAGTATTTTATACTGAAAACACTACCAAGATTTGAATTGAGTTCAACTACAACCAAGCTATGGCAAAATGTAGTTAAATTACTAGTTGAACTACATGTAGTTCATTACTCTCCAACACTGGTTCTCGTATACCACAGTGTCCTAGCCTGTGTCTCCAGTACAATATCTACTTGGGAGATAATCAGCTTATAACAATGTGATGGCTCAGGCAAGTCAATTAATTCAGAATCTCCTAGAGATAATTGTCTTCGCTGCGGGTTTTTATGACTCGTATGATAAAGACCAGAGTTTATGGCCTCTTTAATGAGTGTTTAAGAAGAACAACACTGAGCAGTTACAGTACATGCACGCAATAATATGATTGTGGAGAGTCAGATTAATATAGTTTGTTTAAAAAGTTGACATGCCTGGCAAGAAGAACGATTTCCCGAATAATCCTGTTGACATCGACACGTCTGAAATCACACGACTGGTGGGACTTTTGATAAATGCAAATCAAAATAAACGTTCCATCACAGTTAACATGTTATTTTCATTCTGGGTTCGGACATATAAAGTCATCTCGTTAAGACACTTTCAGTTTTACAAAACTCACTTCACTCGTAATAAGGCTCGCTTGGCTGGCGCTAGCGCAGATCAAGTACACCACCGGGACACCGATTTTAAGCGGTTTAATTTCCTAATTAATCCAACCATTGCTCTGAAAACCAGGTGTTTTAATCGCTATGCTTACTTAGACGTTGACCCTATGCTGATTTAAGATAAGCAGAGTAAGGTGTTTACATGTCTATTTCCACACTCGGCCTACTGCCATAATCAGTTTATTATTGAATTAGTGTGCATGTATAAATACTCACTGGTGAATATTTAAAACTGCATCAGATGTGGGATTCAATGGCATTATGAAGGGCAGCGCAAAACAGCTGAAGATGGATTTTAAAGAACTGATTGGATGTCTGCTTGACACCAACAAATGCCCCATAATATCTGGCCCTCTGCCCTCCCTAAATTGTGGCATTGAACGTGTCAGCAGACAAATAGTCTGGGTAGCCATTTGATTACATGTTCAGGAGTCTTATGGCTTGGAGGTAGAAGCTGTTTAGAAATCTCTTGGACCTAGACTTGGCGCTCCGGTACCGCTTGCCATGTGGAAACAGAGAGAACAGTCTATGACTAGGGTGGCTGGAGTCTGACAATTGTTAGTGCCTTCATCTGACACCGCCTGGTATAGAGGTCCTGGATGGCAGGAAGCTTGGCCCAAGTGATGTACTGGGCCGTACGCACTACCTTCTGCAATGCCTTGCGGTCAGAGGCTGAGCAGTTGCCATACCAAATCAGATGTATTTATATAGCCCTTCTTAGATCAGCTGATATCTCAAAGTGCTGTACAGAAACCCAGCCTAAAACCCCAAACAGCAAGTAATGCAGGTGTAGAAGCACCGTGGCTAGGAACAACTCCATAGAAAAGGCTAAAACATAGGAAGAAACCTAGAGAGGAACCAGGCTATGAGGGGTTGCCAGTCCTCTTCTGGCTGTGCCAGGTGGATATAACAGAACATGGCCAAGACGTTCAAATGTTCATAAATGACCAGCATGGTCAAATAATTATAATCACAGTAGTTGTCGAGGGTGCAACAAGTCAGCACCTCAGGAGTAAATGTCAGTTGGCTTTTCATAGCCGTTCATTAAGAGTATCTCTACCGCTCCTGCTGTCTCTAGAGAGTTGAAACCAGCAGGTCAGATGACACTGAAGATCATCTTCAGGACTTCATGTTACACAATACATGCATGTTTTGTTCGATAAAGTTCATATTTATATCAAAAATCTGAGTTTACATTGGCGTGTTATGTTCAGTAATGTTTTGCTTCCAAAACATCCGGTGATTTTGCAGAGAGCCACATCAATTTACAGAAATACTCATAATAAACATTGATAAAAGAGTTATGCATGGAACTTTAGATAAACTTCTCCTTAATGCAACTGCTGTGTCAGATTTTTAAAAAGCCCACCATGCTATAATCTGAGTTTTAAAAAATGATTAATTTATTTTACCTTTATTTAACTAGGCAAGTCAGTTTAAGAACAAATTCATATTTTCAATGACAGCCTAGGAACAGTGGGTTTACTGCTTGTTCAGGGGCAGAACGACAGATTTGTACTTTGTCAGCTCAGGGATTTGAACTTGCAACCTTTCGGTTACTAGTCCAACGCTCTAACCACTAGGCTAGCCTGAGTACAGTGCTCAGAGACCAAAACAAGCCATACAGATACCCGCCATGTTGTGGAGTCCACAGAAGTCAGAAATAGCATTATAAATATTCACTTACCTTTGATGATCATTAGAATGCACTCCCAGGAATCCCAGTTCCACAATAAATTTTGTTTCGATAAAGTCCATAATTTGTCCATACCTCCTTTTTGTTTACGAGTTTAGTTCACAAATCCAAAACGCGCAGTCAAAAAATTCCATTACAGTTCATAGAACCATGTCAAACGATGTATAGAATCAATCTTTAGGATGTTAACAAATATGTTTAATAATGTTTCAACCGGAGAATTCCTTTGTCTTTAGAAATGCAATGGAACGCAGCTACCTCTCACGGGTGCGCACCTGACTGAGCTCATGGCCTTCTGGCAGACCCCTTAGTCAAACAGCTCTTATTCTCTCCCACTTCACAGTAGAAGCCTGAAACAAGGTTCTAAAGACTGTTGACATCTAGTGGAAGCTTTAGGGAGTGCAATCGGACCAAATATCCATTGTATATTTGATAGGCAAAGACCTGCAAACCTCAGATTTCACACTTCCTGGTTGGATTTTCTCAGGTTTTGGCCTGCCATATGAGTTCTGTTATACTCAGACATCAGTCAAACAGTTTTAGAAACTTCAGAGTATTTTATATCCAAATATACTAATAATATGCATATCCTCTGGGCCTGAGTAGCAGGTAGTTTACTCTGGGCACCTTATTCAGCCAAGCTACTCAATACTGCCCCTCATCCATAAGTTAACTTACGTAGAGTACCTCAACAGCATGGGATGATAGGTGAGAAGGACATCTCCAATAAGAATCCTGATTGTAAACTATCTAGGGTGATGACAAATAGGGTATTAACTTCAGATGTAATGCTTATAGATTTGTTATTGTATAACGATATGCTTTCCTATGTATTACATTGAAACAGTAAATGACTCCACCAACGCAACAAACATAAGGTTCAATAAGTGTATTACATTTTCAAAGCACCACATCAAAATAAATAAAAAAATAAACCAATGAGTCGTGCACAACCCATGTCCAAATTATTTCAAGCTTGCTTAATAACCCTTTGGCGCGCGTTGGAGCTAAAAAAAAAAAACGACACAAAGTCCAGAAGCACATCACGGTGTGATTACTCACTACTTGTAGATATTCCCTCAGCGAAGTATGGCAGTTCCGTGCAGGTTTCCTCTCAAGATCCACAGCAAGCATAGCTATCAATGCAGGCAGTACTCTTTAGCAGTAACCGATATCCCATGGGAACATGAACTCGTTAGTCTTTCCCAAGCAATTTTCTCAGTGTCACGCGATGCTAGGCTAACCTCAAGGCTGTCCATTTCCTCCACGATGAGACGGTAGCTTCGGTCTTTACTTTAAGTCTTTCGTAAAATTATAACAACTCTTATAAAATCTGTATTTCCCTTCAAAACACCAGTAGGTATGAGTTTTGTTCCATTTTTTTCACCAACGGTCTTAATATAACGTCCATCCTTTTTTCAAAATCTCTTTTTCCCCCAAACCAGGTCAACTCTCCCATTGGCCACAGCTTACAACTTGGGAGCAATTCAATCACCTTTTAAATCTAATACAAATTAATTATAACAAATAAACTCAATACTTAGTTCTAACAAGAATAAACTCAATACTTGGTTCTAACAAGGGTATTACATAAATATGGATGGGTTTTCATCAAGCTGCATACTCAAGAAAAAACATAACTGTAACTAGTTCCTGCAACCTGGTTTAGGTTATCAGTCAACTTACCAGGGTAGTTACAAATATCACATGAATGAAATCAACATGTATTGATCACATCTTTACTTATGCTGCAGAAATTTGCTTTAAAGCAGTATCCAAATCCACATATAGGAAAACCAGAGGCTGCGCCTAATAGTGTATAAGAGGTCATACAATACGTTTTGCAGGGATTCCTAGGTTGATGTGCATAGTGCATAATGAGGAGCAACTAGACACTACACTTGATACATTTATGAAATTGCTTATCCCAGTCATTTGTTACGAATCCCTTTTGGCCCGACAGTCTAGGGGGGATGGTAATGAGATCCGTAACATAACTCATGCAAATTATTATTGTGACAAAGTAAAAGTGTGCACGAAATAACCACGACAACAGAAATCTACCGTCAAACTCTAGGTTTATTTATAAACACACGGTAATAGGGGGAGCAGGAAAAGGGGCTGAGCTGGACCCAAGGAAAGAAACAATAAATATACAAAAACACACCCCTAAGCTAGACTAGCCTACTTTAACAACAACTAACTAACTAACCAAAAATACAGTGGGTGGTCCGCCCAGTTCTACCTAGTGTATTTAACAAAGTTCACCTACGGGTAGTGTATGCCCATGGGCGACTTGTCTTGGTTTCCCCTTTTCCCACCAGCAAACAAACAAACACCATAACCAAAAACAATACTCACAGGTGATGACAAAGTGCTATGGAGGTGCTTTAAACAAAAGAGAGGTTAAGACACAAAGCGAGAGTGAAACACAGAGACCTACAGACATGGCATTTACAGAGAGATTGAGCTAGAGATTGAGCTGAGCTGAGCTGAGCTTTAGAACAAACAAATGGGGTTTTTAAACCATGGGGAAGGAACTGTGATAGGTCAGGAAATAGGAGGAGGTGTGTCTTCTGATTGATGATTGATTGTTGACTGATTGGGGAGTGATGGTTTTCACCTGTGAGGGGAGAAGGAGAGAAAAGAAACACACACACAGGATACACACACACACAGGATAACTGTATCCGTAACACATTAGTAAGCATGCACCCATTAAGGAAATGACTGTAAAAACTAAAATCCCTGGGGATGGATGAGGAATTAAAAAATAGTATGGTTGAGAGGGATGAGGCAAAGGGAATTGCAAATAAGTCTGCTGCACAATCGATTTGCAAACATAATGCAAATTGAGAAATCATTTGACTAAACTGAATACAAGGGAAGAAGCTATACAATGAAACAAAGAAATTATATAAAGAATGATAGTCAAACGCTTTGGAGCACCTTCAATGACATTTTGGGCAAAAAGACAAACTCAGCTCCATCATTCATTGAATCAGAGTGATCATTCATCACAAAACCCGCTGATATTGCCAATTACTTCAATTTGTTTTTTTCATTAGCAAGGTTAGCAAACTTAGGCATGACATGCCAGCAACAAAACGCTGACACTATAATTTTTTTTCCTTTTTTAAAATTGTACCTTTATTTTACTAGGCAAGTCAGTTAAGAACAAATTCTCTTTTTCAATGACTGCCAAGGAACAGTGGGTTAACTGCCTGTTCAGGGGCAGAACGACAGATTTGTACCTTGTCAGCTCAGGGATTTGAACTTGCACCCTTTCGGTTACTAGCCCATGCTCTAACCACTAGGCTACCCTGCCACCCCACTAGACTTCCAAGTATAACTGCTCAAATTCTGAAATACAAGCATTGTAATTTGAAATTCCATAAACTAAGTGTGGAAGAAATGAACAAATTATTGTTGTCTATCAATTATCAACAAAGCCAAGGGGGTCTGACAACTTGGATGGAAAATTACTGAGAATAATAGCAGACGATATTGCCGCTCTTAATTGCCATATATTCAATCTAAGCCTACTAGAAAGTGTTTGCCCTCAGGCCTGGAGGGAATTAAAATAAATTTCGCTACCCCAGAATTAGTAAACCCCCATTTACTGGCTCAAATAGCCAACCAATCAGCCTGTTACCAACCCTTAGTAATCATTTGGATAAAATTGTGTTTAACCAAATGCAATGCGATTTTACTGTTAACAGATTGACAGGCTTTCAGCATGCTTATAGGGAAGGACATTCAACAAACATGGCATTTATACAGATGACTGGTGATTGGCTGAGAGAAATTGATGATAAAACGATTGTGTGAGCTGTTTGGTTAAACTTCAGTGCGGCATTTGACATTATCGATCATAGTCTGCTGATTAAATAAAGTATGTATTATGCCTTTACACCAGCTGCTACAGTGGGGGCAAAAAAGTATTTAGTCAGCCACCAATTGTGCAAGTTCTCCCACTTAAGATGAGAGGCCTGTAATTTTCATCATAGGTACACTTCAACTATGACAGACAAAATGAGAAAAAAAATTGCAGAAAATCACATTGTAGGATTTTAATGAATTTATTTGCAAATTATGGTGAGCCACTGTATGTTGCAGATAAAGAGTTACCTGTCTAACAGAACACAGAGGGTGTTCTTCAATGGAAGCCTCCCCAAAATAATCCAGGTAGAATAAGGAAGTCCCCAGGGCAACTGTCTAAGCCCCTTTGTTCAATCTTTACTGATGACATACCACTGGCCTTGAGTAAAGCCAGTGTGTATGTAGGCGGAGGACTCAACACTATACACTTCAGCTACTACAGTGAGTGAAATCACTGCAACATTTAACAAAGACCTGCAGTTAGTTTCAGAATGGGTGGCAAAGAATAAGTTAGTCCTAAATATTTCAAAAATGAAAATTGTATTTGGGACAAATCATTCACTATTCCCTAAACCTCAACAAATCTTGTAATAAATAATGTGTAAATTGAGCAAGTTGAGGTGACTAAACTGCATTCTAAACTGTCATGGTCAAAACATGTTGATACAAGTGTATCTAAGATGGGGAGAAGTCTGTCCAAAATAATGCGCTGCTCTGCTTTTATTAACAGCACTATCAACAAGGCATGTCACAAAGAGCGACCTCGGAAAATTACAATGGCCTCAGAACAGGGAAGCACGGCTGGCCCTTAAATGTACACGGAGAGCTAACATTAAAAGTATGCATGTACATCTCTCATGGCTCAAAGTGGAGGAGAGATTGACTTCATCACTACTTGTTTTTGTAAGAAATGTTGACATGCTGAATGCACCGAACTGTCTGTTTTAAGCTACAAGTACACAGCTCGGACACCCATGTATACCCTACAAGACATGTCATCCAAAGGACTCTTCACAATCCACAAGTCAAGAACAGACTATGGGAAGTGCACATTACTACATAGAGCCATGGCTACATGGGACTCCATTCCACATCAGGTAACTTATGCAAACAGTAGAATCAGATTTAAAAAACAGAACACGACTTATGGAACGGCGGGGACTGTGAAGACACACATACAATGATAAGACACCCACTACACTCACAGATGTTGTATTGTAAGTATGTGATAGTGGAGTAGTGGCCTGAGGGAACACTAAATGTGTTGGGTGAAGTGTTATGAAATGTAATATTTTAAATTGTGTATATAACTGCCTTAATGTTGCTGGACCCCAGGAAGAGTAGTTGCTGCCTTGGCAGCAGATAATGGGGATCCTTAATAAATACAAATTGTAATGTGCCTGTAGATGTGCAGACACAGAGCACTGAAGTGCAGAGTGGGAAGCATCTTTACTCCGGGCTCCTGCCAACTCACTCAGTTCTGCTTAATGTGAAAGTATTGCTGCGTCTCGAGTCAATATGCATAATTACTCTTTTTCTATTAGTCATTAGGTTTATTTTTTGCGTGACTGTATCTGAGTCGACATTCCCTCTGCTAAAGAACTGAGTAATGAATTGGGTTCCTAATGGTTCCATTGGAAATAAGGTCAGACACCAGTCTGATTGGTTTAGCTTTAGCTTAATGGCAGTGTAACGGATGTGAAATGGCTAGCTAGTTAGTGGTGGTGCGCGCTAATAGCATTTCAATCGGTGACGTCACTCGCTTTGAGACCTTGAAGTAGTGGTTCACCTTGCTCTGCAAGGACAGCGGCTTTTGTGGAGTGATGGGTAACGATGCTTCGAGTGTGACTGTTGATGTGTGCAGAGGGTCCCTGGTTCGAGCCCAGGTTGGGGCGAGGAGAGGGACGGACTAAAGTTATACTGTTACAGCAGCTATAAGGAGCCATTGGACTACAGGATAGTTGATTTGGTCATGGGGATTTGCCTATCCTTACATTCTGTGATTACTGGTCAATCCTGCACTAGAGTTGGTATACTTGCGTATAGTTTGGGCTGGTACTTCCATCATTTACACTTTGTGTAGTACACTAAATATCTAGAAGGCCAGCATCCCAGAGTCACCTTTTCACTGTTACATTTACATTTACATTTAAGTCATTTAGCAGACGCTCTTATCCAGAGCGACTTACTGTTGACTTTGAGACTGGTGTTTACTATTTAATGAAAACACTAATGTACTTGTCCTCTTGCTCAGTAGTCCACTGGGGTCTCACACTTCTCTTTCTATTCTGTTTAGAGCCAGTTTGCGCTTTCTTTGAAGGGAGTAATACACAGCGTTGTACGAGATCGTCAGTTTCTTGGCAATTTCTCGCATGGTATAGCCTTCATTTCTCAGAACAAGTATAGACTGACGAGTTTCAGAAGAAAGAGCAGTTTGACCATTTTGAGCCTGTAATCTAACCCATACATTTTGATGCTCCAGATCCTCAGCTAGTGTAAAGAAGGCCAGTTTTATTGCTTATTTAATCAGCAGTTTTCAACTGTGCTAACATAATTGCAAAAGGGTTTAAGGCTTTAGCCTTTTACAATGATAAACTTGGACTAGTTAACACAACATGCCATTGGAACACAGGAGTGATGGTTGCTGATAATGGGCCTCTATAGATATTCCATTTTAAGTTAGACATTTCCAGCTACAATCGTCATGTACAACATTAACAATGTCACTTTATTTCTGATCAATTCAATGTTATTTTAATTGACAAGTTTTTCAAAAACAGGGAAATTCTAAGCGACCACACACTTTTGAATGTTAGTGTATATTTAAGGGTGTAGTTGCCCCTTTTTCAATTGAGCAAAACAAATGCCCTCCCCATTGATAGAAATCATTGTCAGGTCAGCCTACTTTGCAGTCAACATTTAATCAGAGTGTTTTTTTGGGAAAAGCCTTTAGAAAAGTTCATGTAAACAGCACATGACTGGATGGCACATCTCAAATAGCCTTATCAAGACTAAGGTATCTATTTGGCCTGGCGAAGAGCTTTTATGCACTGAATGGAAGCTGGTAATTATTAGGAGTACATTTTTTTTTGTATTTTACCCCCTTTTTCCTCCCCAATTTCGATCTCGTCTCATCGCTGCAACTCCTCAACGGGCTCGGGAGACAAAAGTAGAGTCATGTGTTTTCCCGAAACATGACCCGCCAAACTGCGCTTCTTAACACCCGCCCTCATAACCTGGAAGCCAGCTTTACCAATGTCTCGGAGGACCGGAGTCAGCCTGCAGGCGCCCGCCCGGCCCACCACAAGGAGTTACTAGAACACGATGAGCCAAGTACCATAATCCGTGTTCCCTTATGCATATCACTGTGCCATGTGTTGCATTCAAGAGAACATCTCCATTCCCAGTGGTTGGAGGTGAGATCAAGTGTGGGAGTCATTTCGCTACAGCTCAGAATCATGCATCCCCAGAGTGAGATGAACTTTACTTTTATGTATCTGACTGCAGTTTGAAGGAAGATGGTAAGTAGCGTTAGTGCAATTTCTAACTAGTGTTAACACAATGCTTGGAAATCTATGGGAACAGCTAGCATGCTAGCTGTTCCTGTAGACTTCCATTCATTGTGCTAACTGTAGTTAGCATTGTCTCGCAACACGACTTCTAACGTCCTTCATACTAGACACAGATACATAAAAATAGTATCAACAAGTTCATCTGACTCTGGTGAAGTAGATAATATGCTTCATTGCCAAAATCAGGAACTATTCCTTTAAACGTACCTGTAACTGCGAGAGACCAACAATTTAAATGGCATTGCCCATAGGCAATAATAAACACTGTTCCCATCATAGCAGACTGCAATAAACCATTGATTTCTTTGTATTAAGTCTTAATTAGAGAGTCATGGTTATACCCTGGAAAGGTTGCGTTTGTTGATCAGCATGATGCACAAAGTTTAAATAGCACACAGAGGTGTAAGGGAAATGTAATTAGACAATGGAATTATCCCAAAACAAATCCTCTCTCCCTCTTTCTGTTTCTCTCCATCTCTCTCGCTACTCCATCCACTTCCCCTCTTTCTCCATCCCTCTTCTCTCTGTCCTCGCTGTCTTTCCCTCCATCTTTTCCCCCCTGTCTCTTCCCCTCTCTCCCCCTTCTCTCTTATACTGCTGATACAGTATGTACATTTCCTGATCCCATGTTGCCTGGTTACAAAGCCCAACAGCAGGGTGTCATCTGGTCACAGATTAATAAGAGTGTTGCATCATTCTGGGGAAACACTGTAAAATTCTCCATCCATCCCGGCGATCTCGCGTTGTGTGTCTCCAGTTTTAATTACCAGTTGGAATGCTGACTGGTGCTTTCATCATATGAGGGCACAGGGAGGTCGCAGCGCAGATTTACACACGCTCTGTTCCCTTCCCCAATGCTTGACAGCATTTTATTAGACACGCTTAAACGTGGATATAATGTAATATTTGGGGGGTTGCTGGATAAATAATGAAGTCTACAAAAACAAGATACTGTTCCCAGCAGAATTCTGCTTGTCTGTATTGCTCAGTCATATTATTCTCACTCTCTCTCTCTCTCTCTCTTACTGGTAATGAGATTGTGAGGGAATTTTGATGTTTTTGTGTGTTTATGTTTTTATGCGGTTTAGTGGGGGGGGGGACGTTGAGTATTTTGTAGCCATTAGTACTTATTGTTGGAAGAAAGAGCATCAAGTCTCTCTGTCTCTCTGTCTCTCTGTCTCTCTGCCTCTCTGCCTCTCTTCCTCTCTGCCTCTCTTCCTCTCTGCCTCTCTGCCTCTCTGTCTCTCTGTCTCTCTGTCTCTCTGTCCCTGTGTGTGTGTGTTTGGAGAGTTAGTGCGCTAAAATGAACATAAGAGGTTACGCCAGAAATTGAAATCGCCACCCATAGAACTTACTTTAGGACTGGCTGAAGATGCAATGCAGCACTGTGTCAGTGTGGCTGTGGTGTGGACATGGTCTGCCAGAATAGGATGTTACTGTCTGAACCACGGCGGCTGTTGGGCATGCTCTTGACTGAAATATTTAAGCTTGCTACTTTTCACCTCATACCCTTGAGTCATGCTGAAAGAATATTCCCATCAAAACCAGACACCAACCTTTTACTGTATATTTGGGAAACTTCACCCTTTTGTGGAACTAAATGACCCCAAACGTTCCACTGCCGTCCCAGTCTGAGACGAGCCATCCGCTCCACCGCAGCACACTCTGACTATTCTGTGTCTGTCTCTAAGGGACCATTTCACGGTAACAGAGTGATCCCAGCTAACAGCAAATGTTCCCACAACTTTAGAGAATGTTCCCTTAAGGGTCCCATGAGGTCATTACCCAAGTTTCCATGGGAATGTTCCAGTGAGAACAAGAGAACATTCCCTTAATGTCAAACACAAACTACCCAGAAGGTGTTCTCAAAATATTCAATATTAACAGAGAATTCTGCCACTTTATAACCAGTTATTTTGATGATAGTATGTATGCACTACTGTAAGATTTGATACAGATTTTGACGTTTCATATTTTTGTTAGTAATACTGCACAATTCCTTTTTCCCCTCATTTTGAAGCTTCTGTATTGCCTTTGTCTACAGCCGCCTTTCTACAAGTATGTGTCGTGACGTATCAGAGTAAATGTATTATTATTTCATTAACATCTGGAATTGATTTGTCCAAGTGCAACTGCACTCTCTGTTCAATGCGCTGTCTGCTTAGGAGCAGTGTCTCCGATCAGTTTGACAGCGATGCCCGTTGTGCTTCGCGGTTTACCAGATCTATTTCTGCGTTTTTTCTTAAAGAACCCTCCACGACCCACACACTGCAGTGCTGTTGTTCAGCAGCATATGATGCGTTGTCAGCCACTGACTTGTCATTCCCACTCGGCCTTAATCCCTGCTGTCGTTGGACTCAAGCCACAAGTTCTGACTGATTTCAATTCAAATGAAACGCAAATACAGCGACGAGTTTCTCTCACCTTGGCTTTAGGCAAACGTTGAGAAATATTGAAGAGCGCCCACAATGTGTTTTGTGTGGGGAAGTGATTAGTTATGAGTCTCACAAAGGGATCAAATTATAACTACACATCCTGAGCAAATATCCACAGCATGACAGTAAACCCAGGGAGTTATTCAGAACAGGGCAGAATGCTTCAGGAAACGGTGCTTCGACGGTGGAAGTGGAAGTCTAGCAAGGCATTATTGTAATTTTAAGGAAAAGGGGAAGGGGGATACCTAGTCAGTTGTACAACTGAATGCATTCAACTGAAATGTGTCTTCAGCATTTAACCAAGGAACAAAGGTAGTACTATCTCTTATAGTTGTCGATGTGAGTTTCTCTTTCAAACAATCCCCTTGTCCACAGTTAATATGCTAGCTAACTTTAGCCAAAGCAAGCTAGCTAGCTACTGATAGTGCAACCCTAAGAACAGTAGAGATGAATATTAAAAATGATCAGGCCTACTGTACATCTTACTATAAAAATAGTTGAAAACAAGTCTAGGTTGGAACTTTTGCGGTTAAAATACAAGTAATCATTTTTATTCTGAACTGGAATAAACCGATTGAAGCAAGATGCTTTTTGACACACAGTTCTGTGTTGCTCATCTACAGCAGGAAGTGGTCTCCTGCCTGACTGAGAAAGCAGTAGATGTTCTGATCCAGTTTGGCACCACATACCTATGCAAGTCAGGGTTCTCAACTCTGGCGTGCTTAAAAAACAAGTACAGAAACAGACTCCATGCTGAGCATGACCTCCATGTTGAATTGTCAAAACCTGAGCCCAGAATAGACCTGCTTGTTGAAAACTTCAACCAGTCACACACCTCTCATTAGGACTGTGTGTGTGTGTGTGTGTGTGTGTGTGTGTGTGTGTGTGTGTGTGTGTGTGTGTGTGTGTGTGTGTGTGTGTGTGTGTGTGTGTGTGTGTGTGTGTGTGTGTGTGTGTGTGTGTGTGTGTGTGTGTGTGTGTGTGTGTGTGTGTGTGTGAGATCAATCCTTTGTTCCTGTTCAGAATATATATACGGCTCTGGAAAAAATGAAGAGACCACTGCAAAATTACCAGTTTCTCTGGTTTTACTATTTATTGGTATGTGTTTGGGTAAAATGAAGATTTTTGTTTTATTCCAAATTCCAAATGAAAATATTTGTTGGAAGTTTACATACACCTTAGCCAAATACATTTAAATTCAGTTTCTCATTTAATCCTAGTAAAAATTCCCGGTCTTAGGTCAGTTAGAATCACCACTTTCAGCACCGCTAAGCGGCCTTTCAGGTTATGTCGACTCGTTTTCACAAGGTTTCGCACTTTTCGCACCAAAGTACATTCATCTCTAGGAGACAGAACGCGTCTCCTTCCGGAGCAGTATGATCGCTGCATGGTCCGATGGTGTTTTTACTTGCATACTATTGTTTTTACAGATGAACGTGGTACCTTCAGGCGTTTGGAAATTGCTCCCAAGGATGAACCAGACTTGTGGAGGTCTACAATTTTTTTTCTGAGGTCTCGGCTGATTTCTTTAGATTTTCCCATGATGTCAAGCAAAGAGGCACTGAGTTTGAAATACATCCACAGGTACACCTCCAATTAACTCCAATGATGTCAATTAGCCTATTAGAAGCTTCTAAAGCCATGACATCATTTTCTGGAATTTTCCAAGCTGTTTAAAGGCACAGTCAACTTAGTGTATGTAAACTTCTGACCCACTAGAATTGTGGTACAGTGAATAAGTGAAATAATCTGTCTGTAAACAAGTACAAAATGACTTGTATCATGCACAAATTAGATGTTCTACCAACTTGCCAAAACTATAGTTTGTTAACAAGAAATTTGTGGAGTGGTTGAAAAACAAGTTTTAATGACTCCAGTCTATGTGTATGTAAACTTACGATTGTATGTACATGGGTATTTCATTGTTATTTGTCTATATTGCATTTGTTTTATGCATAAGGGCATTGACATTTACCGATGTTTTCATAAGCTTGGATCTCAGGATAATATAGAATTTCTCATTCGGGTCCCAGTGCCACGCCCTGACCATAGATTGCTTCGTATGTTTCTATTTTTAGTTTGGTCAGGGTGTGATGTGGGTGGGTATTCTATGTTGTATGTCTAGGTGTTGTGTTTCTATGTGTAACAGTATAATTTTAAACAGTCCCCTCGCCCATACCCAGGCGCGAACCAGTGACCTTCTGCACACATGAACAACAGTCACCCACGAAGCATCGTTACCCATCGCTCCACAAAAGCCGCGGCCCTTGCAGAGCAAGGGGAACTACTACTTTAAGGTCTCAGAGCAAGTGACGTAACCGATTGAAACGCTATTTAGCGCACACCGCTAACTAAGCTAGCCATTTCACATCCGTTACATATGTTTAGGCCTGGTATGGATCCCAATCAGAGGCAGCTGGTTATCGTTGTCTCTGACTGAGAACCATACTTAGGCAGCCTGTTTTCCCACTATGGGTAGTTGTTTTCTGTCTCTGTCTCTATACCAGACAGGACTGTTTCGTTTGTGCCGTTTTTGTTATTTTTGTTCTAGTGTTCAGTATAATTAAAAGATCATGAATCCGTACCACGGTATACCTTGGTCCTCTCCTTCCTCCACCTACGACGATCGTGACAGAACTACCTACCAAAAAATACCAAGCAACGTGGTAACCAGGAGCAGCGTGGAATGGACTCATGGACATGGGAGGACATTCTGGACGGGAAGGGATACTACACATGTGAGGAGATCCTGGCTGGAAGGGAGCGCCTCCCATGGGAACAGGTGGAGGCAGCCAGGAGAGCTGAGGCAGCAGGAGATGTGAACCAGCGGTACGAGGGAACAAGGCTGGCAAGGAAGCCCGAGAGGCAGCCCCAAAAATGTATTGGGGGGAGGCACATGGGGAGTGTGGCTAAGTCAGGTAGGAGACCTGAGCCAACTCCCCGTGCTTACCATGGAGAGAGGTTGATGGGCCGCCCCCCTGTTATGTGGTGAGGCGCACGGTGTCCCCAGTGCATACGCATAGCCCGGTGCGCTACATCGCAGCTCCTCGTATCGACTATAGTGGGCATCGAACCAGGAGGAATGAAGCCGGCTCAACGCATTTGGTCTCCAGTGCGTCTCCTTGGCCCGGGTTATATGGCACCAACCCTACGCACGGTGTCCCCGGTTCGCCAGCACAGCCCAGTGCGGTCTGTTCCACCCCGCCGCACTTGCCGGGCTACAGGGGGTATCCAGCCAGGACAGGTTGTGCAGGCTCGGTGCTCGAGACCTCCAGTGCGCCTCCACAGTCCGGTCCATCCGGTGCCTCCTCCACACACCAGGCCTCCTGTGGCAGCCCCACGCAACAGGCTGTCTTTCCGTCTCCTCCCTCCAGGTGCTCCCGCCTGTCCGGAGCTGCCAGAGCCTCCCTCCTGTCCGGGAGCTGCCAGAGCCGCCCGTCAGTCAGGAGCTGCCAGAGCCTCCCTCCTGTCTGGGAGCTGCCAGAGCCGCCCGTCAGTCAGGAGCTGCAAGAGCCTCCCTCCTGTCCGGGAGCTGCCAGCCGCCAGTCAGTCAGGAGCTGCCAGAGCCTCCCTCCTGTCCGGGAGCTGCCGGAGCCGCCGTCCAGGAGCTCCGGAGCCGTCCGTCAGGGAGCTGCCGGAGCCGCCCGTCAGTCAGGAGCTGCGGAGCCGCCCGTCAGTCAGGAGCTGCCGGAGCCTCCCTCCTGTCCGGGAGCTGCCGGAGTCGCCGTCAGTCAGGAGCTGTCAGTCAGGAGCTGCCGGAGCTGTCCAGGAGCTGCCGGAGCCGCCCGTCAGTCAGGAGCTGCAAGAGCCTCCCTCCTGTCCGGGAGCTGCCGGAGCCGCCGTCAGTCAGGAGCTGCCGGAGCCGTCCGTCAGTCAGGAGCTGCCGGAGCCGCCCGTCAGTCAGGAGCTGCCGGAGCCGCCCGTCAGTCAGGAGCTGCCGGAGCCTCCCTCCTGTCCGGGAGCTGCCGGAGTCGCCGTCAGTCAGGAGCTGCCGGAGCCGCCCGTCAGTCAGGAGCTGCCGGAGCCGCCCGTCAGTCAGGAGCTGCCGGAGCCGCCCGTCAGTCAGGAGCTGCAAGAGCCTCCCTCCTGTCCGGGAGCTGCCAGCCGCCAGTCAGTCAGGAGCTGCCAGAGCCTCCCTCCTGTCCGGGAGCTGCAGTCAGGAGCTGCCGGAGCCGTCCGTCAGTCAGGAGCTGCCGGAGCCGCCCGTCAGTCAGGAGCTGCCGGAGCCGCCCGTCAGGGAGCTGCCGGAGCCTCCCTCCTGTCCGGGAGCTGCCGGAGTCGCCGTCAGTCAGGAGCTGCCGGAGCCGCCCGTCAGTCAGGAGCTGCCGGAGCCGCCCGTCAGTCAGGAGCTGCCTGAGCCGCCCGTCAGTCAGGAGCTGCCGGAGCCGCCCGTCAGTCAGGAGCTGCCGGAGCCGCCCGTCAGTCAGGAGCTGCCGGAGCCGCCCGTCAGTCAGGAGCTGCCGGAGCCGCCCTTCACTCCAGGGCAGTTAGATAAACAAGATTTTAAGCTTTCTGCCCATGTAAGATATGTCTATGCTCTGGGAAATGTTATTGTTACTTACAACCTCATGCTAATCACATTAGTGCACATTAGCTCAACCATCCCGGTGGAGGGACACCGATCCCATAGAGGACAAGGCCACATCGAAATTGAGACCAGGATGTTTAGGAGTGGGGTGAAAAGTGCCAGCTGGACGTGTCATCTGCTCATTAGAATGAAGCAAACTGTTCCTTTTCCTCGGATTGAAAGGTCAAACGGGCACAAAGCTTCCAGAACTTTTTCAGAAGAGATTTTGTGTGTGTGTGTGTGCACTCTAGTGTGCATTTACATGATCGCCTGTGTGAGCGTACTGTATGTGTGTGAATACACAACGCGTGTGTGTCTCTGAACTAAAAGTTTGAGAAGCTTTTAGTTTATTCAGTCAGCGTATTTGCGTGGTGGGTTTCGAGGAAGTCATTAAATTGCAGCGGATGGTCAGCACCCATCTAAAAGTAATCTCCTGGTGTATTGAATGGCCTATTAGCTTGCTCTATCTCTCCATCTCTCTCGCTCTCTGTCTGCACTTGCGTAGGAGTTCAGTGTGTCATTGGGACTCGGTCAATGGTTTCCTTTGAGTCGAGGGAGCTCTACAGAGATGAACTGTACTTTATACACAGCAGGGTACTGAGTGAGTGGCCATAACTGTCTGTGGCTTCAGATAGAGATGCCAACGGTTCTCCAGAAACTGTTGTGTCTGAGAGAATACAGTTATAAATTCTGACATGAAAATAGAGCTCTTTGGCCACGCATGTCATTGGTGGGTTTGACGTCGCAAAACGGAAGCATAAGCAGAAAGTTACCTCGTACCTACTGTAAATATGGAGGTGGATCTTTGATGTTATGGGGCTATTTTGCTTTCACTGGTCCTGGGGCCCTTGTTAAGGTCAAAGGCATCGTTAACTTGAAGTATAGAACTCCCAATGTGTTCTCCAATCTCATAAAACATTTTAGAAAAAGCCTGTTATCGCCGCAAGGGGAGGGTGCTGGAGTACTGAAAACAGGGGTACCAATCATTTTCATCCCTATCTTTTTGAGATTGTTTTATTACTTGTTGAATTAAATCTCTATCTCTAAGCAATTGTATTATTATAAAAGAATTCAAATTGTTTGAGCATACAATACAGCTCAGTATTTGTATAATTTATTTTATACAGTCTTTTTTTTCGCATCTTAATCAAGGATGACCTGACTGTATTTGCAAACTAAATCGAAAGAGTCACCCCAATTGAGCTTTGTCTGTGGGCAATTTAAGTTGTAGTTTAGTCTGTTTAGCTGTGGGAATTGATCAAGGGCTTGTAACAGCTTTTGTACCTGTGAGGCAAACAAAAGCAACATCGCCAGGACCCAAAATCAGATAATTTAGTGTGTTTCTCATGAATACTGGTTGGGAGAGCGATATCATATGGTATGTTAGAGAGATAAATAGAGCTGTCCATGCATATTAGCTTCATGGTTATTGATAGTACTGTTTAGCTATTCTTTTCATGGCCGGGCAAACCTCACAAAATCATCTGACGTCGTCTTTCTCTCTATCTCCCCATTCTCCTCTTTCTTCTCCACAGTGAACAAACACAAGCCGTGGATTGAGACGTCGTACCATGGGGTGATCACGGAGAACATGGACACCGTCCTGCTGGACCCTCCCTTGGTGGCCTTGGACAAGGACGCCCCTGTCCCCTATGCAGGTAGACACAACTTCCCTGTTTTCCCATCCTAAACTTCCTCCAAGGAACCTGATGCTGTGGGCTCAGGGTGCTTCACTGACATGCTGCACAGTAATAGCTGTTCATGTAAGGCTGTGGTTGATTGGCATAACTGGGCTGACTTCTATGAGTGTCTTCCTACCCAGAATGCACTCATACTCTTTCCTCACTTTGAGAGGTACATCTCAACAGCCCGGTCTGTGCCTGAAAGGTAGTGTGTATTTATGAATACATTCCTTCACAAGGCACCGTTATCTACAACCATTCACACTGCCTTGGTCTGACTGTCCAAAAAAAGGAGTGAAAAAAAGAGTTATAACCTGAGCTGCTGGAGAGGAGAGAAACTTCTTGAGATACCTTTAAATACTGATACCCCTTGAGCAACTATATTAGTCCCCTTTGACATGACATGGAAATACCCTGGACATCTTCCATGCTCCTTGAATGTCCATGATATGCTTGTGGCAGAAGCTGCCCTTATCCACTGATCTGGGATCAGCTTACCCTATCTCGTATCCTAACCTTAACCTTTAGGGGGATGCAAAGTATCAGCAGAACAAGGGCATCCTACATTTGTGGTAAAGGGCAAATTTACTTTAAGTATATTTCAGGGAATACAGAGTACAGTCTTTACATGGCATTTCCAGGTCATGTCATCTTAGATATGTGGTTATACAGTGCATTGGGAAAGTATTCAGACCTCTTGACTTTTTCCAATTTGTTACATTTAGTCTTATTCTAAAAATGTATTTAAAAAATGTTCCTCGTCAATCTACACACAATACCCCATAATGACATTTCTGCAAATGTATTAAAAAAACTGAAATATTTCATTCACATTAGCACCTTTGGCAGTGATTACAACCTCGACTCTTATTGGTTATGATGATACAAGCTTGGCACACCTGTATTTGGGGAGTTTCCCCCATTTATTCTCTACAGATCCTCTCAAGCTCTGTCAGGTTGGATGGGGAGGGTTGCTGCACAACTTTTTCCATGTCTCTCCAGAGATGTTCGATCGGGTTCAAGCCCGGGTTCTGGCGGGGTCACTCTAGGACAGTGGTTCTTAACCTGGGTTCGATCGAACCCCAGGGGTTCGGTGAGTCAGTCTCAGGGGTTCGGCGGAGGTCAAGACACACATCCGACTCATATGATTCGTGATGACACGCCCTGCTTGGCCATCATTGGCTGCAGGTGATCACGCTACAACGCTTGGCCTATCTGTGCTCCAGGGAATTTGGTGTGCCCAGTAGTCTACTTGTGACTGTCGTGATGGTATGTCTTGTGATTTCTTTCTTAATATTTGAATCCCTTCATACTTACTATGTCGAGCAAAAAATGAAAGTGGTCGGACGAATATGTACAATATGGATTCACATGTATAACGGAACGTGATGGGAGTCAGCGTCCTAACTGCATGATTTGCAATGCCAAGTTGAGTAATTCTAGTCTAGCACCGGCAAAACTAAGAACACTTCCTTAAGCTGCATGGAGATGGAAAATACAAGAACACAACGCTCGCTGAATTCAAGGTGAAGAGAGCCAGATTCGATGTAAAAGCTACTCTGCCTGATCTCGGCTTTGTACCCATCAACAAACTGATCCCCACAGCATTGTACGAAGTTGCTTACCTGATCACAAAGCAAGGCAAACCACACACCATTGGTGAAACACTCAGCTGTGTTGAAAATGGCGAATATCATGCTGGGAAAAGAGGCTGAAGTTAATTTATCCCAAATTCCTCTTTCAAATGACACCATTCAAATCGACGAGACCACAGACGTTTCCAATCTAAGCCAACTTGCTCTATTCGTGCACTATGTGAAACACGACGTGATAAAGGAAGATTTTTTTTCATTTTGTAAGCCTTTTACAACAACAACTAAGGCAGCCGATGTGAAGAAACTTGTGGATGACTTCTTCAAAGACAACAATCTTTCGTGGGATATGGTTTCTGCAGTTTGTTCGGACGGAGCTCCAGTCATGCTGGGAAGAAAGTCTGGTTTTGGTGCGCTAGTGAATGCCGATGTACCACACATCATTGTTATGCATTGTATTCAGCACAGGCATGCGTTGGCATCAAAAACCTTGCCTCCAAAATTGGCAGAAGTATTTTATATTGTAGTGGAATGTGTGAACTATGTGCCAACTAGTGCTCTGAGGCACCGCATCTTCAGTGAGCTGTGTAAAGAAATGGGCTCTGAATTCGAGGTACTTCTGTACCATTCTAAAGTTCGGTGGTGTCCCGGGGACAGGTGCTGAATCGTGTTTTTGCCGTGTGGAATAAACCCTGTTTTTGCAAAAGCACCAACATTGTCATGCAGATTGCTACAAAAATGAGTTAATTCTCATTTTAGCGTACATGGCTGATATCTTCGCAGCTCTCAATTATCTCAATCAAAAGATGCAGGGCGGTGGAGTCAACATCATCGAAGCGGAGGAAAACCTGAAGGCTTTTCAAAAAAAGCTACCGTTATGGAAACGACGAACAGAGAATGATAACTTCGCAAACTTTCCCCTGCTGGACGACTGTGTAAGTAAGATCGAAGATGTATCTGGAATCGGAGACATTTCTGTACCTGCGGAACTGAAGCAAGCAATTGTCACACACTTAGATGAGCTTCCAAAGTCTCTCGACGGATACTTCCCTACAAGAGAGTCATATCCAGCATGGGTGAGACAGCCGTTCACGTTTAGTGTTGAGACAACAGATGTCAATGATGAATACCTCGATGAAATCATTGAAATTCAGCAGAGCCAGGTTCAACAGCAATTCTTCAGAACAACAACACTTTCAACATGTTGGTGTCAACAAATGGTAACGTACCCTGTTATTGCTAAGAAAGCTCTTGAGATTTTCATACCGTTTGTTACAACATATCTTTGCGAGCAATCCTTTGAGGATGCTGGACATAAAAACGAAGAAAAGGAACAGACTTTTTTGCGAAAATGACATGAGAGTGGCACTTGCCAAGGTGAAGCCGCGCATTTCTGAACTGGTCTCTGAAAGGCAACAGCAGAAGTCACACTGATTTGCAGTAAATATTCATTATTATGTTTTTGTGTGAAAATCATGTTTTGATGATTTTGTTCTTTGAACACAGTGATGTTGACGCACGGTTCATTTTGTGCACCAGTAAAATATATACCTATGTTTTGAATTTGAAAAAATCATAATTTATTTTTCCACTTAAGGGTTCGGTGAATGCGCATATGAAACTGGTGGGGTTCAGTACCTCCAACAAGGTTAAGAACCACTGCTCTAGGACATTCAGAGACTTGTCCCGAAGCCACTCCTGCGTTATCTTGGCTGTGTGCTTAGGGTCGTTGTCCTGTTGGAAGGTGAAACTTCGCCCCAGTCTGAGGTCCTGAGCGGTCTGGAGCTGGTTTTCATCAAGGATGTCTCTGTACTTTGCTCCGTTCATCTTTCACTCGATCCTCACTAGTGTCCCAGTCCCTGCCACTGAAAAACATCCCCACAGCATGACGCTAACACCACCATGCTTCACCGTAGGGATTATGCCAGGTTTCCTCCAGATGTTACACTTGGCATTCAGGCCAAAGAGTTCAATTTTGGTTTCATCATACCAGAGAATCTTATTTCTTATGGTCTGAGAATCCTTTAGGGGCCTTTTGGCAAACCCCAAGTGGGCTGTCATGTACCTTTTACTGAGGAGTGGCTTCCATCTGGCCACTTTATCATAAAGGCCTGATTTATGGAGTTCTGCAGAGATGGTTGTCCTTCTGGAGTAAATCTGGAACTTTGTCAGAGTGACCATTGGGTTCTTGGTCACCTCCCTGATCAAGGCCCTTCTCCCCCGATCACTCAGTTTGGCCGGTCAGTAAGTTCTAGGAAGAGTCTTGGTGGTTCCCATCTTCTTTCATTTAAGAACAATGGAGGCCAGTGTTCTTGGGGACTTTCAATGCTGCAGACATTTTTTGGTACCCTTCCCTAGATCTGTGCCTCGACACAGTCTTGTCTCAGAGCTCTACAGGCAATTCCTTCGACCTCATGGCTTGGTTTTTGATCTGACATGCACTGTCAGCTGTGGGACCTTATATAGACAAGTGTGTGCCTTTCCAAATCATGTCCAACCAATTGAATATACGACAGGTGGGTCACAATCTAGTTGTATAAACATCTCAAGGATGATCAATGGAAACAGGATGCACCTGAGCTTAATTTTGACTTTCATAGCAAAGGGTCTGGGTATTTCTGTTTTTTTTATTTTTAATACATTTGCAAATATTTCTAAAAAATGTTTTTTTTTGCTTTGTCATTATGTGGTATTTGGGGTAGATTGATGAGGGAAAATTTGTTTTAATCAATTTTAGAATAACGATGTAAGGTAACAAAATGTGGAAAAAGTCAAGGGGTCTGAATACTTTCCAAATGCACTGTATGGGAAACCTCTCCCCACTCCCTAAATACATACACTATCAAATGATGATAGGCCTGCAGTTGAGTGCATGGCTCTGGCTTGTGACTGAAGTTAAATCAGTGTCACACAGGTAGGTGACAGTGACATGTGACTTCTAATTAGACAATGTGGGGGTTTTTTTCTCCCGGGAAAACGAGGAGGCTTTGTGATAGGTACTGCTTTACACATCATTAAATTAAAATAGCTCTAATTAATTTTCACTCTTGACAGCTGTGGAGAACTGATGTTAGGTACCATTATTTTTCTATTACAGTTTATTATTATTAAATCAATTCATTTTCTCACTAACAGTATCTCCCGCATATAGGGCAGAGCTGGTTTAGGGACACATTTCAAACTCTCAGCAACCAACTCCGAGACCAAGCCAGTGAAATTCTAATGGTTAAGCAACAAAAGTGTCAACAAAAAACCCAATGGTTTGTGAATATTTCTCTCTGTGATTAACAATCTGCTCTGTGACTCCAGAAGGTCACCACTGGTAAAGTATCAACGGAGAGGGAAAGCGGTGGTGTTATTTTTTTGGTGACTTGTGATATTTCTCCCAATCTTTTCCGTGGCGCCTAGCTAATGAATGAAACCCATAAAATGGCTACCAAGGAGATTTTCGAAAAAACGCTGGCAGAAAAGACACTCTGTCCTAGTCTGTCTTTCTCGGGTTTTGTTCTCTCAATCTCCTCAATTCTCCATGTCTCACTCTTGCCCTTTCCAACTCTGTTTGTCTAGGGTTCTCCTTTGCATTTCTCATTCCCTCTCTCTATTTCTCCACCCATGTCTCTCTCTCTCACTCCCTCACTATCGCTCTCTCGCTTATTGCTGTTCTTCTTCACTCTATCATTGTCTTTCTCCTTTCCTCTCATTCCCCCATTCCCTCCCTCCTCTTTCCTTCTCTCTTTCTCGCATTCCCCCTGATTTTCTCTCTCTCCATCCCAGCCATTCTCTCTCTCCTTTCTTTCTCTTTCCCTCAATGCCCAGCCAGCCCATGCAGCCGCAGCAGGCAGTGACTTATGCAGCTTTGCTCTCCCTCATCCATTCTGGTTTTGTTTCTGTGGAGAAAGGAGTGGGCCGTCGTTCTGGCACCACATTAATTGCTCTGTGGGAACATGGACGGGGATTGTTAAGTGCTTTGCCATTCCTCCATCCCTCCCTCCTCCTTCCTCCCTCCTCCTTCCTCCTCCCCCTTCCTCCTCCCCCTATCCTCCTCTCACAGCAGCTCCTCTTTGATGTAAAAGAATGATGAGCCTAAAGTCGATGATATATGGTGAGACAGGAACGAGAGGAGATGAATGGTTATTTGGGCGAGCCGTGACCATGCCCCTGCGGAGAGGAGGAGCGTGGGTCTTGTGTATGCACAGAGCGTTCTCAATCAAATCAGTGTGAGGGATGTGACTGGGGACTGGGGGCGCAGGAAAGGAGGCAGTGTCATTGGCTAATTCTTTATTGGGGGATCGCAGTTACGCCAGTCCTCTCGTCCATTCATCTCTCCTACAGGATGATGCTCATTCTGTATTGTTCCCCCGGTAAAGTTGGTTCCCCCTCCACACACGCACACATGCAAGGTTAGAGAACAAAAAGAGTATCGGGAGCGGTTTAGAGAAAGAGGATGGTTTTGTGTGTGTGTGTGTGTGTGTGTGTGTGTGTGTGTGTGTGTGTGTGTGTGTGTGTGTGTGTGTGTGTGTGTGTGTGTGTGTGTGTGTGTGTGTGTGTGTGTGTGTGTGTGTGTGTGTGTGTGTGAGAGAGAGAGAATGAGAGGGAAATGAGTGAGAGAAAGAAATAGTCATTAGTGAGTGAAAGTGAACGTGAGGAATAGAGTGAGGAGAGAAACTTGTCTTGTTATCATGAAAGAACCTTGACAGTGGCTATGGATGACAAGTTGTGCATTTGTAAGGGGAATGCACACTCAAATGAAATTTGTCAAATGCACACAGTTCCAGACTAGAGATTCAATTTCAACAACAACCATAATTGATACTTTCTACCCTCCCCCCCAAACCGACTTATTTATAAACCATGAGGCAAAATTAACGGGGTGGAAATGAATTTGTTTGACATTTTTGGGGGCTACATTTTTACACTGCTCATAAGTGTCACTGTTTTCAAACCACACCATGCCACTTCAAATTTTCAGCTTGGCAGCTCAGGCTATTTGTGCCAAGTGTTTGTCATGCAACAGTTAAAGTATCATGTTCCCACACGGTTTGATTATGAAGACAGCATGATTAAACACCACCTTTCAATAAAATCCTTATCTGCATGTTTGTCGGTTAATAGACTGTTGATGAGTCTTATGGGCTCCATCCAAAGTGGCACCATATTCCTTATTTAGTGCACTACTTTTGTCCTGAGCCCTATGGGTGCACTACGTCGTCAATATAGCCATTTCAGACACAGCTATGATGTTTTTCATGTTTTAATGCCTGTGGCACATGGTCCCATGAGGCATATAATTTGAATCATTTAAGGTGGAGGATGTTAATGTCTGCGAATCACATTAGCATGTTTCGCATGCATGAGTACGTGCGCACGCACACACACTTGTGGGTGCAAATGTATGTGCTTGCAAACACATACACACAGACACACACACACGCACGCACACACGCACTGTAACAGCTACGATAAATGTGCAGTGGGGGATCTATAGATTTCCAGACTTTACACATGTACACATATATCAAACAGATGCTTAGACTGATACTTGTTATTGTTGACAAGATGTTCAAAGGATTTCTGAACGATCATATAATGATCCTGAGTAATGATCGGGATTATGTGGATTACGTGGGCAGTAACAGCAGTAAAATACACAAACTACACTATAGGATGTCATAACAACAGTTGAAGTATCTCTCTTGTAAAATATAATAATTCTGTCAACTGACATTTTAGTGTATATTTTTCTGAGGAGATTTAATGTCTGCTGACAGAATAATTCCCTTTCAATAATAATAATAACGTAGTTTATTCAACATTGGATGTCTCGATTGGACGTCTGAACTTCCAATTGGATATTGTTTAGCACTGAATAATCAATTATTTGCCCCTGAGGCAGCCTGGTTGGCTAATTACTCCAATTTCTTAAGTAGACTGGTGTGATTGAAATTCTGGACACTTCAAATGCCTCTTTCGATTTCCCATGGGTTACAGTGCATTCAGGAAGGATTCAGACCCTTTCACTTTTTTCCACATTTTGTTATGTTACAGCGTTATTCTAAAATTGATTAAATATTGTTGTTTAAATAATATTGTTTTTCCTCATCAAACTATACACAATACCCCATAATGAGGCAAAAACTGTTTTTTAGAACATTTAGCAAATTTCAATTTATTTTTTCAACAGAAATACCTTATTTACGTAAGTATTCAGACCCTTTGCTATGAGACTTGAAGTTGAGTGTTTACATTGGTCATCCAAGAGATGTTTCTACAACTTGATTGTAGTCCATCTGTGATAAATTCAATTGATTGGACATGATTTGGAAAGGCACACACCTGTTTATGTAAGTTGCCACAGTTGACAATGCATGTCAGAGTAAAAATCAAGCTGTGAGGTCGAAGGAATTTTCCATAGAGCTCAGAGACAGGATTGTGTCGAGGCACAGATATCGGGAAGGGTACCAAAAAATCTATGCAGCATTGAAGGTCCCCAAGAACACATTGGCCGCCGTCATTCTTAAATGGAAGAAGTTTGGCACCACCAAGACTCTTCCTAGAGCTGGCCACCCAGCAGAGAAGGGCCATGGTCAGGGAGGTGACCAGGAACCCGATGGTCACCTTGACAGAGCTCCAGAGTTCCAGAAGCCACTCCTCAGTAAAAGGCACAAGACAGCCAGCTTGGAGTTTTCAAAAAGGCACCTAAAGGACTCACAGACCATGAGAAACAATATTCTCTGGTTTGATGAAACCAAGATTGAACTCTTTGGCCTGAATGCTAAGCGTCACATCTGGATGAAGCCTGGCACCATCCCTACAGTGAAGCATGGTTGTGGCCGCATCACGCAGTGGGGATGTTTTTCAGTGGCAGGGTTTGAGAGACTAGTGAGGATTGACGGAAAGATGAACGGAGCAAAGTACAGAGAGATCCTTGATAAAAACCTGCTCCAGAGTGCTCAGTGTCCCCTCAGCTGATTATCAGCTACAGTCACACACACGTGGGTTTCGAAATACGATTATCTTCCTCAATAGTGTGCAGCAAATTCTATTAGATGAAAATACTAAATTAGTATGACATCCTGCAAATTACTGCATAATACATTTCCAAAATGTAACATAATATAAAGATATAATAATAAAAAGTCCAAAAGGACAACGACCCTAAGCACACAGCCAAGACAACTCAGGAGTAGCTTCGGGACAAGTCTCTGATTGTCCTTGAGTGGCCCAGCCAGAGCATGGACTTGAACCTAATCGAACATCTCTGGATAGACCTGAAAATGGCTGTGCATCAACGCTACCCATTCATCCAGACAGAGATTGAGCGGATCTGCAGAGAAGAATGAGAGAAATTCCCCAAATACAGGGTGTGCCAAGCTTGTAGCGTCATACATAAAAATAATCAAGGCTGTAATCGCTGCCAAAGATGCTCCAACAAAGTACTGACTAAAGGGTCTGAATACTTAAGTAAATGTGGTATTTCATTTAAAAAAAATATTTAGATACTTTTTTTTAATACAAAAAACAGTTTTTGCTTTGTCATTCTGGAATATCATGTGTAGATTCATGAGGGGAAAAAACAATTGAATCCATTTTAGAAAAAGGCTGTAGCATAAC
The DNA here is from genome assembly GCF_021184085.1 of Oncorhynchus gorbuscha. NCBI lineage: Eukaryota > Metazoa > Chordata > Actinopteri > Salmoniformes > Salmonidae > Oncorhynchus > Oncorhynchus gorbuscha. The sequence goes on along the minus strand of NC_060194.1, from coordinate 11,416,083 downwards.
AAAATGTGGAAAAAGTGAAGGGGTCTGAATACTTTCCGAAAGCACTCTGACTCTTTTCCTGAATCATTCATTCTATATCCTGTCAGAATTTGAAAAGAAATAGTAGGAATTTGGAGTATGTGGACAAAATGTTGTTTTATATTGTGACATTTAAAAAAAAATATTATTATTATTATTATTATGCTTCAATTGCCAGGATGTCATACTCATTTCGGCTTTTCATCTAATAGAATTCCCTGCACACTATTGAGGAAAAAAATGGTATTTCGAGACCCACATGTGTGACTATAGCTGATCATCAGCAGTTAAATTACTAATTTGCAGTAAGATTAACCTAGTATGCTGTTACTGGTTGCTTGCTGCATTTGTTTTCACTAAACAGTACATTCTAAATAGTACATAGCTCGATTAGTACACAGTTTGCAGTTAAAGTACATAGTAGGCAAGACAGGTTTCGGACATGGCCTGTGAAAAACAATGAAAGAGACACAAAGAGAGAGATAGAGGAAGAGACACATATTAGTGTCTCACCTAGGATTTTTTTTAACAAAGGTGGCAAAGGAAGCGGGATGGTGTCTGGTGCTCTTTGCTGGGGAGGTCCAGGAGAAATATAACTGATGCGAGCCACTGCAGCACTGTAGGGAGCTGATGAGGAGCATGCAAGTTGAAGTCGTAAGAGAGAATGATTTATTTCAGCTTTTATTTCTTTCATCACATTCCCAGTGGGTCAGAAGTTTACATACACTCAATTAGTATTTGGTAGCATTGCCTTAAATTGTTTAACTTGGGTCAAACGTTTTGGGTAGCCTTCCACAAGCTTCCCACAATAAGTTGGGTGAATTTTGGCCCATTCCTCCTGACAGAGCTGGTGTACCTGAGTAGGCTTTTTAGGCCTCCTTGCTCGCACACGCTTTTTCAGTTCTGCCCACACATTTTCTATAGGATTGAGGTCAATGTTTTGTGATGGCCACTCCAATACCTTGACTTTGTTGTCCTTAAGCCATTTTGCCACAACTTTGGAAGAATGCTTGTGGTCATTGTCCATTTGGAAGACCCATTTGTGACCAAGCTTTAACTTCCTGACTGATGTCTTGAGATGTTGCTTCAATATATCCACATAATTGTCCTCCCTCATGATGCCATCTTTTGTGAAGTGCACCAGTCCCTCCTGCAGCAAAGCACCCCCACAGAATGATGCTGCCACCCCCCGTGCTTCACGGTTGGGATGGTGTTCTTCGGCTTGCAAGCCTCCCCCTTTTTCCTCCATGGTCATTATGGCCAAACAGTTCTATTGTTGTTTCATCAGATCAGACGACATTTCTCCAAAAAGTATGATCTTTGTCCTCATGTGAAGTTGCAAACCGTAGTCTGGCTTTTTTATGCCGGTTTTGGAGCAGTGGCTTCTTCCTTGCTGAGCGGCCTTTCAGGTTATGTCGATATAGGACATGTTTTACTGTGGACATTTGTCCCTGTTTCCACCAGCATCTTCACAAGGTCCTTTGCTGTTGTTCTAGGATGGATTTGCACTGCACCAAAGTACATTAATCTCTAGGAGACAGCACAAAGTAGATGACAGCACAAAGTAGTCATGCACAAGTAGATGTCCTAACCGACTTGCCAAAACTATAGTTTGTTAACAAGAAATTTGAAAAACGAGTTTTAATGACTCCAACCTAAGTGTATGTAAATTTCCGACTTAAACTGTATGTTGTCACTCTGAACGTAAAGGATAGTGCAAGATTTCCTACTTACCCAGAGTCCGATAATCTCATGGATACAATTTGTATGTCTGCGTGCCGTTTGAAGGAATGACTGGCATGCTAGCTGTTTCCATTGACTGCTAAATTACTGGGTGCAAAGTTGATTGCATGTTTCTCGCAGAAACATGGCTGTCTTCAGACTGTAGTGCCACTCTTTTTGAAGCATCCCCCAGACTACAGCTTTTCATACTCTATCAGAAAAGAGGAAATGGGTGGGAGGACCATCTCTATTTTTACAAATGCTCTCACCTGTAAGGACATTTCATTTTGCGACTTTGGATCTTTAGAACATCAAGCCATACTGTTTAAAAGTCAGCCACCAGTCCTGGCTCTGTATAGGCCAATAAAGCAATGCCCCACTTTCTTTACAGATTTTTCTGAACTATTGTCTATTGTCCTTGAGAACTATTATAAAATCATTGTGTTGGGCGATTTTAATATTCATGTTGAATATTCATGTTGAAGAAACTGACTCCAAGGCGATTGAATTCATGAATCTTTTGAACTCTATGGACTTTACTGGGCTATCGTACCTCTGAAGTTGCTACAGATTTGATTTAGTGTATAAACAATACACCATCACCTATTCTGTCTTCCTCTTGTGATGATTTAGTTGATAACTTTCATAGCAAATTAATAGCCATAGCTATTAATGGCTATAGCTCCAATGATGTTGAAAATGCCATATCCAAACAGAGAGCCCCTTGGTTGGGTGAGGAAACAAATCAACTTAAGAGAAATTGCAGAAAGGCAATTGTGGAGAAAGTTGCAGATCCATTATGATTTTCTGAGAAAGCAACTTGGCATATATAGTACCAGTCAAAAGTTTGGACACACCTACAGTACTCATTCCAGGATTTTTGTTTATTGTTACTATTTTCTACATTGTAGAATAATAGTGAAGACATCTAAACTATGAATGAGCACATATGGAATCATGTAGTAACCAAGAAAATATATCACAAAACAAAATCTATTTTAGATTCTTCAAAGTAGCCACCCTTTGCCTTGATGACAGCTTTGAACACTCTTGGCATTCTCTCAACCAGCTTCATGAGGTAATCACCTGGAATGCATTTCAATTAACAGTTGTGCCTTGTTAAAAGTTAATTTTGTAGATTTGTATACAGAAGATAGCCCTATTTGGTAAAAGACCCAAGTCCATATTATAGCAAGAACATGTCAAATAAGCAAAGAGAAACAACAGTCCATCATTACTTTAAGACATAAAGGTCAGTCAAGAACTTTGAAGGTTTCTTCAAGTGCAGTCACAAAAACCATCAAGCGCTATGATGAAACTGGCTCTCATGAGGACCGCCACAAGAAAGGAAGGCCCTGAGAGGATAAGTTCATTATAGTTAGCAGCACCTCAGATTGCAGCCCAAATAAATGCTTCATAGAGTTCAAGTTCAGTGTAGACTGCATGAATCGGGCCTTCATGGTCGAATTGCTGCAAAGAAACCACTATTAAAGGACACCAATAACAAAAATAGACTTTCTTGAACCAAGAAACATGAGCAATGGACATTAGACCGGGTGAAAATCTGTCTTTTGGTCTGATGAGTCCAAATGTGAGATTTTTGGTTCCAACCTCCGTGTCTTCATGAGACGCAGAGTAGGTGAACGGATGATCTACGCGTGTGTGGTTCCCACCGTGAAGCATGCTTTATCTTGGCCATGTCGCAGTTGTAAATGACAACTTGTTCTCAACTGGCCTACCTGGTTAAATAAAGGTGAAATAAAAATAAAAGGTGTGATTATGTGGGGGTGCTTTGCTGGTGACACTGTCTGCGATTTATTTAGAATTCAAGGCACGCTTAATTAACAAATTAGGCACATTTGGGCTGTCTTGATACAACATTTTAAACAGAAATGCAATGGTTCATTGGATCAGTCTAAAACATTGCACATACACTGCTACCATCGAGTGGCCAAAATCTAAATTACACCTAGGCTGGAATAATACATCATAGCCTTTCTCTTGCATTTCAAAGATGATGGTACAAAAAAATACAAAAGAATGGTTTGTTTTTTCTTTGTATTATCTTTTACCAGATCTATTGTGTTATATTCTCCTACATTCCTTTCACATTTCCACAAACTTCAAAGTGTTTTCTTTCAAATGGTACCAAGAATATGCATATCCTTGCTTCAGGGCCTGAGCTACAGGCAGTTACATTTACATTACATTTAAGTCATTTAGCAGACGCTCTTATCCAGAGCGACTTACAAATTGGTGCATTCACCTTATGACATCCAGTGGGACAGTCACTTAGCAATAGTGCATCTAAAACTTAGGGGGGGTGGGGTGAGAGGGATTACTTAACCTATCCTAGGTATTCCTTAAAGAGGTGGGGTTTCAGGTGTCTCCGGAAGGTGGTGATTGACTCCGCTGTCCTGGCGTCGTGAGGGAGTTTGTTCCACCATTGGGGGGCCAGGGCAGCGAACAGTTTTGACTGGGCTGAGCGGGAGCTGTACTTCCTCAGTGGTAGGGAGGCGAGCAGGCCAGAGGTGGATGAACGCAGTGCCCTTGTTTGGGTGTAGGGCCTGATCAGAGCCTGGAGGTACTGAGGTGCCGTTCCCCTCACAGCTCCGTAGGCAAGCACCATGGTCTTGTAGCGGATGCGAGCTTCAACTGGAAGCCAGTGGAGAGAACGGAGGAGCGGGGTGACGTGAGAGAACTTGGGAAGGTTGAACACCAGACGGGCTGCGGCGTTCTGGATGAGTTGAAGGGGTTTAATGGCACAGGCAGGGAGCCCAGCCAACAGCGAGTTGCAGTAATCCAGACGGGAGATGACAAGTGCCTGGATTAGGACCTGCGCCGCTTCCTGTGTGAGGCAGGGTCGTACTCTGCGGATGTTGTAGAGCATGAACCTACAGGAACGGGCCACCGCCTTGATGTTAGATGAGAACGACAGGGTGTTGTCCAGGATCACACCAAGGTTCTTGGCGCTCTGGGAGGAGGACACAATGGAGTTGTCAACCGTGATGGCGAGATCATGGAACGGGCAGTCCTTCCCCGGGAGGAAGAGCAGCTCCGTCTTGCCGAGGTTCAGCTTGAGGTGGTGATCCGTCATCCACACTGATATGTCTGCCAGACATGCAGAGATGCGATTCGCCACCTGGTCATCAGAAGGGGGAAAGGAGAAGATTAATTGTGTGTCGTCTGCATAGCAATGATAAGAGAGACCATGTGAGGTTATGACAGAGCCAAGTGACTTGGTGTATAGCGAGAATAGGAGAGGGCCAAGAACAGAGCCCTGGGGGACACCAGTGGTGAGAGCGCGTGGTGAGGAGACAGATTCTCGCCACGCCACCTGGTAGGAGCGACCTGTCAGGTAGGACGCAATCCAAGCGTGGGCCGCGCCGGAGATGCCCAACTCGGAGAGGGTGGAGAGGAGGATCTGATGGTTCACAGTATCGAAGGCAGCCGATAGATCTAGAAGGATGAGAGCAGAGGAGAGAGAGTTAGCTTTAGCAGTGCGGAGCGCCTCCGTGATACAGAGGAGAGCAGTCTCAGTTGAATGACTAGTCTTGAAACCTGACTGATTTGGATCAAGAAGGTCATTCAGAGAGAGATAGCGGGAGAGCTGGCCAAGGACGGCACGTTCAAGAGTTTTGGAGAGAAAAGAAAGAAGGGATACTGGTCTGTAATTGTTGACATCGGAGGGATCGAGTGTAGGTTTTTTCAGAAGGGGTGCAACTCTCGCTCTCTTGAAGACGGAAGGGACGTAGCCAACGGTCAGGGATGAGTTGATGAGCGAGGTGAGGTAAGGGAGAAGGTCTCCGGAAATGGTCTGGAGAAGAGAGGAGGGGATAGGGTCAAGCGGGCAGGTTGTTGGGCGGCCGGCCGTCACAAGACGCGAGATTTCATCTGGAGAGAGAGGGGAGAAAGAGGTCAGAGCACAGGGTAGGGCAGTGTGAGCAGAACCAGCGGTGTCGTTTGACTTAGCAAACGAGGATCGGATGTCGTCGACCTTCTTTTCAAAATGGTTGACGAAGTCATCTGCAGAGAGGGAGGAGGGGGAGGGGGGGCGGAGGATTCAGGAGGGAGGAGAAGGTGGCAAAGAGCTTCCTAGGGTTAGAGGCAGATGCTTGGAATTTAGCGTGGTAGAAAGTGGCTTTAGCAGCAGAGACAGAGGAGGAAAATGTAGAGAGGAGGGAGTGAAAGGATGCCAGGTCCGCAGGGAGGCGAGTTTTCCTCCATTTCCGCTCGGCTGCCCGGAGCCCTGTTCTGTGAGCTCGTAATGAGTCATCGAGCCACGGAGCGGGAGGGGAGGACCGAGCCGGCCTGGAGGATAGGGGACATAGAGAGTCAAGGGATGCAGAGAGGGAGGAGAGGAGGGTTGAGGAGGCAGAATCAGGAGATAGGTGGGAGAAGGTTTGAGCGGAGGGAAGAGATGATAGGATGGAAGAGGAGAGAGTAGCGGGGGAGAGAGAGCGAAGGTTGGGACGGCGCGATACCATCCGAGTAGGGGCAGTGTGGGAGGTGTTGGATGAGAGCGAGAGGGAAAAGGATACAAGGCAGTGGTCGGAGACTTGGAGGGGAGTTGCAATGAGGTTAGTGGAAGAACAGCATCTAGTAAAGATGAGGTCGAGCGTATTGCCTGCCTTGTGAGTAGGGGGGAAGGTGAGAGGGTGAGGTCAAAAGAGGAGAGGAGTGGAAAGAAGGAGGCAGAGAGGAAAGAGTCAAAGGTAGACGTGGGGAGGTTAAAGTCGCCCAGAACTGTGAGAGGTGAGCCGTCCTCAGGAAAGGAGCTTATCAAGGCATCAAGCTCATTGATGAACTCTCCGAGGGAACCTGGAGGGCGATAAATGATAAGGATGTTAAGCTTGAAAGGGCTAGTAACTGTGACAGCATGGAATTCAAAGGAGGCGATAGACAGATGGGTAAGGGGAGAAAGAGAGAATGACCACTTGGGAGAGATGAGGATCCCGGTGCCACCACCCCGCTGACCAGACGCTCTCGGGGTGTGCGAGAACACGTGGGCGGACGAAGAGAGAGCAGTAGGAGTAGCAGTGTTGTCTGTGGTGATCCATGTTTCCGTCAGTGCCAAGAAGTCGAGGGACTGGAGGGAGGCATAGGCTGAGATGAACTCTGCCTTGTTGACCGCAGATTGGCAGTTCCAGAGGCTACCGGAGACCTGGAACTCCACGTGGGTCGTGCGCGCTGGGACCACCAGAGTAGGGTGGCCGCGGCCACGCGGTGAGGAGCGTTTGTATGGTCTGTGCAGAGAGGAGAGAACAGGGATAAACAGAAACATAGTTGACAGGCTACAGAAGAGGCTACGCTAATGCAAAGGAGATTGGAATGACAAGTGGACTACACGTCTCGAATGTTCAGAAAGTTAAGCTACGTAGCAAGAATCTTATTGACTAAAATGATTAAAATGATACAGTACTGCTGAAGTAGGCCAGCTGGCAGTGGGTGCGTTGTTGACACTACACTAATCAAGTCGTTCCGTTGAGTGTAATAGTTTCTGCAGTGTTGCTATTCGGGGGCTAGCAGGCTAGCTAGCAGTGTTGTTTACGTTACGTTGCGTTAAAAGAACGACAATAGATGGCTAGCGAACCTAGAAAATCGCTCTAGACTACACAATTATCTTTGATACAAAGACGGCTATGTAGCTAGCTAAGTAGCTAGCTACGATCAAACAAATCAAACCGTTGTACTGTAATGAAATGAAGTGAAAATGTGATACAACCTGTGAATGCGACCGGGTAGTTTGGGTATGTCATTCTAGGTGGAAATTGGAAAAAAAGATACTTAGGAGGTGAAGCAAATTCTGGAGAAATGGTTATTCAAACAGCTAAATCATTTTTTACGTGCCAACTGTTTAAAAAAAAGTTCCAATCTGGTTTACGTGCCACAGCACAGAGACAGCCTTAATTGAAGTGGTAAATGATCTTAGCGCTAACACAGATGCCATACAGCTCTCTGTCCTTGTACTTTTGGATTTAAGTGCTGCATTCGACACTGTTGACCATGATGTCCTTCTAGACAGACTAGAGAGGTGGGTTGGCTTTTCCCGTTCTAAATTGGATAAGGACCTATTTAACCGGTCAATAGTTTTCTCACCCTTGCTGAACATAACTCAAAAACAGATACCACGTGTGGCGTTCCACAAGGTTTGGGTCCAGTACTGTTCAGTTTATATACAGTGCATTCAGAAAGAATTCAGACCCCTTTACTTTTTCTACATTATGTTACTTTACAGCCTTATTACAAAATGTATTACATTGTTTTTTCCCATCATCAATCTACATACAATAATGAATAATGACAAAGCAAAAACCGATCTTTATACATTTTTGGCAAATGTATTCAAAATAAACAACTGAAATATCACATTTACATAAGTTTTCAGACACTTTACTCAGTACCTTGTTGAAGCACATTTGGCAGCGATTATAGCCTCGAGTCTTCTTGGGTATGACGCTAGAAGCTTGGCTCACCTGTATCTGGCTAATTTCTCCCACTCTGGAGCTCTGTCAGAGTAACCATTGGGTTCTTGGTCACCTCCCTGACCAAGGCCCTTCTCCCCCGATTGCTCAGTTTGGCCGGACAGCTCTAGGAAGTGTCTTGGTGGTTATATACTTCTTCCATTTAAGAATGATGGAGGCCACTGTGTTCTTGGGGACTTTCAATGCTGCAGGCATTTTTTGGTACCTTTCTCCAGATCTGTGCATCGACACAATCCTGTCTCAGAACTCTACGGACAATTCCTTTGACCTCATGATTTGGTTTTTGCTCTGACATGCCCCCAACTGTGGGACCGTATCTTCTTGATGCACCCATCCCGTCAGCGTGATCATTTTCGTAAACATCCGCTGAAATCCAGAGCGCCAAATTCAAATTAAATTACTGAAAATATTTCATTTTCATGAAATCACAAGTGCAATATAGCAAAACACAGCTTAGCTTGTTGTTAATCCACCTGGTGTATCAGATTTTTTATTTTTATTAAAAGCTTTTCGGGGAAAGCATACCAAGCGTTTATGTAAGGACATCTCTCTCAGCAGACAAAACATTACAAACAGCTAGCAGCAAAGTAGATTGGTCACGAAAGTCAGAAAAGCAATAAAATGAATCGCTTACCTTTGATGATCTTCGGATGTTTGCACTCACGAAGACTCCCAGTTACACAAATGTTCCTTTTGTTCCATAAAGATGATTTTTATATCCAAAATACCTCCATTTGGTTGGCGCGTTATGTTCAGAAATCCACAGGCTCGAGCGGTCACGACGGGGCAGACGAAAATTCCAAATAATTTTCGTAAAGTTCGTAGAAAGATGTCAAACGTTTTTTAGAATCACTCCTCAGTTTGTTTTTACAATATATATAATCGATAATATTTCAACCGGACCTTAGCTTTTTCAGTAGGAGTGAGAGAGAAAATGTCTGCTCCACTCTGTTGGCACATGCAAAATGCTGCTGGCACTCAGCCTTACACTGATGCGATGTGATTGTTCTCGCCCATTTTTCAGAATAAAAGCCTGAAACTATGTCTAATGACTGTTCAGACCATGTGGAAGCCATAGGAAAAGGCACCTGGTTGATATCCCTTTAAATGGAGAGAAGGCATGCAATGGAACAGAGAGCTTTCAAAATAAGAGGCACTTCCTAGTTGGATTTTCCTCAGGTTTTCGCCTGCAATATCAGTTCTGTTATACTCACAGACAATATTTTGACAGTTTTGGAAACTTTAGAGTGTTTTCTATCCTAATCAATTATATGCATATTGTAGCTTCTGGACCTGAGAAATAGGCAGTTTAATTTGGGTATGTTTTTCATCCAAACATCAAAATACTGTGTGCTTTTCCAAAAAATGTCCAATCAATTGAATTTACCACAGGCCGGACTCCAATCAAGTTGTAGAAACATCTCAAGGATGATCAATGGAAACAGGATGCACCTGAGCTCGATTTCGAGTGTCATAGCAAAGGGTGAGAATACTTATGTAAATAAGATATTTCTGTTTTTTATTTCTAATAATATTGCACAAAATTATAAAATCCTGTTTTTGCTTCGTCATTATGTTGCATTGGGTTTAGATTGATGAGAATTTGTTCAAATGTAATCCGTTTTAGAATAAGGCTGAAACAAAATGTGGAAAAAGTGAAGGGGTCTGAATGCTTTCCGAATGCTCTGTATGTTACCCCTTGGCAGCGTTATAAGAAAGCACAGTATTTCCACTGCTACGCAGACGATATACAACTTTACATTATTAGACTGTATTAGTGATTGAAATAATTGGATGGCTCACAACTTCCTCCAGCTAAATCAAGACAAGACTGAGGTAACAATTATTGGAGCCAAAGGACAGAGAGAGAATCTGGCCGCACATTTTCATTTACAGGAAATAAAGATAAAACACCAAGTAAAAAAACCTAGGTGTCATTTTAGATTCTGAACTCAACTTCGAGTCGCACACCACCTGAGGAACATTGCGAAGGTGTGGCCGTTTCTATCTCAGGCTGATACAGAGAGAGAGTCCATGCTTTTATTACAAGCAGGCTTGGCTAAAGTAATGCTCTCCTGTCTGGTCTACACAAAAAAAGCCATTGATTGGTCAACTGCAAAGCATACAAAATGCTGCCGCACGGGTACTGACCGAGACCAGATGGAGAGCACACATTACACTAGTTTTGAAGTCTGCACTGGCTGCCTGTGAGTTTCAGAATTCATTTTAAGATGATTTGGTTTTTAAATCAATCCACAATTGTGCACCCTTGTACAGTACATGTCAGACATGCTTTTGAGTTATGTACCCAGTAAGTCCTTCAGGTCCTCTGGCACCGGCCTTTTAACTATCCCAAAGCCTAGGACCAAGAGACATGAAGAGGCAGCTTTTAGTTACTATGCCTACAGCCTCTGGAATGCACTGCAAGAGAAACTGAGGGGGGCCAAAACTGAGGACATATTTAAAAGAGATCTAAAAACACCTTTTTAGCTTTGCTTTTCCTTAGGGTGATTTTTTTTTTGTCATTGAGTTTTATTGTTATTATTTTGTTTTTTATCCTCTTATGTTTGTGTAATAAATATTTCTGTTTTTATTTTCATAGTTTTTTTTATTCATGTTTTGCGTTGCATTTATGTCTAAAATGTGCTATAAATAAAAGCTTGATGAATTAATATAGGGGAAACACTGCACACAAAGTAGAGGAGAGACGGACCACTCCTGTGTCTCCCGCTGTGAAAGGGAGGGATCACAAGTTTTGTTTCTCATGTGAGAGAACGTTGAAGGGGTAGTGATCAAACCCCTCAGGTACCTGGCTCTCTCTCTCTCCCTCCCTCCCTCTGCCTGAGCCTGTCAGAGGAGGAAAAGATCCCTCTGTTCCGCCATTTATCCATCCTTCCCACTCTCTTTCCTTTTTGTGCTCTGTTATTTCATCTCCCCACTCGCTGCCTGTGAAGTGAGGCAGGCCCCGGACATGAAACACAGGTGATGTACTTCAAAAGGACGGCCGTGTCTTCAGGGGCCTGCGTCTGATTCTGACACCAACTCCACTCTCAGCCCACGTGATCCATTCAAACGGAGAGGAACACAGTAACAGAGACCTTTTGACTGTTATTTTGGTTTTTATCCACCTGATTTAACAGTCTGGAAATCCAGACTGAATTCAGCTCTGTTTCAAGTTAGTTTCAAGTGATTCAGCCTGGAATTCCAGGATACTGATTTCAAGACACGCTGTGAGCATTAATAAGAGGACAATTGCTGGATTTCAGTTTTCTGTAGAGATTAAGTGCAAAAAGCAATGTGAAAATACTTTAAAGTACTACTTAAGTTGTTTTTATAAGGTACAGTTGAAGTCGGAAGTTTACATACACCTTAGCCAAATACATTTAAACTCAGTTTTTCACCATTCCTGACATTTAATCCTAGTAAGAATTCCCTGTCTTAGGTCACATTTTAAGAATGTGAAATGTAAGAATAATAGTAGAGAGTGATTTATTTCAGCTTTTATTTATTTCATCACATTCCCAGTGGGTCAGAAGTTTACATACACTCAATTAGTATTTGGTAGCATTGCCTTTAAATTGTTTAACTTGGGTCAGACATTTCGGGTAGCTTTCCACAAGCTTCCTACAATAAGTTGGGTTAATTTTGGCCCATTCCTCCTGACAGAGCTGGTGTAACAGAGTCAGGTTTGGAGGCCTCCTTACTCGCACATGCTTTTTCAGTTCTGCCCACACATTTTCTATAGGATTGAGGTCAGCACTTTGTGATGGCTACTTCAATACCTTGATTTTGTTGTCCTTAAGCCATTTTGACAAAACTTTGGAAGTATGCTTGTGGTCATTGTCCATTAGGAAGACCCATTTGCGACCAAGCTTTAACTTCCTGAATGATGTCTTGAGATGTTGCTTCAATATATCCACATAATTGTACTTCCTCATGAGGCCATCTATTTTGTAAAGTGCACCAGTCCCTCCTGCAGCAAAGCACCCCCACAACATGATGCTGCCACCACGTGCTTCACGGTTGGGATGATGTTCTTCGGCTTGCAAGACTCCCCATTTTTCTTCCAAACAGTTCTACAAACAGTTATGGCCAAACAGTTCTATTTTTGTTTCATCAAACCAGAGGACATTTCCCCAAAAAGTACGATCTTTGTCCCCATGTGCAGTTGCAAACCGTAGTCTGGCTTTTTTATGGCGGTTTTGGAGTAGTGGCTTCTTCCTTGCTGAGCAGCCTTTCAGGTTATGTCGATATGGTACTAATTTTACTGTGGATATAGGTACTTTTGTACCTGTTTTCTTCCAGCATCTTTACAAGGTCCTTTGCTGTTGTCCTTTGATTGATTTGCACTTTTCGCAGCAAAGTACGTTCATCTCTAGGAGACAGAACGCGTCTTCTTCCTGAGCGGTATGACGGCTGTGTGGTCCCATGGTGTATATACTTGCATACTATTGTTTGTATAGATCAATGTGGTACCTATAGGCGTTTGGAAATTGCTGGTGGTCTATTTTCTTTCTGAGGTCTTGGCTGATTTCTTTGATTTTTCCATGATGTCAAGCAAAGAGGCGCTGAGTTTGAAGGTAGGCCTTGAAATACATCTACAGGTACACCTCCAATTGACTCAAATGATGTCACTTAGCCTATCAGAAGTTTCTAAAACCATTGCATAATTTTAAAGGCACAGTCAACTTAGTGTATGTAAACTTCTGACCCACTGGAAATGTGATACAGTGAATTATAAGTGAAATAATCTGTCTATGAACAATTGTTGGAACAATGATTTGTGTCATGCACAAAGTAGATGTCCTAACCGACTTGCCAAAACTAGTTTGTTAACAAGAAATGTTGCGTAGTGGTTGAAAAAAATGAGTTTTAATGACTCCAACCTAAGTCTATACAAACTTCTACTTCAACTGTATATATACAGTAGTCCACCTGTGGTAAATGAAATTGATTGGACATGATTTGGAAAGGCACACACCCATTTACTGTATATAAGGTCCCACAGTTCACAGCGCATGTCAGTGCAAAAACCAAACCATGAGGTCGAAGGAATTGTCTTTAGAGTGCCGAGACAGGATTTTGTCGAGGCACAGATCTGGGAAAGTTTGGCCTCTAAAAAAATGTCTGCAGCATTGAAGGTCCACCAAGAACGCATAAGTTTGGAACTACCAAGACTCTTCCTAGAGCTGGCTGCCAGGCCAAACTGGGCAATTAGGGGAAAAGGGACTTGGTCAGGTAGTTGACCAAGAACCCGATGGTCACTCCGATAGAGCTCTAGAGTTCCTTTGTGGAGATGGGTGAAGCTTCCAGAAGGACAACCATCTCTGCAGCACTCCACCAATCAGGACTTTATGGTATAGTGGCCAGACAAAATCCACTCTTCAGTAAAATCAACATGACAGCCCCCTTGGATTTTGCCAAAAGGCACCTATAGACTCTCGGTGCATGAGAAACAAGATTCTCTGGTCTGATGAAACCAAGATTGAACTCTTTGGCCTGAATGCCAAGTGTCACTTCTGGAGGAAACCTGGCACCATCCCTACGGTGAAGCGTGGTGGAGGCAGCATCATGCTGTGGGGATGTTTTTCAGGGACTGGGAGACTACTCAGGATCAAGGCAAAGATGAACGGAGCAAAGTACAGAGAGATTCTTGATGAAAACCTGCTCAGGACCTCAGACTGGGGCGAAGGGGACAACGACCCTATGCACACAGCCAAGACAACGCAGGGTGGCTTCGGGACAAGTCTCTGAATGTTCTTGAGTGTCCCAGCCAGAGCCCGGGCTTGAACCTGTTTGAATATCTCTGAAGACATCTTTGAATAGCTGTGCAGCAATGCTCCCCATCCAATCTGACAGAGCTTGAGAGGATCTGCAGAGAAGAATGGGAGAAACTCCCCAAATACAGGATGTGCCAAGCTTGTAGCGTCATACCCAAGAAGACTCGAGGCTGTAATCACTGCCAAAGGTGCTTCAACAAAGTACTGAGTAAAGGGTTTGAATAGTTATGTCAATGTGATATTTCCGTTTTTTTTCATACACTTATAGAAGTTTTTTCTTTGTCATGATATTTTTTTTTGTGAAAGGTTGATGAGGGAGGTAACAAAATGTGGAAAAAGTCAAGTGGTCTGAATACTTTCCCGAAGGCACAAATTAATGTTGTTAACGTGATCCAAAACCGGTCCATTTTTAAATTGCATCCTGCGTCAGGTGGGCATTATTTGGAAACCTGTTCTATTGCCAACATGATTAGCTAAGTTATAAAATATGATAAGTGTTCGGTTTACACAATGCAATTCAGGGAAACCAATCATAATGTTGGTGCCCATAGAAAGGAGTCCTGAGTGCATTCAGGTGTGTGTGCTGAGGCAAATTTTCTTCACAATAGACAAACATCGACTCATTCTGTTCAGAACAACCATGTCATATGACACCATGTCATCTTGTAACTGTAGGCTACATCAAACATAGTGATAAGACACTGTATATGACGTGGGTTTTATGATATGGAAATGTGAAATGCACATTTGGACGGGTGTTTGGCTTGCTGGTATGACATCAAGGCAGTATTTATTATAATCCTCAACGTCTCATCTTTCAAAATACATAGAGTCCTCTTAATTTACAGCATTTCCCTCATTCAGACATCAAAAAAATGTGCGGGGTGGATAGGAGCAACTTCTTGTCGCGCGAGGTGCTCAAGTTCAGAACGGCTGTCAGTCAAAACCCATACAGCGCTGGGAAGCACAGAGCCTGAGCTCTTACTTCATGTGTAGCATGTTACTGTACAGCCACTGCATTCTAATTTAGGAATTTATCAGTGCCCAAATCGTCTTCTTGGGTATGACGCTACAAGCTTGGCACATCCTGTATTTGGGGAGTTTCTCCCATTCTTCTCTGCAGATCCAGATCCAGCCGTCACTGGAGGTTGGGGGCACCTTAATTGGTGTCCATGTGCTTAATGCCATATTGTTACAGCCATCATTATGAGTCGTCCTCTCCTCAGCAGCCTCCCTTGCAACTTGTATACAGGTACGAGTGTAAAGGGTCAATAAGGTTGGAGCTTGACCCTGCCTTTGACCTTAACTCAAATCATGTGTTGTGAATCTTCTATGGTCATAGCTGTTGTGGTTCTGTAGTCGTGTAGCGACTGATTGTTCATGTGCGGTTCATGTGTTTGCAGTTGTTCCTCCTTCTCAAAGGTTCTTCCCACAAGTTGTGGCAATAGCATCAATTACCCACCCGCTGGTAGAAAATCGGTGACATTTAGTCATACTGTACTAATGCATATAAACAGCACTCTGAATACTATGTTGATAATGGTATAAGTTGTGGTTCTTTCAGGCAGCGTAGCAAAACCTTCAGAGTGATTTTCCCCTTGTCCCCATTAATAATACCAACCACGGTTGTGGATGTTGATTAAGGCAGCCCCACGCACCTCTCTAATTCAGAGGGGTTGGGTTAAATGTGGAAGACACATTTCAGTTGAATGCATTTCAGGTATACATCTTTCCCATTCCCTTATATACAGTCACCTCAAATTATTGGCAGCTTTGATAAAGATGAGCAAAAAAGACTGTATAAAAGAAATTATGCAAATACTGAGGTATATTGTATGCTACAAAAACATTAAACATTTTATTATTTTATACTAATACAATTGCTCAGAGAAGGAGAATTTGTTTGTAAAAATGTTTTATTGGCACCCCTGTTTTCAATACTTTGTGCACCATTCCCTTGCATGGAAAAGAGCACCGAACCGTTTTCTTTGTTTTATGAGATTGGAGAACACAATGGGATGGATCTTATACCATTCCTCAGTACAGAATCTTTTTCTTTGTTTTATGAGATTGGAGAACACAATGGGATGGATCTTATACCATTCCTCAGTACAGAATCTTTTTCTTTGTTTTATGAGATTGGAGAACACAATGGGATGGATCTTATACCATTCCTCAGTACAGAATCTTTTTCTTTGTTTTATGAGATTGGAGAACACAATGGGATGGATCTTATACCATTCCTCAGTACAGAATCTTGATATCCTTCAGTCTGTACTCATGGATTATACTGAAGTACTGAAATTCCCACAGAAGAAAGTTGTTCCTTAATGTTCTCGTAAACAATGTGAAAACATGACTTTAAATAGAACCGTGAGGAAACCTGTAGAAAATGTTAGCTTAAATACTGAAATTCCCACAGAACTTAACATTCTATGAACATTCTATAAACTATCTGAGAACATTCCAAATGTCAAACCAGTTGGAGAACGTTCCTAGGACAATACCGCAATTTAAATGAAATGTAACCATGGTTGAACTTTTAGGAAACATTCTGTTAAAGTAATCTGCTACCATCTGCTGAGAATGTTCCAAAGCCAAACAACTATCCTGCAGCGTTACCAGAAAGCTGTGGAAAGGTTGTATGCAAAAAATAACCATAGGGCAACCACGCTCTTACCAAGCTCTAAGAAGCATATGGTTCTCAGAACGTTACAGTATGTGTTAGCTGTGCTGGTACTTGGTAGAGTTCAGAGCTCCAGGTGTTTATGTTTGTTGGTCGCTCTCAATAAAGGCTTTTTTCCCCCGCACACCTCCACGTCTGATTGTAGATTAAGAGACTTGGTAAACCCAAGATGCGACCGAATTCTGTGATTTTACCAACTGTGGCTTTTGGACTTCTCTTTGCCTCCAAAACCATCATCTTCACAACCAGGGCAAGTTCACCACTGTTACAGTGGTTTTAAACTTCTTAATTATTGCCCTAATAGTGAAACATTTCATTTTTTAGCTGTTGTTTTCAACACATTGCCTTGCTTTTATGGAGGTCAACAACCATTTGTCTCTTTTCACCTGTGTGTTTTGCCTTTCCCCACGGTGATAAACTGATTTTACCTCATTTTAATTACGTTTATATTTGAGTTATTTAACAGACACTCTTTATCCAGAGCAACTTACAGTAGCGATTGCATACATTTTCATTCTGGCCCCCTGTGGGTATTGAACCCACAAGCCTGTTTCTGTAGGCACCATGTTTAACCAACTGAGCAACATGGGACCTAGTGAAACAGGAGGACATTGAAGGCCACAATACACGTCCTTAAGCTCAACATTTTTTTAAAGTTGACTTTTTTATTACTTGTACAAAAATGACTTGTATTAAGTATAAAATAATTATCATTTTTTTTTGCACATACAACTTCCCTTTTTATTCGTCATTTAACAGATGCTCTTATCCAGAGCGACTTGCAGGACTTAAGGTTAAGTGCCTTGCTGAAAGGCACATCAACATATTTGTGACCTACTCAGCTCAGGGAATCGAGTCGGCACCTTTCAGTTACTGGCCCAACAATCTTAACCCCTAGGCTACCTGCCGCCCTACAATATAGCTCAGTATCTGTATAATTTATTTGATACAGTCTTTTTTGGAGGTGACTGTATCTCGCCTAGCAAGTTGAGACAAGAGTTGATTAAATCATAAAATCACATTCCCCAGATTGAAATGCTATGTCAGATTATGTATTAAATAATGTCTTAAATATCTGATCCTTTGAAAGGAATTTAATCAGAGCTGGTTGTAATAAATTAGATCAAAGGTTAGATGATTAGCTCTAATGAGACTTCTGTGTTTCTTAGAGAGTCTCAGGGTTCAAAGTCAAACTGGATTAAAGACCAGTTGGCTACCTGGAGGTACTGTCGTCTGTTTTTAGACGGTGATGTCATCCTGAGCAAGGTTTGCATAATTGTATCCCTTACTGAATAGATTCTGGCTCAATTCACCCAGACAGACAGTACACACTCACGGCCTGCGCTTGTCCTAGTAACCTCCTTTTTCGCACTGCAGTCTGGCTGCTTCAGTGGGCTCACTCTGCAAGTTAGCGGGTCATCCCGGTGCTGCGCTTATTCCCGTCTTTGGTTTAATAGCCTTTATTTGTTTGACAAAGAGACCAAAAATAAGTATATCTGTCTCGTCTAAGGCCTGTGGGCAGAATACGGTCCGTGAGCCCATTCAATCCGGAGGTTTGAGTTTTTGGGGGAGGAGATAAATATTTGGGGGGGGGGGGGGGGGGTTGAACGTCTAAAACTATATATAAATATGTAAATAATTCTAATGGACCTATATATTTTCAAATAACTTGCCTTTTTATGGACACAAATAGATTTTGACAAACAAATTGGTCCCCAAAAAATCTATGCAACCCGTTGAATTTCAAAATCCCGATATGGCCTTCGAGACAGAATGTTTGCCCACCCCCGTGTGGGTCTGTTCCATCTTCCATGGTCAAATCACTAAATTACTATTGTCAGTGTCGAAAGAGCTCATTCACAGAGGTACTGTCGTAACTTTGTAGAGTTAGAATTGGAAGTTGAACAGAAGGACTGTGTTCATGCAGTAGCATTTACACAATGTTTCAAGGTACATGATTCTGTGCACACTGCAGTTTTTGTTGTTGTAAAGGTGCGTAAGTGTGTATGTGCAGCACACACGTGCGTGTGTGCATGTGTGCACTTTGCAGTGTGTGTGTCCCTTTATCTGAGTATGTGTTTTCAGTGTAAGTGGTGATGATTTGTCATAAGGACAATGGCTTGCTCAGGTCCGCACTGACTACAATGGATTGCATTTGGCCCATGTACCGTTTTTCATCAGGTCTTAATGTTCTCATCATTGTGTGGGGGCATCTCGCTTCATCCAACACTGATGTATCACCAAAGTAGGTTACTTCTGATATAATCTGTTATCTAATAGGGATCTAAGGTCCGTTCTGTGTTTTCTTACCAATGGCTAAGGTTAGAATTGCGGGAGGGTAAGCTGACCCTAGGTCTGTGCCTGGAGCCGATTTCTTTTTGGTTTGTTGAGGATGGCACCCCATATCGAAATATCTTTCCACCGGCACAGGTTTCACAAATTCACAAATAGCGATTAAATATTCACTTACATTTTGAAAATCTTCCTAATTTGTCATCCAAAGGTTCCCAGCTATAACATGTAGTGTTGTTTTGTTATATAAAGTCCTTCTTTATACCCCAAAAAGTCTGTTTAGTTGGCACCATCGATTTGAGTGATCCACTCGTTCAACGTGCAAAGGAAGGTATCCGCAAATCTACCCCTAAACTTTGTTTCAACAAATCAAAATTCATTTCTATTTACTTCTCATATACCCTAAAATGTTCAATAGGAAACTGTTCTGTCTTCATCGTTCGTGCATACACAAATTTTCAAGACTGTGTCCCTGTACTAAAACTGATATTTTGTATTTGTTTTGGAAGTTACAAACCTGAAACCTTGAACTGCTGACACCTGAGCCATAGGAATTGCATCCTGGGAGCTTGAATTCAGTATGCCCCTATACTTTCCATCGTAAGAGCATGGTCCCTCAAAAAAAATAATTCAGGTTGGTTTTTCTTTCGATTTTCTCCTACTATATCTATTATGTTATATTCTCCTACATACTTTTAATATTTCTACAAACTTCAGGTTATATCGATATAGGACTCGTTTTACTGTGGCTATAGATACTTTTGTACCTGTTTCCTCCAGCATCTTCACAGGGTCCTTTGCTGTTGTTCTGGGATTGATTTGCACTTTTCGCACCAAAGCACGTTGATCTCTAGGAGACAGAACGCGTCTCCTTCCTGAGCGGCATGACGGCTGCGTGGTCCCATGGTGTTTATACTTGCGTACTATTGTTTGTACATACAGTATGAACGTGGTACCTTCAGGCGTTTGGAAATTGCTCCCAAAGGATGAACCAGACTTTTGGAGGTCTACCATTTTTTTCTGAGGTCTGGATGATTTCTTTGATTTTCCCATGATGTCAAGCAAAGAGACCCTGAGTTTGAAAGTAGGCCTTGAAATACATCCACAGGTACACCTCCAATTGACTCAAATTATGTCAATTAGCCTATCAGAAGCTTCTCAAGCTCTGACATTTTCTGGAATTTTCCCAGCTGTTTAAAGGCACGGTCAATTTAGAGTATGTAAACTTCTGACCAACTGGAATTGTGATACAGTGAATTATAAGTGAATTAATCTGTCTGTAAACAATTGTTGGAAAAATTACTTGCGTCATGCACAAAGTAGATGTCCTAACCGACTTGCCAAAACTATAGTTTGTTAACAAGAAATATGTGGAGTAGTTGAAAAACAAGTTTAAATGACTCCAACCTAAGTGTATGTACACTTCCGACTTCAATTGTATACTCCCTCTCTGTAAACAGCAGTAGCAGCAGTGTACAAAACAAATGGGGGGGGGGTCAATGTAAATGGTCCGGTGGCCATATACCAGTCATTAACACGAGAACTGCCTGTCTTTTCAGCCTAAAACGACCCGCTAGAGAACGTTGCCCGGGCGTCCCCTTTTATACACATCAGATACTCAGAATACTATATATATGTAGAATACTCAAAAACAGTTATTTCAAAGAACATAATAGTATTTAAATGTATTTGTTACTCTAGGCTACAAGTAAAAATGAAAAAACACTAGTTAATGTCCATCACGAAGAAGTCCATTATAATTGGATTTTGGCAGGTCTAAAAGTCAGAGGCTCGGTATGGTGAGTGTGACGCAATTGAGGCGCCTCCGTAGGCATGCAGAGGCTAAATTGAGCTACATACCGCATCACCTCCCAAATGTTGTAATAATGCGAAGGGCTCCATATAACTTCGTACGGCTCCACATTGGTTGACTGTAGGTTTGGTGCGGGAGGTCCTGTATAAACACAAACTCACTTCCTTGACAACTTCATTCATAGCTGCTCTGCTCGACAGCTCTGCTCTGCTACGCAAAGCGCACGAAGTATGAATGCCTTCTGCAGGCCATATCACTGTAAATGCTGTTCGGCCACTGCAGATATTGGATTGACCACGCAGAACCTTTTAAGAAAATTGTAGAAATAATCAAATGTAGAAATAATAAAATGTATTTAAAAGAAAATAGAATAGCATTTTTAAAGTTTATTATGTTATATTTGCTTAGTAGCCAGGGCAATGCTGCCATGCAAGTGATCATGTGCTGAATGCATGGACAGTGCAGGTATAGAAATGTGGAAATAGAGCTGCACTTCTTGAATTTTGAGAGGTATTTGACAAAGGTAAGTGTCATAGAAACTGCACAATATTATATTTCTGATACTACAGTATATAGAAATACAAATGTTTTATCTGCATGTGACTCTGAAGGAGGATTTGGTAAAGGGATGCTCCTTTCCCTACATCTGTCAATTATGCTTCCATCTCTTTATACAATGTACAATTTGACAACTGATAATATTCTCACTCATCAGGCTATTGTCAATGATAATCTTGTCTATAGGTTAAGTCTTAATTATGTGTGAAATTAGTTTCAGTGGGCCGGCAGTGCATGCTGACTAGCATCGTTTGGTTCGACTCGCTCATCAACTTGGATTGAGTCAAATACATGTTTTGCATTATTCTAAAGGCCCACTGCAACACATATTATGCTGTCGTTTTGCCGTGTATAAATGTGATTAGTAATGGAGTTATAGTAAATAAAACAGTCCCGTAAACAGCTTATTTTTACAAAGTAAAATGTAAAAGTGAATGGTATCATCCCGCAAGGCATGCGGTCAAATTAATAACATGTGCACCAACGTTGATAAATAGGCAAAACACAAATTCATTATTACACAATTGTTGTTCTAAATTAAAATCAACCTCTTCACCTTATCATTCAGTTAGGCCTAATTTAATTTTGATTCTGAAGTAATGTGCAACAATTATCGCCCATTCGTCCATTTGTCATTCATTCAGTGAGGAGAGAGAGACATGTTGTGGGATGTTGCTTTTTTGGGGGAGCAATTTATTTTATCTACAAAATCAAACGTCAGTGGCTGTTGGCCTGTTAAAAATATTTATATGAGTAGACCGCTGATTGGCCAGCTCTTCCTCATCCTCTATGAGGTAATAGAAAGTATTTTTTAGAAGGTATTTTTTTAGATTAGCGTTTGAAGTGGTGCTCTCAACTTTAAAAAAGTTATTAACTGAATTCATTTCTACCAAAGACCGTACGAACTCTGTGTTAGAATTATCATTGATCTCCTCACAAAGCTATCCCTTTTTCTTTCTTTTTTCTATGCCCCCAAATGTTTGGACATACTGGTAAAGTTACTAGGTGTTAGTTAGCGATGAGGTAACATGACTGAAGAAAGTTTGTGTGTGTGTGGGGGGGGGTACGTCTCACACTCCCAAACACTTAGATCCCCGGAACGCAGCCCACTTTCCAGCTCACTCTCCAGATCCCAATCACTGGAATTCTAATCATCTGTTCACACACCTGCATGTCATCATCCCACACTATTTAGTTCAGTTCCTTGCACCCCATCACTGTGAGGTATTGTTTAAGAGACACGCTTTTTCGGAGCTCTGTTTTTCCCCATCCTTCTCTCCACCCATGTATGATAGTATTTGCCTGCCTCACCCACAACGCCGTTTGCCTTTTCCCTGCCTGCCATTTTGAACCTACCATGTATGACCTTCTGCCTGCCCCTGGACCCAGCGAACTGCCCCCTCATATGGTCCCTTTCATTAAATACCTGCTGCGCTCTGCGCTTGAAACCAGCTCTCGGTCTCCCTCATGTTCATTACACCATGATGCTAACCAAATCTGCAATCGCGTATCTCTCTCGCTTATCTCTCTAGGGCACTCTGAAACAACGGTACAGTATTATCATGACAACAATCATTATCTGGGAGATTTTTTTTCAAAGTGCTCCCAAAATAAAACTCCTGGTCACACAGCAAAATATTTCATAGCATATGCGAGCAAATTGAACGCACTTTAGAGCCCTGACTGTAGCAATCCCCTAGGACTAACATGTATGATACCATGGGGAAATAATTGGGTAGGAGTTTTCTTTAGTTAGCTTTAGTGCTTTAGCGCAGTTTTGTTGTTTTGAGTAGCCCCCCTAAGCCTTAGTACTGTGGGGGTATCAAACCAGAGAACCAGGTTTCTCTGGTTCAACTTGACCTACAGTACCATCTCTGGGTAGTTAGTTAGTTAGTTAGTTAGTTAGTTAGTTAGTTAGTTAGTTAGTTAGTTAGTTAGTTAGCTAGACAAGAAGTGAGCCCGGTAACACCACCATACCATCCAATAAGCAGTGAATACGGCTAAAGTTGCATTTATGACTGCCATGACATTTGATCAACATTAGCCTGTGCCGTTGATAGTGAGAGTCCAACTTAGGTCTTTAAGAAGGGCCAAGGTAATTACCATCCTTGTAGTGCTTGCTGCAGTTCTGTCATCACAACCGCATCATGTCGCTTACAGTGTCACAGACCTTGTGAGTTTCCTAATGATTTTATGGTGGGACTCTGCTTCATCTCTTTCTCCATCCACCCTTTTCTCTGCAGGTTTTTGCCTTTGATGATTTTCAATTTGAGAGAGGTTATCATTTTTCGCTCTTCATCGATTTTCCTGTCCACCACTGTTTTAAGTTGGGGCCAGCTATAAGTGGGGTGTGTGTGTGTGTGCATGAGCGTGCATAACAATGTTTGTGTGATTGTGTGTATGCGAGTGTGTGCTTGAGTGTGGGATTGGTGATTGGTCTCTTATGAGGTTGTCTGCTCCTCTAGCAGGTTCTTCATGAACATCTCTGAAACACCAGGATGAGGTCGGCTCCCTTTTTCAGCTCATTAAGCACCTTTTCTTCCCTAGCCGATCACATTAGCCGTTTAAAAATTGTAGTCTACATATACTGCATATCAATTCTATGCAGTAGCACAGACAGGGCAGGCACCATGCATCGTATTTTGAACCACCGGCTAGATTTTGGGGAAGTTATTTGCTTCAACGCAGTGAGATATAGTGTTGTCTATCATAGCGAAATCGTCAGAAATCAGCTTTAACATCAAGACACTGTGTGTGCGTGCTTGCATGCATACATGGATGAAGGCCTAAGGCTGCAACACAGTACTACTCTACAGAAAATGTGTAAAGGAAGGCTGGGGAAGAGGGCCATTCTCTATATCAGTGTCAGACAACAGAATTGAGACAGTAACACGATACTGGGAGAAGGAAGTACGGAAGATTTCATTTCTATTGAAGGTTGAAAAGACCTGCTCAAGGATAGTGCAGTGACCCATAGGCATAATGCGTGGCGAATGACTTAATGAACTGTGCAAGGGTGGCAGCCGAATCCAATCCAATCTGTGCTCTCTCTTCTCTTCTCTTCTCTTCTCTTCTCTTCTCTTCTCTTCTCTTCTCTTCTCTTCTCTTCTCTTCTCTTCTCTTCTCTTCTCTTCTCTTCTCTTCTCTTCTCTCTCTTCTCTCTCTTTCTCTCTCTTTCTCTCTCTCTCTCTCTTCTCTCTCTCTCTGTTCTCTCTCTGTTTTTTCTCTCTCTCTCTGTTCTCTCTCTCCCCCCTCTCTCTCTCCCCTCTCTCTCTCTCTGTTCTCTCTCTCTCTGTTCTCTCTCTGTTCTCTCTCTCTCTCTGTTCTCTCTCTCTCTCTGTTTTCTCTGTTTTCTCTCTCTCTTCTCTCTCTCTCTCTCTCTGTTCTTTCTCTCTCTCTCTGTTCTCTCTCTCTCCCCTCTCTCTCTCTCTCTCTCTCTGTTCTCTCTCTATTTTCTCGCTCTCTGTTCTCTCTCTCTCTCTGTTCTCTCTCTCTCTCTGTTCTCTCTCTGTTCTGTTTCTCTCTCTCTCCCTGTTTTCTCTCTCTCTCTCTCTGTTTTTTCTCTCTCTCTGTTTTCTCTCTCTCTGTTCTCTCTCTCTCTCTGTTTTCTCTGTTTCCTCTCTCTTTCTCTTTCTCTCTGTTCTCTCTCTCTCTCTGTTCTCTCTCTCTGTTCTCTCTCTTCTCTTCTCTCTCTGTTCTCTCTCTCTCTCCCCCCCTCGCTGTCATGGTTTTGACTGTGCTCTTCCCCCTGTTTCACCTCTGACAGGCCTATTAGATGCATATTTGCATATCTTCCTTGGCCCATTTTCCTTGTTCACGGGAGTGTAAAATGGGCTAATAACGCTGTAGGACCTATGTTCAGCACAACTTTATCCTCCGATATCCCACCACCTCCTCCTCCTCTCCTCCTCCTCTCCTCCCTCAGCCCTTCATCATCCTTGCATCCAAGTCACCTCACATCTCCACCAAATCCACACTGGACCCAAATTGGAGGGAAAATGTCATTTTTATTTTATTTCGCTCTAGTATTATCGTAGAGCATATTGCTTTTCCGGGAAGGTCTTTGGGATGTGACATGTGGAAGTGAATGGTAATAACATTTCTGGGTAATAACTGGTGCTGCTGGTGGTGTCAGGGTACAGAGAGGAAGGAGATTGAAGTCCTGAATGGGATGGGTAATGATGGAATATGACCAACACCAGTGGAGGCAGAGTCACAGCAGTTGGACCTGACATCTGGTCCTGAGCTGTGGGCCTTGATCCACTTGGTTGGCATATTGAGACGTGACATGCAGTTTCTCTGACGTTTGACTAACGTTTGTATGACGTCCGTTTGCATGTTCTGGGTGCTTGAGGAAACGTTCTTTTGGTGGCTTACTCGATTTATTAGGGGTTTTGAACCAACCTCTCTCTGGTGCTTTAACGACTGGAAGAGAGATCCGATTGGCTTAATGGATGTTTAACCTCCTGTTGCTGCTCCCGTCGAGATGGAACATTTTTTCACTCTGCGTGTCTTCAACCTGGAAGACTTTGAGATGAACACGTGTCAACAGAGACACTGCGGTAGAAGCAGCCACATGTGACGCAACCACGGCTCAACTAAGATTCATTGGAAGGGCTTTGTGTTTTCCTGACCCTATTTAACCTATAAATATATATTCTGTAGCATTTTGAACCGTGTCGCTTAGTGACAACTGTAAAGCAGTGTTCAGCGCACACTCGGACTAAGGTTCTGTTGTCATGCAGCAAGCAGACATGGCGTACGACGACACTCTTTCGCTCTCTCTCTCTCTCTAGAGACCATTTATGCCAAGCGGAAACTGAGAAATGGTCAAACGATTAGATTCCCTCCTTTTGGGCAAACCCATGGCCAATTAAAAAACACAAAGATTTCGCACGCACACACACACACACACACACACACACACACACACACACACACACACACACACACACACACACACACACACACACACACACACACACACACACACACACACACACACACACACACACAAAGGACACCATTCAGGAACTATCTCTTCTCTCTTGGTCTGTACAGTAACAGTAGTCTACACCCTTAAGGAGGGAGGAGCCATTGTGGACAGAGAAGACCTGGGGTCAATTATGGCGCTGTAATGCTTCTAATTGACAAATTTCCGGCCCATTACCCTTCTTTATGTCCTGCTTAACGTTCAGTAATTTGATGAGCCAATGATCATTGGATCATAGTGATGAATGACGCAGCGATGCAGACAGAGGTCTCTCTCATTAATTCTGGCCCAGGAAGGTGCTGTCACATCACTGTGTCAATGCAGGAGTAGAATAAGTACCTTCATGGTAGTGCCCTTGCCACAAGGTTTGAAGGGCTGAGTGGTCTAGGACTGGGGTTTAAATACTAGGTTACCCAAAGTGCTTTGAGTCTGAAAAGGTAAGTAGGCTATCAGGACCAATCATTAAATAGTCATACTGTATATCCAGTGACTCAGAACAACTGTTATGTATAGAGATTGAATTGTTTAGTATGCTTACTTGGCAAGTTAACTGTATTCAACCCCTTGCCTACAGTCAACGTATTATACGCAATACTAATGACACTATATGACTCTGTGGACAAAAGCTAAAAATCCACAAACTCACATTCTACATCCTTTCAACAAAAATCTATGCCCATTTCTGAACCATCTTTTAAAAGCCCTTTGCCACACCTCACCAACCATCCCTTATTTTCAGGGGGAGGGCGAACAGAAAATACAAAATTTGCCAAAGTGCGTTTGAAAGGCAATATTAAACGACTGACAGAGCAATGGATGAGGACGTCAGGAGCTATCAATCAGGGCTCAGCAAAATGAAGTCAGAGACCTGGCAAACATATACTTACAGCCACTCTCCGACGTTGATCGTTGGAATGGGTCAATTCCCTTTTCAAACTGAACATTTTTACAAGAAAATAGTTTTCATTGGGAGGGCTACAGCTTGCCAGATGAAGAAATGAAGATATTTTCTCCAAACTTTTTTATTTGACTTTTCATTACCTCCTATGATAACTTCCACGGTGTGCAGTGCTCGGCCAACACTAAGTGTTGGTGTCAGTGGGTTTTCTTTTGAACGTCAAAAAACCACTGACATGTTTGAGACTGAAGTCCACTGCAGTGCACTCTCACCCCTGCGCGAGAGCTCACGTGGGCGCTCTCTCACCCCCGCGCCAGAGCTCACGTGGGCGCTCTCTCACCCCCGCGCGAGAGCTCATGTGGGCGCTCTCTCACCCCCGCGCGAGAGCTCACGTGGGCGCTCTCTCACCCCCGCGCCAGAGCTCACGTGGGCGCTCTCTCACCCCCGCGTGAGAGCTCACGTGGGCGCTCTATCACCCCCGCGCGAGAGCTCACGTGGGCGCTCTCTCACCCCCGCGCGAGAGCTCACGTGGGCGCTCTCTCACCCCCGCGCCAGAGCTCACGTGGGCGCTCTCGCACCACTGCGTGTGCAATCACATTGGCTGAGAAACGGCTGTTGGCTCAGTGGGGAAACTCACTATATGAAGGCTGATATTAAGGCTGAAAGGACTAAATGTGAATGTAACATTTGAATACATTTGAATAACAATTTAGTAACTCTGTCAGGTAATGGTTCTTAATATGAAGGTTTGTTCAAAAATCGCGTGACATAACTTTTCATTCCTGGTCTTAATGACAGTGTTGTTTGTCATTATATTAATTATATCTCAATATAATAAGGACGTATCAGTGAAATTAGACACAGAATTATTCAAGTGTTCAAGTTCAATATCTATTGTACATAGGGCTGGCACAATAATCGTATAATCGTATGACCGACAAAATATGTGGACAATAACCATGAAAAAATAATAATTCATAAAACATCCATTTTAGGGGGAGAGGGGGTGTGTAGATATAGGCTAGTTCACCCAATATCAGATTTTCATTTTAACATGAGGAGGGTAAAGTTGGTCATAATTTCACGAGTAGAACTGTATGATGGTCAAGAGGAGAATCATCCTTTTACAAAAGTTCCAAGAGGTCATTAAAAAAAATATTCATTATGATACATTACATGTGAAAAAAAAAACATGACGATTAATCGTTACCAAAAATATCATAATCATTACAGCCCTAGTTGTACAGTTTTTTTTAGAGATCTCGGAAATGCACTATAACCACATAACTGTAGGTCCTCTGAGGAGGAGTAGCAAGGATCGGACCAATCGTGGTAAGTGTCCATGATACTTTAATAATAACTGAACACGACTCAATACAAAAATAACAAACTGAATGGAAACGAAAACCGAAACAGTCCTGAATGGTGACACAAACAACAACACAGGAAACAATTACCCACCCCACAACAGTGGGAAAAGGCTACCTAAGTAGGATTCTCAATCAGAGACAACTAACGACACCTGCCTCTGATTGAGGACCATACCAGGCCAAACACAAAACACAACAGAAAAACGAACATAGATAGACAGCCCACCCAACTCATGACCTGACCATACTATAACAAAGACATAACAAAAGAACTAAGGTCAGAACGTGACAATAACATTTCGTTTCTCACTATGTTACGCCGTCAAGAAACATTCTAATCAAAAATAATTTAACCGAAAGAGTCAGTTTAACTTGATTCATAACACCAAAATCTATAGGCATATACTGTCATTAACGTGCTTCTTCAATAATTGCACAGAATACTTGGATGCACATTTACTGAAATGTTAGTCACCCACCATATCTCAACTGGCACAAGGGGGGGGGGCTGCATTCTTCGTGGGGGACGACATGTTTACTGTTGCTGTGTTTTATATGAATCTCATCATGACATAAACTTAACCCTCTCTCTCCGTTGACTTTCAGTAAAGATTTCAGTTTAAGTGTAATATACAGTACAGTACACGCCCTCTACCTTTGACCTCAAGGGGAGATTTGGAATAGCCTGGTTTAACCAGACCGAACAATACATTCAGTCTGGTTTAGCCAGGCTGTATTTGAAGAGGACTAAAGGCAAACCTTGGCATATTGTGGGTTAGAATAAGCTTGTGTTTGATTATACAGTAATTAGACGTTCAGGGCCAGACACCCAGGCATAGATTAAGTCAAATCCTGGACTAAAAAACACCTTTAATGGGGATTTGCCATTGAGGACAAGCCTTAATCTATATCTAGGAAACTGTCCCTTAGAGCAGTTCAGCATGAGGAAGAAATTCCAATTCTGATCATGAGTTCTAAGTCTTTCACTCCAGGGTGAAATTAAAGACTCTCTATCTCCATGTCCCTGCCATGTTTCTAAGTCCCCTTCCATAGTATCACAGCCTGGCCATTCCAAGAGGGAGTCCTTCTCAAGCCTCTTAGTCTAAATGTCTGAGTGGCTGAGGGCCCTGACCTCTGTCAGCTCCCGCAGTACAGAGTGAGAGAGAAGAGGATATGGGCCACTGGGTTCAGTAGGGAGATACACGAGGACACACACACACACACAAATACCCACACACATGCACACCCACACACCAGCCCAGCGACCACGACTAGAGGTCTAGCTCACTCAACCACAACAGGGAAAGTTGTGAGAGAAAGTGACAATCGTTAAATGACAAAAGACACATACGAGTCAGTGGATGGGCCATCACACACCAAGCACACACACACACACACACACACACACACACACACACACACACACACACACACACACACACACACACACACACACACACACACACACACACACACACACACACACACACACACACACACACACACACACACACACACACACACACCAAGCATACACATGCAGTCACACATAGACTTCTAATCTCCACAATACACAAACGCGTGCACATGCACGCACACACACACCCCATTGCTTTCTACTATCTGACTCCATTCCTGGAGATCTGCCAAGAGTTCATTTCTCCCACTGAAGTGGAAATCACATCTGATGAAGCCGTAACTTTCACAGCAGCCTGATCTAAAGTTAATAAAACAATTCCTGTAGCAATTAACTCCAAACAATAGCCATGAAGGCCTTTCTCATCAACGATTTCGCAGTTAAAATTATAGCTTGGAGCTGTTAGCCATGATAACTTCTTATGGATACAAGTAGATACCCAGCTAGCCAATTTGGTTCCTTGGAAGTTGTGGGTACGCATGCTTTTGGTTTCACATTGGTTGTGGGAACAAAGCCATAGGTTTTCTGACCGGTAAAACTGAACGTTTTTTAAACGTTCTGAGAACAGAAGTGAAAATGTTGAGGTTCTGAGATTTCTGAGGTTTTTCTCCGGTTCCTTTAAAGTTTTCCTGGTGGTTTTATTGACTCTGAGAACGGAAATTAAAGGTTATTTTGAAGTTTTTGAATAACTTGCTTAAAACTTTCACTGAAGGTTTCAATAAGACTTGTAATAACAGTGCTAGCTTATTTGGGGAAAATATTTTTGAATTCCAAGGACAGATAGAAATTCTTTAGGCATTAATCATGCAAACACATTTCATTTTCTTTATTGTGACACAGCATCAGTGAGATTCAATCCTATGTTCCCTATCCATGGGATTAGTCCACTGCGCCACCAGGAATGAGCTAGCGTTCCATATATTTTTTACGCATACAAAGCTGTTCCTTTTAGTCTATTCAAACAGACCCCATTTCAAAGGAAACAAGCACTCATTGAGATCAGATTTGGTATTTGGTATTTTATTAAGATCCCCATTAGCTGTTGCAAAAGCAGCAGTTACTCTTCCTGGGGTCCACACAAAACATGAATCATGACATAATACAGAACATTAATAGACAAGAACAGCTCCAGGACAGAACTACATACATTTAGAAAAGGCACACGTAGCCTACATATCAATACATACACACAAACTATCTAGGTCAAATAAGGGAGAGGCGTTGTGCCGTAAGGTGTTGCTTTATCTGTTTTTTGAAACCAGGTTTGCTGTTCATATGAGCAATATGAGATGGAATGGAGTTCCATGCAATAATGGCTTTATATAATACTGTACGCTTTCTTGAATTTGTTCTTGATTTGGGGACTGTGAAAAGACCCTTGGTGGCATGATGTGGCCATTTAGTAGGCGTGGCGAACAAACTTGAACAAAATAGAGGATAGTGAGAGTCTTGATGATGCTAATAACAATGTATATGTTTTTAAATAAAACATTTAGAACATTCTCTGAACCATATTAAAGTTTTCTTATGGTTTTTATGGAAAGTTTTCTTAACATTCTCAGAACTATTTGAGAACATGACTGTAAATAGAACCATGTGGAAACCTGTAGGAAACGTTATGCTGAAGTACTGAAATTCCCACAGAAGAAAGTTGTTTCTTAACGTTCTTGAAACAATTTGAGAACATCTGGGTTAGTCATTGCGCTAATGCTAGTTAGCATTAGCTCACAAAACGACCTCTAACTTCCTTCATACTGGACAAAGACACATAACAATGGTATCCATAAATTTATTTGACTCTGGGGAAGTTGACAAGGGCTTTATTGCCAAAATCTCGAAGTATCCTTTGAAATAGAACCATGAAAAAACCTGTAGGAAACGTTATGCTGAAGTACTGAAATTCCCACAGAAGAAAGTTGTTTCTTAACGTTCTTGAAACAATTTGAGAACATCTGGGTTAGTCATTGCGCTAATGCTAGTTAGCATTAGCTCACAAAACGACCTCTAACTTCCTTCATACTGGACAAAGACACATAACAATGGTATCCATAAATTTATTTGACTCTGGGGAAGTTGACAAGGGCTTTATTGCCAAAATCTCGAAGTATCCTTTGAAATAGAACCATGAAAAAACCTGTAGGAAATGTTATGCTGAAGTACTGAAATTCCCACAGAAGAACATAATTTCTTAACATTCTTGGAACAATTTGAGAACATTACCAATGTCAAACTAGTTGTAGAACGTTCGTAGAACATTATCCAAATTGAAATGAAATGTAACCATGTTTTAATATTTTGGGGGGTCAAGTTCCTTAAATCTGCTGAGAACGTTCCAAAGCCAATCAACTATCCTGCACCATTCTCAGAATGTTGTGGGAAGGTTGTATGCAAAATAACCATCAGATAACCACGCTCTCACCAAGCTCTTAGAAACATATGGTTCTCAGAACGTTATACGCTAGCTGGGTAATAATCATACAACAAAGTTTCATGAACAACATGTATTTTCATTGGAGTAGATCACAGGTAATTTGACAAAGGTCGACACAGACATATAGAATAGTTTAGGGTAAAAAGTAGCGGCATCCATATTTGGAAGTCATCAGTTGTCAGGCAAAACCAAAGGCCTGCCTGTCAACAGAAAAATGTTATCCATAAGTTCAAAGACGGGAGTCCAAAAAGGAACTTTACTATTGTATCCTTAAAGTATATTAATTAATGACCTCATCTACACTTCTGTCTGTGCACTGACTGTCAGCAGACAGAACTAAGGGATGGTTGAACATCTACAGATCCGTGACCTGGAGGAAAATGTGGGAAGGTCATGCTTTTTCAATTTCAGTCAGTGGGAGGGTTTACAATTTTTAAGATCTATTACAGGGGAGGGTCCTGTAATTTGTATGTACCCATAATGACAAAGCCAAAACAGGTTTTAGACATTTTTGCACATTCATTTTTATTTATATGTTTAATTTATTTCACCTTTATTTAACCAGGTAGGCTAGTTGAGAACAAGTTCTCATTTACAACTGAGACCTGGCCAAGATAAAACAAAGCAGTGCAACACAAACAACAACACAGAGTTACACTTGGAATAAACAAACATACAGTCAATAATACAGTAGAAAAAGTATATATACAGTGTGTGCAAATGAGGCAGGATAACGGAGGTAAGGCAATAAATAGGCCATAGTGGCGAAATAATTACAATATAGCATTTAAACACTGGAGTGATAGATGAGTGTACAAGTAGACATACTGGGGTGCAAAGGAGAAAAAATGTATAAAATAGATAAAAGTATGGGGATGAGGTTGTTGGATGGGCTATTTACAGATAGGCTATGTAGAGGTGCAGAGATCTGTGAGCTGCTCTGACAGCTTATAAAATAAACAGAAATACCTTATTTACATAAGTATTCAGACCCTTTGCTATGAGACTCGAAATTGAGCTCAGTTGCATCCTGTTTCCATTGATCATCCTTGAGATGTTTCTACAACTTAATTGGAGTCCACCTGTGGTAAATTAAATTGATTGGACGTGATTTGGATAGGCTCACACCTGTCCATATAAGGTCCCATAGTTGACAGTGCATGCCAGAACAAAAACCAAGCCATGAAGTCAAAGGAATTGTCCGTAGACCTCTGAGACAAGATTGTGTCGAGGTACAGATCTGGGGAATTGTACCAAAAAATGTCTGCAGCATTGAAGTTCCCCAAGAACACAATGGCCTCCATCATCCAACATGCTTAAATGGAAGAAGTTTGGAAGCACCAAGACTCTTCCTATAGCTGGCCGCCCAGCCAAACTGAGCAATCAGAGGAGAAGGACCTTGATCAGGGAGGTGACCAAGAACCCAATGGTCACTCTGACTATCTTCCCTAACCCCTAACCCTAATCCTAACCTTAACACTAACACTAACCCCAAACCTAACCCTAGCTCCTAACCCTAAACCTAATTTTAATCCTAACACTAATTCTAACCTTAACCCTAAACCCCTAGAAATAGCATTTGACCTTGTGTTGCGAACAACAACATGTCCCCAGCTGGTCAAATGTTTGTTTGTTTGTGGGGACTTCTGGTCCCCACAAGTATAGTTAAACACACACACACACACACACACACACACACACACACACACACACACACACACACACACACACACACACACACACACACACACACACACACACACACACACACACACACACACACACACACACACACACACACACACACACACACACACACACACACACACACACACACACACATTCACATTCCTTCACACTCTTTACATACACTGCTGCTCCTCTGTTTATTATCTATGCATAGTCACTTTACCCCTACCTACATGTACATATAAACTCAATTACCTTGACTACCCATGCACATTGACTCGGTACAGGTACCCCCTATTATTGTTATTTTATTGTGTTTCTATATTTATTTAGCACATTTTGAAAATTCTTCAAGCTCTGTCAAATGTATTGTTGATCATTGCCAGACAGCCATTTTCAAGACTTGCCATAGATTTTCAAGACAATTTAAGTCAAAACTGCAACTAGGCCACTCAGGAACATTCCATGTCGTCTTGGTAAGAAACTCCAGTGTACATTTGGCCTTGAGTTTTAGGTTATTGTCCGCTGAAAGTTGAATTTGTCTCCCAGTGTCTGTTTAGCAGACTAAACCGGGTTTTCCTCTAGGATTTTGCCTGTGCTTAGCTCTATTCCGTGTCTTTTTCTGCAAAAAACTCCTTAGTCATTGCCGATGACAAGCATACACATAACATAATAATAATAATAATATATGCCATTTAGCAGACGCTTTTATCCAAAGCGACTTACAGTCATGTGTGCATACAGCCACCACTCTGCTTGAAAATATGAAGAGTGGTACTCAGTGATGTGTTGTGTTGGATTTGCCCCAAACATAATGCTTTGCATTAAGGATATAAAGTTTATTTTTTTGCAATTTTGCTTTAGTGCCTTATTGCAAACAGGATGCATGTTTTGGAATATGTTTTATTCTATACAGGCTTCTTTCTTTTCACTCTGTCATTTAGGTTAGTATTGTGGAGTAACTACAATGTTGTTGATCCATCCTCAGTTTTCTCCTATCACAGCCATTAAACTCTGTAACTGTTTTAAAGTTACCATTAGCCTCATGGTGGAATTGCTGAGCGGTTTCCTTCCTCTCCGGCAACTGAGTTAGGAAGGATACCTGTATCTTTGTAGTGACTGGGTGTATTGATACACCATCCAAGGTGTACTGTAATTAATAACTTCACTATGCTCAAAGGTATATTCAATGTATTTTTTAATTATCAATAGGTTCCCTTCTTTGCGAGGCATTGGAAAACTTCCATGGTCTATGTGGTTGAATCTGGCTTTGAAATTCACTGCTCGAGTTAGGGACCTTACAATTATCTGTACGTGTGAGGTACAGAGATTATGTAGTCATTCAAAAATCATATTAAACACTATTATTTCACACAGAGTGAGTCCATGAAACGTATTATGTAACTTGTTAAGCACATTTTTACTCCTGAACATAGGCTTTCCATAACAAAGGGGCTGAATACTTAGTGACTCAAGACATTTCAACATTACATTTTATATTCATTTGTAAACATTTCCAAAAACATAATTCCACTTTGGCATTATGGGTATTGTGTGTAGGCCGGTGACACAAACTGGAAAATGTTATCCATCTTAAATTCAGTCTGTAATACAACAAAAGGTGTAAAAATGAAAGGGATGTGAATACTTTCTGAAGGCACCGTAACTGCCTCTGTCTGCTCCTTACCAGATCCTCACATTATGGGCATCAGCTTTACCATTCCCTACATCACATGTAATTTAATACATATATTTAAATATTTGATTGTAGTTCACCGGCCATGCAACTCCTCTATGTAGAACCAGTGTTAACTATCAAGCAATCTATCTGCAGTCCCTTTGCAGCAATATACAACCAATTTGGACCATTACAACAACTTCATTGCGGGGTCCCCCTTGTCACAGAGGTAAAGCACAGACAAAAGGTCAGCCAAAAATGTTTGAAGGTCAGCCGGTGAACTCATTTGATTGTCTTCATGAGTCTCACTCAGCGGGGGCTAATAGGGTATCATGGGAGAATTACACTACAGCCAATCCCAGTGGTTTCCATTAGAGCCGACCGTCGGCTAATCAGACGGTTAAAGAATCTTTTTCAGCCTGCTACTTTTTCCACTTCATATTAACTAGGTTGCTTTTCATTTAAAAGTTTCCATTTGCTAGTCCTCTCCTGCTAAAAACGAAAAATATGCATCTGTAAGCGATATATTGATAGGATAGGCGAGCAAAGACAGGGAAATGTGTGTGCGCTGTGGTTGGTTGCAGTCAAATTTCTACTTGGAATTTGCACGTCCCATGTAATGTGGTAAGGATTACCCGAAATCCAGCCTATTTACAGTGCCTCCGGGAAGTATTCAGACCTCTTGACTTTTTCCAAATGTTGTTATTATTGGGTTAAATAAAATAAAAACTTCAGCAATCTACACACAATAATGACAAAGTGAAAACAGGTTTTTAGAAATTGTAGCAAATGCTTCAAAAATAAAACACAGAAATATCTTATTTACATAAGTATTCAGACCTTTTGCTATGAGACTTGAAATTTTGCTCAGGTGCATCCTGTTTCCACTGATCATCCTTGAGATGTTTCTACAACTTAATTGGAATACACCTGTGGTAAATTCAATTGATTGGACATGATTTGGAAAGGCACACACCTGTCTATAAAAATGGTCCCACAGTTGACAGTGCATGTCACAGCAAAAACCAAGACATGAGGTCAAAGTAATTGTCTGTAGAGCTCCGAGACAACATTGTGTCGAGGCACAGATCCGGGGAAGGGTACCAAAACATTTTTGCAGCATTCTTAAATGGAAGAAGTTTGAGACCACCAAGACTATTCCTAGAGCTGGCCGCCCTGCCAAACTGAGCATTCGGGGGAGAAGGGCCCTGGTCAGGGAGGTGACAAAAAACCCAATGGTCAGTCTGACAGAGCTCTAGAGTTCCTCTGTCGAGGTGGGATAACCTTCCAGAAGGGCAACCATCTCTGCAGCACTCCACTAATCAGGCCTTTATGATTGAGTGGCCTGATGGAAGCCACTCATCAAATCAAATTTTATTACTCACATGCACGTGGTTAGCAGATGTTAATGCGAGTTTAGCGAAATGCTTATGCTTCTAATTCCGACAATGCAGTTAAAGCTAACAGCTAATCTAACAGATTCACAACGACAACCTTACACACACAAATGTAAAGGGATGAATAATAATATGTACATATAAATATATGTATGAGCGATGGCCGTGCGGCATAGGCAAGATGCGGTAGATGGTATAGAATACAGTATATACATATGAGATGAGTAATGTAGGATATGTGAACATTATTAATGTTATTATTATTATTAATATTATTATAATTAACATTATTATGCTGTTATGGTCTAATGCTGTTATGGTCTAATGCTGTTATGGTCTAATGTTGTTATGGTCTAATGTTGTTATGATCTAATGGTCTAATGTTGTTATGATCTAATGGTCTAATGTTGTTATGGTCTAATGTTGTTATGGTCTAATGTTGTTATGGTCCAATGTTGTTATGGTCTAATGTTGTTATGGTCCAATGTTGTTATGGTCTAATGCTGTTATGGTCTAATGTTGTTATGGTCTAATGTTGTTATGGTCTAATGTTGTTATGGTCTAATGGTCTAATGTTGTTATGGTCTAATGTTGTTATGATCTAATGGTCTAATGTTGTTATGGTCTAATGTTGTTATGGTCCAATGTTGTTATGGTCTAATGCTGTTATGGTCTAATGTTGTTATGGTCTAATGTTGTTATGATCTAATGGTCTAATGTTGTTATGGTCTAATGTTGTTATGGTCCAATGTTGTTATGGTCTAATGCTGTTATGGTCTAATGCTGTTATGGTCTAATGCTGTTATGGTCTAATGTTGTTATGGTCTAATGTTGTTATGATCTAATGGTCTAATGTTGTTATGATCTAATGGTCTAATGTTGTTATGGTCTAATGTTGTTATGGTCTAATGTTGTTATGGTCTAATGTTGTTATGGTCCAATGTTGTTATGGTCTAATGTTGTTATGGTCCAATGTTGTTATGGTCTAATGCTGTTATGGTCTAATGTTGTTATGGTCTAATGTTGTTATGGTCTAATGGTCTAATGTTGTTATGGTCTAATGTTGTTATGATCTAATGTTGTTATGGTCTAATGCTGTTATGGTCTAATGTTGTTATGGTCTAATGTTGTTATGATCTAATGGTCTAATGTTGTTATGATCTAATGGTCTAATGTTGTTATGGTCTAATGTTGTTATGGTCTAATGTTGTTATGGTCTAATGTTGTTATGGTCCAATGTTGTTATGGTCTAATGTTGTTATGGTCCAATGTTGTTATGGTCTAATGCTGTTATGGTCTAATGTTGTTATGGTCTAATGTTGTTATGGTCTAATGGTCTAATGTTGTTATGGTCTAATGTTGTTATGATCTAATGTTGTTATGGTCTAATGCTGTTATGGTCTAATGTTGTTATGGTCTAATGTTGTTATGATCTAATGGTCTAATGTTGTTATGATCTAATGGTCTAATGTTGTTATGGTCTAATGTTGTTATGGTCTAATGTTGTTATGGTCTAATGTTGTTATGGTCCAATGTTGTTATGGTCTAATGCTGTTATGGTCTAATGTTGTTATGGTCTAATGGTCTAATGTTGTTATGGTCTAATGGTCTAATGTTGTTATGGTCTAATGTTGTTATGATCTAATGTTGTTATGGTCTAATGTTGTTATGGTCTAATGTTGTTATGGTCTAATGTTGTTATGGTCTAATGTTGTTATGGTCTAATGTTGTTATGGTCTAATGTTGTTATGGTCTAATGTTGTTATGGTCTAATGGTCTAATGTTGTTATGATCTAATGTTGTTATGGTCTAATGTTGTTATGGTCTAATGTTGTTATGGTCTAATGGTCTAATGTTGTTATGGTCTAATGTTGTTATGGTCTAATGTTGTTATGGTCTAATGGTCTAATGTTGTTATGATCTAATGTTGTTATGATCTAATGTTGTTATGATCTAATGGTCTAATGTTGTTATGGTCTAATGTTGTTATGGTCTAATGTTGTTATGGTATAATGTTGTTATGGTCTAATGTTGTTATGGTCTAATGGTCTAATGTTGTTATGGTCTAATGTTGTTATGGTCTAATGTTGTTATGGTCTAATGTTGTTATGGTCTAATGCTGTTATGGTCTAATGGTCTAATGTTGTTATGGTCTAATGGTCTAATGTTGTTATGGTCTAATGGTCTAATGTTGTTATGGTCTAATGGTCTAATGTTGTTATCGTAGAATGTATGCACACATGACTGTAAGTCGCTTTGGATAAAAGCGTCTGCTAAATGGCATATATTATTATATTATTATTATTATTAAAGTGGCGTTATTTAAAGTGACTAGTGATACCTTTATCAAATCCATTTATTAAAGTGGCCAGAGATTTGAGTCTGTATGTTGGCAGCAGCCTCTCTATGTTAGTGATGGCTGTTTAACAGTCTGATAGCCTTGAGATAGAAGCTGTTTTTCAATCTCTCGGTCCCAGCTTTGATGCACCTGTACTGACCTCGCCTTCTGGATGATAGTGAGGTGAACAGGCAGTGGCTCGGGTGTTGTTGTTCTTGATGATCTTTTTGGCCTTCCTGTGACATCGGGTGCTATAGGTGTCCTGGAGGGCAGGACATTTTGCCCCCGGTGATGCATTGTGCAGACCGCACTACCCTCTGGAGAGCCTTGCAGTTGAGGGCGTTACAGTTGCCGTACCAGATGGTGATACAGCCCGACAGGATGCTCTCGATTCTGTATCTATAAAAGTTTGTGAGTTTTTAGGTGACAAGCCACATTTCTTCAACCTACTGGGGTTGAAGAGGAGATGTTGCTCCTTGTTCACCACACTGTCTGTGTGGGTGGGCAATTTGAGTTTGTCCGTGATGTGTACGCCGAGTAACTTAACTTTCCACCTTCTCCACTACTATCCCGATGATGTGGATGGGGGGGGGGCTACCTCTGCTCCCTCTGAAGTCCATGATCATCTCCTTTGTTTTTTTAACGTTGTGTGAGAGGTTATTTTGTGACACCACACTCTGAGGGCCCTCACCTCCTCCCTGTAGGCCGTCTCGTCATTGTTGGTACTCAAGCCTACCACTGTAGTGTCACTGTAAAACTAATGATTGAATTGGAGGCGTGCAAGTCCAGGACCCAGTTGCACAGTGCGGGGTTGAGACCTAGGGCCTCGAGCTTAATGATGAGTTTGGAGGGTACTATGGTGTTGAATGCTGAGCTGTAGTCAATGAACAGCATTCTTACATAGGTATTTCTCTTGTCCAGATGGGATAGGGCAGTGTGATGGCGA
Organism: Oncorhynchus gorbuscha; assembly: GCF_021184085.1. Lineage (NCBI taxonomy): Eukaryota > Metazoa > Chordata > Actinopteri > Salmoniformes > Salmonidae > Oncorhynchus > Oncorhynchus gorbuscha. The sequence continues at coordinate 11,375,572 of NC_060194.1, read as the reverse complement.
TTGCATCGTCTGTGGACCTATTGGGGTGGGAAGCAAATTGGAATGAGTCTAGCGTATCAGGTAGGTTGGAGGTGATATGATCCTTAACTCGTCTCTCAAAGCACTTCATGATGACAAGTGAGTGCTACGGGGCGATAGTCATTTAGTTCAGTTACCATAGCTTTCTTGAGAACAAGAAAAATGGTGGCCATCTTGAAGCATGTTGGGGCAACAGACTGTGATAGGGATTGACTGAATATGTCCGTAAACACACCAGCCAGCTGGTCTGCGTATGCTCTGAGGACGCGGCAAGGGATACCGTCTGGGCCTGCAGCCTTGCGAGGGTTAACACGTTTAAATGTTTTACTCACGTTGGCCACGGAGAAGGAGAGCCCACAGGCTTTGGTAGCGGGCCGTATCAGCAGCACTGCATTGTCCTCAAAGCGAGCAAAGAAGTTGATTAATTAGTCTGGGAGCAAGACGTCGATGTCCACGACAGGGATGATTTTCTTTTTGTAATCCGTGATTGACTGTAGACACTGCCACATATAGTTGAAGTCGGAAGTTTACATACACTTAGGTTGGAGTCATTAAAGCTTGTTTTTCAACCACTCCACAAATGTATTGTTAACAAACTATAGTTTTGGCAAGTCGGTTAGGACATCTACTTTGTGCATTACACAAGTCATTTTTCCAACAATTGTTTCACTTATAATTCACTGTATCACAATTCCATAGGGTCAGAAGTTTACATCCACTAAGTTGACTGTGCCTTTAAACAGCTTGGAAAATTCCAGAAAATGATGTCATGACATTAGAAGCTTCTGGTAGGCTAAATAACATCATTTGAGTCAATTGGAGGTGTACCTGTGGATGTATTTAAAGGCCTACCAATATGACACCATGGGAGAATCAAAAGAAATCAGCCAAGACCTCAGAAAAATAAAAGTAGACCTCCAAAGTCTGGTTCATCCATGGGAGCAATTTCCAAAAAACTGAAGGTACCACGTTCATCTCTACAAACAATAGTACGTAAGTATAAACACCATGGGACCACACAGCCGTCATACCGCTCAGGAATGAGACGCGTTCTGTCTCCTAGAGTTGAACGTGCTTTGGTGCGAAAAGTGCAAATCAATCCCAGAACAACAGCTGGAAGATGCTGGAGGAAACAGGCACAAAAGTATCTATATCCACAGTAAAACAAGTCCTATATCGACATAGAAATAAAATAAATAAAAGCTGAAATAAATCATTCTCTCTACTATTATTCTGACATTTCACATTCTTAAAATAAAGTGGTGATCCTAACTGACCTAAGCCGGGGATTCTTTGCTAGGATTAAATTTCAGGAATTGTGAAAAACTGAGGTTAAATGTATTTGGCTAAGGTGTATGTTAGCTTCCGACTTCAACTGTACGCCGTTGACTTGCGACTCCACTTTGTCTCTATACTGACGCTTTGCTTGTTTGATTGCCTTGCGGAGGGAGTAACTACAACATTTGTATTCGGTCATGTCGCCTTGCCATGATTAAAAGCGGTGGTTCACACTTTCAGTTTTGCACGAATGCTGCCATGAATCCACGGTTTCTGGTTAGGGAAGGTTTTAATAGTCATAGGGGGTACAACATCTCCGATGCACTTGCTAATAAACTTACTCATCAGAGTCAGCGTACAGTTAAATTTTATTGTCTGAGGCTACCCAGAACATATCCCAGTCCACATGATCGAAGCAATCTTGAAGCGTGGAATATGATTGGTCAGATCAGCGTATGATAGACCTGAGCATAGGCTTTTCCTGTTTTTTGTTTCTGCCTATAGGATGGGAGCAACAAAATGCAGTCATAGTCAGATTTCCCGAAGGGAGGGCGGGGCTTTGTATGCATCGCAGAAGTTAGAGTAGCAATGGTCCAGAATAGAATTTAGGGAGCCTTGTCTCAGATTAGCTTTGTTAAAATCCCCAGCCACAATAAATGCAGCCTCAGGATATATGGTTTCCAGTTTACATAGAGTCCAGTGGAGTTCTTTCAGGGCCGATGAGGTATCTGCTTGGGGGGGATATACACGGCTGTGACTATAATCGATTGTATTTGATTGTAAGGAATTCTAGGTCAGGCGAACAAAAGGACTTGAGTTCCTGTATGTTGTTATGATTACACCATGAGTCGGTAATCATAAGGCATACACCCCTGCCCTTCTTCTTACCAGAGAGATGTTTGTCTCTGTTGGTGCGATGAATGAAGAAACCGGGTGGCTGTACCGACTCTGACAACATATCCCGAGTGAGCCATGTTTCGTGAAACATAAAATGTTACAATCTCTGATGTCTCTCTGGAAGGCAACTCGTGCCCTAATTTCATGCACATTGTTGTCTAGAAATGGGATATTGGCGAGTAATTTACTCGGTAGTGGTTGATGGTGTGCTCGCCTTCTAAGTCTGACCTGCGGCGACCTGCGGCGACCTGCGGCGACTGCATTGTTTTGGGTCGGCCTCTGGGATTAGATCCCATGTCCAGGGTGGAGGTCCGAACGAAGGATCCGCTTCAGGAAAGTTGTATTCCTGGTCGTAATGTTGGCGAGTTGACGTTGCTTTTATATCCAATAGTTCTTCCTGGCTGCATGTAATAACACTTGAGATTTTCTGGGCTAACAATGTAAGAAATAATACAGGAAAAAACTCATTACTGCATAGTTTCCTAAGGACCTGAAGCGAGGCGACCATCTCTGTTGGCGTCATCTTGCATAGAGTTTGCCAAAAGGCACAGAAAAACTCTCAGACCATGAGAAACAAGATTCTCTGGTCTGCTGAAACCAAAATTGAACCCTTTGGCCTGAATGCCAAGTGTCATGTCTGTAGGAAACCTGGAACCATCCCTACGGTGAAGCATGGTGGTGGTAGCATCAATAGGTAGTGGAG